>NW_006292916.1:471691-486100 GCF_000327345.1 Myotis davidii | reverse complement strand
CTACTCTCTTTCTTCTACCCCAAAAGGCTAAACCCCAGACCTTTCCACCATGCTCTGGTAACGCTGGACCAAGACCCACCCACTGGCGCCCTCCCAGGGAGATTTCTTTTCTGTCTAGTGTGGGCTTCACCAAGCGGCGCCTTAACTGCAGGGCCTTCCCAGCTCTCCTTTCTTTCCTGTAATTCTATACACACGGCATCAGCCTTCACCTGGGCTTTGTTTGCAGCCTTCAGAGGGTCATTCTCATCTGACTTGGGTTTCTTGAATTTTAAGTGAAGTTTGTTCTGACCAGCCTGGTGCTACCTCATGTAGAAGAAATGTAGGTTCGTGATTGTAAGTTATGAAATGCAAAAGGGATGGCTAAAAAAACAAACTTCCTCTTCCACTACAAACAAAATGCCTCAATAAAAGCACAGCGTTAAAATTTGAAATGTCCTTTGATACTAACTCGTTGCCCTCGGAACATGTGACGGAGAAGGGCCACGTCCCCCACTGCAAGGAAGTCCGTCTGTCTCTGATGTGGCTCACTATTGCATTCTCTAAGTGTTATTACTCATTTTTCTGTTACAAACTGAAATAAAACTAATACACCCTCGCTGTGACAACCAGTTTGACAAGTTGGCCAGAGTCCGTCTCCACCTGCCGAGCTCCCCGCACATGTCTCGGCTCCGTGTGCGGACACAGTCTGCATCACGCTGCCCAGTGCTGCCGTTCCAGTGCGAAAGCAGCCACAGACAGCCTGGAAACAAAAGAGCTGTGTTCCCATGAAGCACTGCTTGCGGACACTAAAATTTGGACTCATCATGAATTTCACAGGAGAAATACTATTTTTCTTTTGGTTGTTTTGAACCATTTAAAAATATTTTAAAAACCCATTCTTAGCTCACAGTCTGAATAAAAATGGGTGGCAGGTTGTGTAAACACGGGCAGTGGCAGGAGTTGGCCCACAGGCCATAGCTTTCTGAACCTTATAGCTTCCTACCTGATCTCACCCCAAAGGCTGAGGAACAATTCTGAACCCTGCTCTCAAGCAGCATCGAGAAACTGCAGTTCAGAATGCATTAGTGAGTTATGAAGTCCATTTGGGGGGTCCTTTCCAGCAAGCTAAAGAAAAAGGATAGAATTTAGTGCATTCCACATAATAAAGGTTAAGTACTGTATCATGAAACTTTTGGTGTGTGTGTGTGTGTGTGTGTGTGTGTGTGTGTGTGTACTGAGTCACTATGCTGTCAAATACTTGGAAGGAATTTTGTATCAACCATGGCTTTCCCCAGCCCCCAGATATTGTGTACAAAGGAACACAAAGACAGAATTGATGGAGTGCTAATGCTGTTAGCCAACAAGAGGGAACTGAAGTGAGTGTGACCACCTTCCTCCAAGGTCTTCAGGTGGAGAGAGGTGGAAGCACTACATGAAGATCTGTCCTTGAGATATTGGGTTGTTTGGGGCCATGCCCACTAAATATGAATTTCCTGCTTTCAGGTTTTGCTTATTTCTAAGAATCCGTCTTCATCTCTACTCTTCTGTCTCTCCAGACTCAGTGATATTTTAAACCCTTGGTTGGGTGTTCAGGATTCTTCACTAAGTGAGAAACGATTGTGTGTGGGAAGAGGGATGGTGCATTTCAATCTGATAAAAGCAGCTCATGCCAAGCATGACTGCCAGCCGAACTGCAAGCCAGGCCTTGAGGAGGAGGAAGGAAGGAAGGCTTTGGCATGCTAATAATTCAGCACCCATCGGGGTGCCCTGTGCTGACCCACATTCTAGAGAGGGCCCCAGAAACTCCAGGAACCAGAGGGAAGCCTTGGGCTTGGGCTTTGTGCTTTGCTGGTCAGTCAGTTGAGCTGAAAAGTGTCTGGTAGGTAGGATAGTGATCGGGGGAGGGAGACGGAGACAGACTCTTAGGTTCCTGCCTTGGAAGGAGCTCTAAACAATGGTGTGGGGTGGGAAGAGGAAAAGTGGGGAATCCAAAGATGTTTGGGTGTTCTTACTGAACAGTCTGAAGCCCCTGCTCTGCTCTGTACTTCCTGGTGGTTGAGGGGGTGAGGGGGGCTCTGGCTCCCAGCTCTGAAGGCCTTGTAGAGAGGACGGGAGGAGCAGGCATGAGTAGCCCCGAGCCAGCTGGATGTCCCTGACCCAGTGGGTGAGAAAGGCTCCATCTACAAGCTGTGGGGAGAGAAGGCATGCTGGGAGAACCAGAAGGAGCCTCACACTTCCTTGTTCTGCTGCTTAGATGACGCTTGTGGCTTTCTTGTTTACCCAGAGGGAGAAATGTTTACTCTTGTGAGGGATAATGAGAGATTAGCTTCTATTTCCAGGGAGGTGATGAAGGCTGAGGTAAAGGGTGACCAGGAAGGAATATCAGTTACTTCCTCTCAGGAACAAAGACTCTAAGTTGCACTGGGCATCTGGTCCCCTGTGCTGGCTTTGTGAGGTGTCTCCTCACAGTCAGGGACTCCTGCTGAGGGTCCAGGGGCATCCTGGGCAGGGGGAAGATCTGCAGCCATGCCTTCCCTGGGCAGTTTCCCAGTTGCATTTGGAGTGAGCAGACATGACTGCGGCTGGTGCCTGGCCCCAGGTGTCGGACAGATGAGTCTCAGGGGCAGAGAAAAGCACCGCGCCTAGCTCTGCATCTGGAACATGGGGAACGTGCAGGAGACTGTTGGATTAGTAAGTGCAGGATGCACTTGTGTGCCATTCTGTCTGCAGGGCTAGTGTCTATGTGTGCGCTCATACAGAGGCACAGATGGGAGCCGGTAACAGGCAGTGAGTGGCCTGGCTAAATAAAGAATTGTGCGAGGAAAATGAAGAAAATTCAGATGGCTTTTGTCACTCTATGCAGATGGCTCAAATCATCCAGAGTATACCCCTGCAGAGGTAAGAAGATAAAATGGAAAGTCATAGGAAATATAACCCCTGCCCCAGGGAATATGCTGCTTGGACCTTGATTTAAAGCTAGAGCCCAAAGGAAGATGTAGCCACAGCAGTCAGACAAGAAAGAGAATTAACCCTTTGCGGTCGTTTGTCTACTCTCAGCCACCAAAGCTTTTTTACCGTTCTGGTCGTATGTCTGCTCTCAGCCACCACAGCAAGGAACCGTACGAATCTTAACTCTATTCATTCATGTATCAGTTCATAATTTCTCTGAAAGCTCTTAAGTGTCTAAGCGACCTTGTCACGAACCAAAACATTGCCCCAACAAATCGGAGATATCGAAACTCAATATAAACAAACGCGGTCGTTCCACACTTGCCATGCAAAACACCGTGGCGAGTCAGTTGCCTTTTGAGAGTGAAGAAATCGACAAGCTTCAGAGATACTTCGCAGAATTTCAAATAAAGTCTGCGAGGGCCAAGGCAAGCCTCCGCGGCTGGGAGGGCCAAGCCCCTTGCATGAATTTCGTGCATCAGGCCTTTAGTTTTTTATAAAACCTTTCAACAAAGTGGGAATAGAGGCCGCAACACAGTAAAGACCATTTATGACAAACTTACAGCCAACATCATACTCAATGGTCAAAAACTGAAAGTGTTACCCTTAAGAACAGGAACAAGACAGGGATATCCCCTTTCACTACTTTATTCCACATAGTACTGGAAGTCTTAGCCAAAGCGATCAGACAAGAAGAAAACAAAAGGCATCCAAACTAGAATGGAAGAAGTGAAACTGTCATTATTTGCAGATGATAGGATGCCATACATACAGAACCCTAACAGTCCCACAAAAAAATACATTAGAACTAATAAATGAATTCAGTAAAGTAGCAAAATACAAAATTAATATTCTGAAATCAATTACATCTTACATATCAATAATGAACAATCAGAAAGATAATAAGAAAAAAAATCTCGTTTACAATTTCATCAAAAAGAATACAATACCTAGGAATAAATTTAAATGAGGTGAACAACATGTACTTGGAAAACTATAAGATAATGAAAAAATTGAAGAAGATACAAATAAATGGAAGCATATACCATGCTAATAAACAGGAAGAATTAACATTGTTAAAATGTTGTATCACCCTAAGCATCTAAAGATTCAGTGCAATCCTTATCAAAATACCAATTGCATTTTTCACAGAACTAGAACAAATAATCCTAAAATTTATATGGAACCACAGAAGACCCTGTATAGACAAAGCAATCTTGGGAAAGAAGAACAAAGTTGGAGGAATCATGCTACCTGATATCAAACTATACTGTAAGGCTATACCTATCAGAACAGCATGGTACTCGCATAAAAGCAGACACCTAGATTAATGGAAGAGAATGAAGAGCCCAGAAATAAACTCACACTTATATGGGCAATTAATATTTGACTAAGGAGGCAAGAATATATAATGGGGTAAAGACAGTCTTCAATAAATGATATTGGGAAAACTGGACAGGCACATGCAAAAGAATGAACTTGGATCACTTTCTCACACCATCCACAAGAATAAACTCAAAATGGATTAAAGACTTAAATGTAAGACCTGAAGCCCTAATACTCCTAAAAGAAAACATAGGCTATGAACTCTTTGATGTCATTTTTAGCAATACTTTGTTGGCTATGTCTCCTCAGTTAAGGGAAACAAAAGAAAAAATAAACAAATGGAACTACATCAATCTTAAAAGGTTCTGCACAGCAAAGAAAACTGTAAACAAATGAAAAGGGAACCTACTGAATGGGAGAAGATATTAGTACATGATACATGTGATAAGGGGTTAATACCCAAAATTTATAAGGAACTCTTACAACTTAACACCAAAATACCCCCACAAACAATCTAATTAAAAAATGGACAGAGGATCTGAATAGACACATGCTAATAAACAGGAACATACAGATGGCCAATAGACTATGAAAAGATGCTCAACATCACTAATCAGCAGAGATGCAAATTAAAATCACAACGCGATATCACCTTACACCTGTCAGATGGCTATCATCAGTAAATCAATAAACAGGTGTTGGCAAGGATGTGGAGAAAATGAAATCCTCATACACAAATTGGTACAGCCACTATGGAAAACAGTATGGATGTTTCTCAAAAAATTAAAAATAGAGCTACCATATGACCCAGTGATTCCACTTCTGGATATTTATTTCAAGAAATCCAAAACACTAATTTGAAAGACTATATGCATTCCTATGTTCATTGAAGTGTTATTTACAATAGTCAAGATAGAGAAGCAACCTAAGTGTCCATTGATAGGTGACACTGAATGGATAAAGAAGAGGTGGTACATGTATGCAATGGAATGAAATCTTGCCATCTGTGACAATATGGATGACCCTAGAGCAGCCGTGGGCAAACTACGGCCCGCGGCCGGATCCGGCCCATTTGAAATGAATAAAACTAAAAAAAAAAAAAGACCGTACCCTTTTATGTAATGATGTTTACTTTGAATTTATATTAGTTCACACAAACACTCCATCCATGCTTTTGTTCCGGCCCTCCAGTCCAGTTTAAGAACCCATTGTGGCCCTCGAGTCAAAAAGTTTGCCCACCCCTGCCCTAGAGGATGTTATGCTAAGGAAAATAAGTCAGACAGAGAAAGACAAATACCATATGATTTCACTTATATGGGGAATTTGAAAAACAAAATAAAGCAGAAACTAACAGATACAGAGAACAAATTGATGGTTGGGCAGGGCGTGAAAAAAGTGAAGGGATTAAGAAGTACAATTTGCCAGTTATAAAAATACAAGAAGGGATGTAAAATACAGCATAGGGAATATAGTCAATGACCTTGTAAGAACTGTGTATGGTGCCAGGTAGGTACTAGACTTACATGGGTGATCAGTTCATAAGTTATATAAATATCTAATACTGTTATTATATACCTGAAATGATATAATATTGGATGTTAACTAAAAAATAAATAAATAAAATTAGGACCCCATAAGTTGGAGTAATTGTACTAGGCAGTGGTCAGAAACCAGCTCCCTCCCTCCCTTCCCTGCTTCCTTGTTTCATGATCACAGAATGCCTGTAATATGTAGGCACTGACTGAGAGGTCCTGTATTAAAGAAGGCGGAAATAAGGTCTCTTTCCTCCTGGAGCCTTTAGTCTCGGGCAGGAGACAGATATTATACAGAGAAACAGGTACATGCACTATTATCCCGCAGTTGGGACTAGTGCTGTGAAAGAAGAATTTTGGGTGATATGAAAGGACATATAGAGACTTGATTTAGATGAGGGAGCAGGGACCTGGAGGCTCAGCCGGGGGAAGGACAGGAGGACAGTGTCCAGGCAGAGGCTTCAGCCCCACTTCCCAAGGCTGGGAGAGCCAGGCCTTTAAGGGGTGGAAAGAGGCCGCGCAAAACAGCGCAGACATAGAGGGACTCCTCAGCCACACCTCAGTGAGACCTGGAAGTGAGCATCTTAGGTAAATTGGAGTCTCTGGCAGGTATTCGAGAGATAATGGAATAATACCAGATTTGTGTCCCAAAATGATAACTTCAGCTGAAGTGAAGATGGGAAATTGGGAGGTGGGAGGGCCCTGAGGAGTCCACTGCAGCCAGCCAGGCAGGTGTTGACAACAGACCAATGGGGCAGGCAAAGAGGGAGAAGAGATAGATTGGGGATGGCGGTGGAGAGAGGGTGGCCAGGCCTGGGAGGATGAGGACAGTGACAAGCAGGCTCATCTGCATGAGCCGGGAGTGAGTGCAGATGCTGCTTCCTGAGAAGGGAGTTTGAAAGAGAAACAGCTTCGCGATCTGAGAGATCCAGCAGAGGCCAAGGGGTTTGGGAATCCCTGTGGTGGTGGGGTCGTGCTTCCTGTTTCCCAGGGAATGACTGATTCCTGTTGTAGGTGAATTCCATACGTGACAGTTTTGCCATTAGAAGTAAGTTAGCACTTGTCCTGTGAGTCAGAAAGGCAGAAGATTTGTAGTAGGAGGACTGGGGTAAGCAAAGGCGTGACAGAAGATAGACTGGAAGGGGACGAGTGTGGGGGCAGGCACAGTGGAAGAGTGGCTGGAGATGCTGGGAGTCCGGCGAACATCAGAAGGGATGCTGACGGCAGGTTTTGAAGAGCTGCCGGGCTGTTTAGGAATGAGCCCACAGCTGTGTGGCAGGAGAGGGCAGACCGGGAAGGAAGGGACCTCACTGGAGCTATAGCAGTAGCCATGGAAATGGGGAGGACAGTCAGATCTGAGAGGATTTGTAGGGAGAAAGCTTGATGGTTCCAAAGACTGAGTCCACATAGAAGGAGGAAGAGGCCCCCAGGCCCTCAAACTGAGGACTGAGTGTGTCCTTAACAGACACGAGGAGATGGCTGGAAGGATTGCCATGGGGGTGGGGGTGGGGAGGTGAGATGAGTTTCAGATGTGGGGTGTTGAGTTTTAGGTATGGTAGAAACTTGCAGGTTGACAAGCAGAGGTGTCCAGCTGGAACTTGAGGGAAGGCAACTCAGGCAGGTCACGAACTGGAGGGAGCCCATGCCCTCTGACAGAGAGGAGCCACCTCTGGCTCTGAGCAACTGCAGTAGGAAAGACCTCAGTGGGACCAGCTTGGACCGCCCTAAGCTGTAAGTGGAACATGTTAAATGCTGAAGAGGAAGCTCTTTAGTAGTAATAGAACAGCCAGCAGCAAGTGTGGTACCATGCCACTTTGGGGCCGCATGGTATGTTCTGCAGTGCCCAAGAAGGCCACAGCAGACTGCCTACTTTAGAGAACAGGAGACACCCAAACAAGGGAAAGGCTCTCAGCGCATGGATAACAGGTTAGAAACGTAAAACCAAGTCTGCTTAGCATCAGGTAGGGCAGTTTTATTATATGATCATTTGGGATAGAATGGGGCATGCCCTCTTGAGTCTGTATCAGTGCAGGTCCCACATCTTGCCCTGCAAAAGCACCATGTTTCTAGAAATGTAGGCTCCATGCACTTCCTTTGTAACTTAAGTGAGTTGTTTACACGGAGGAAACTATTTCCTTCAGATGAATGCTCATGCCTGTGGTCTGCTGGGTTGGAGAATAGAATAGAAGTGACAGTAAATGAAAGAGGGTAAATAATTCTGACGAAACCAGCAAATGACATAGGGACATACTTATTGCAGACTTAGCCATGGATCTTTGTCAAGTATTGGACAATAAATCTCTATTTTCTGTGTAAAGGGCGATTACTCAGTGAAGGTTCCCCTTGTTTTCTGATACTTAAAATTTACCGAATGATTTACAAGCTTAGAGAGACGTCTCAGCCGGGCTCCTGGCACTGACATTGAAGGAGTTTGTGATTGCCCGACCATTACTTATTTTTATGTGCTTAATGCCTGAAATTGGTTTTTTCAAAACACACTCCCTGTTTCTACCTTTAGAGAAAGAATCTTTATGCGTCATTCTGTGGATTCACATTAGTTTTGCCTTCACCTTCAATGGAACTCCAAATATTCTAGAATTGTTGTTAGTTCTCCAGGACAATTAGGCCCCATGCCATGTGGTCCCAGTGCCCAGGTCTCTCTACACGTGGTTATGTCCGGGCATCATCGCTTTTGTCCAATACACTTTGAACTTTTCAGCAAGGTATTTCTTTATTGAGCTGGTTAACGGGCTCCCATGGGGCTTCTACATATCTGTGTTTTATTTCTTATTTTCACTGAAAAAAGAGTTGGGGGAGGGGATGCTAAATGTAAATATTTGACACTTACATTGGGCACACATGTGTTCTCTATTATTTCTTTGTTTTTCAATATACTTGAAATATTTTTAATAAAAATATTTAAGTTCAGTTTTCCCTCCTTCTTACTTAAACATCCTGGGGAGTGCTGGCAACATTTCCTCTTCATTCCAACACTTTACCATCAGATTCCAGACCAGTGCTGTCCAATAGAATGCTTGAAATGTGACTGGTGTAACTGAACAACTAAAAGTTTAATTGAGGTAATAGTAACTAATTTAAATTTAGGTTTAAATAGCCATATGTGGCTACCATATTGAGCACTGCAGCCTTGGAAGAAAAAGCTGCCGAAGCCAGGATACTTCAACACCATCAGAGACAGGGCTGCGTATTCTATTTTAGGTGCCATTCCTTAGCAGACATCCTCTTAAAAGATCTTAGGAATTACTGAACCAGGTCTGAAATTTACTGAAGGAAATGATACCCTAAATATGGAATGTGCTAGTAAGTTTCTTCTTCTGTCGTCTTGTACCTTCTCCTTGTCCTTTTCTGGTGAAATGGTTTTTCTCTTGTGTTAGTCTGCTCTGTAATAGGCACTAGTGTTTAATAATGATTAGCTCTTCACTGGGTTGAACTACACCCTAGCCCCTGAGGTCATCAATCACCGAGTGTCATTATGTTTGGAAGCAGATGGACAATTCAAGAGCAACCTATGGTCCTTAGACCTTTGGCTGGTTGCTGAGTATTTAATTATGTCTCAGCCAACACTAGAGTGAGCCATCATTCATAAATTTAGCTTATTAGAGGCTGGTCTCCTTAATGGTTGTGTTGACAAATTGTGCTAGTCTATTGAAAAGAGATGACTGAAAGGAAAACTGTATGTTTGAATCAAGGGAATTTGTGTATGTATTTGAGGGCGAGGTTGTTTGCTTTGTTCTTAAAGGGTAATTGATTTTAAAATTAAAAGATCTAAATTCAAGTCCTGAATACTGGAAACCATATGACCTGGGCTTTGTTTGGTAACCAGCCTCTTAGCATCCTTCCTGCCCCCCTACACACACACACACACACACACACACACCACGCGTGCGCACCTATAAAATGCAAGTAACTCTTGTTTACACGACAGGAATGCGGGTGGGAATAAATGTTGCAATCTGGTGACTGTGTTTGCTAGAGAAGGCTCCCCAATACACCACTGTGGCAGAAGCATTATTTTGAGCTAAAGGCATTTGAGAATCAACAGATGAAAGATGAGACTTGCTCTGCACCCCCTTGACTGCCTAAAGGAGCAGATCTTTTCAAAACAATTCAGCTGTTATAAGTTCCCCTTTACTTCCAGGGAAAGGACGACTCCTGTCACCAGAGATGAGAATGCATGAACAGACTTTGCTAACACAAACTTGCCTCCCACTAGTTTCCCTCGTCTGTTCTGCAATCATTTCCCACCATTTATTTGTCCCTTGAAATCCTAACTCCCTCCCTGAGCTAAGATGGTGTATAAGCCCCAAATTCGAACTGCTTTTTCTAGCCACTTTCTTTGTGGGCCCACTGCCACTCCCATACAAACCTTCCTCAGTAAACTTTGTATTTTCTCTTTTTAATCTGTGTCAGTTTAATTCATGGGCCCCCAGTGATTGACTTGAGGATAGAGGAAAAGTTCTCCCCACCCACACTCACAGGTGAAGGTGTTATTTGTGTGATGGTGGCTTGAAAGGGATGAGAAATCCCAGGAGCTGTGCTGACACTTATGTGCTGACACAGGCTTCTTTGTGTCAAGACCTCCTTCCCGGGCCCTGTCACCCTCTGACTGGCGGCTTCCCCCTGAGAATATCTGATTCCATCTGGCACAGGGCCCCAGGGAGTCTGACTCAGCAGGTCAGGAGGCCACACTTTGGGGAGCACTGTTTCCAGGACCTCTGCATCTGGAAAAAACAAAGAAGGGAGTGATCCAGGATGACCTCACTTTCAGTGTCCAGGACTGTGCTATATTCTGCATTTCATTTTCAAAGTTGCCTAAATGAAATGGTTTGCTCCTTTTATTATCAGTGGGGTGCCATCTGTGTCCCCATCTGTTACCGGTGGAAGTGGAGTTCTTGTGATGTCACAAGGAAAGGAATTTCCTGACACCGGCCCGGGAGGATGAGTGGTCTTTATTTTCGTGAAATCAAACCCCTGGGTTTCCAGTGTTGCATTTCCCTCCATCCCACCATTGGGAAAAGTCCAATTTTGTCTTCAGCGGGGCTAGAATTAAGGCCTCTGCCCAGAGTCTCCGGTCCGTATTAAAGTCCAGTCCAGTGTCCTGCGTGTGGACTCCGCATGACCCTGGGACATGTAGCTGCTTAAGGCCACATGGCGATGACGAAAGGACGGATGCATGCAGGTCACGGAGCAGGAGAGGAACAAGAAGGCATGAGTAAAGCAAGAACAGGCAAAAGAGAGTGAACTCTTTGTCTGGAGATTTTAACCAGGAGCTTAAACAATTGATCCTTAAGGACTGGATTTTACCCACTTGCAACTATCTGTTTCCCAGGTCAGACTGACAGGCAAGCACTTCCCTATGTCACCCTGACTTCACTGTGCATGCACCCGTCTACCCCTTTGTTCAATCCCTTCCCCCAGGGATCTGCGGAATGGGCCGGTGGTTCCCTGGGGAGCATGAAGTTACAGCTTCTTGGTGAAGCTGCCCAGATGACCATGCTTACAACGTCTAGCCTCCCCTTTGCTCTCCTCTGATTAGTAACAACTAGCTAATTATGACACTAGCACTTTCAATTTTGCTTTATCTCAATTTGCTAGACACAGTAACTTTTTGAAGGAGTTGAAATATGTTAAGGAGACACATATTTTTAAAATATTAACCCTAATGAGTTTGATTTGAAATTCAGGGTTACATCTTAGAACAAAATGGTGACTGGAAATAATTTTTCACATAGACACAGCTGACATTTAAACCCATATTACTTTTCTAAATGCACAAAATGGTAGTGAGGAGTTACTAAACTTGGATTATCTTCTTAAACTCTATTGGGCAGATTGCTTCCTCTGTCCATGAATCAAAATATATTTAACCACTTGGGTCCTGGGATTTGTTTATGAAATGAGAGAAGTACTAGAGACTTAAGTTATATGATTTTTAAAAATCTGTTAACTTTCAAAGAGTTTATATTACTTATTTTGCATAAGGCACATCACTTGAACTTTATTTGCTCTTTCCCAAACCAATGTCTTACAGTTTTCTTTGCTTGTATCTTATTGCCAAACAGGCTTCTTCTCTCCCGTTCCCCACCCCCGATGCTGGCAGGAAAGCTCTGGTCACCAAAGATGATAAATAAATGAATTGTTCATTTGGTTTCTGCTGTCTTGCCTCTTTCTCTTCAGTCAACGTTGTCAAAGGCTGCCCAGCATGAATCAGAAGTGCTGGCTGAACACTTACCCTAGACATCTGGGGTTGTTTTGTGTGGCAGCATTTACATTTGAATTCACCTCATACCATAGAAGAGATTAACCAGTGGCTGCAGCTTCATATCCAGTGGGGAGTCACAGAATGACTTTTTCTGTGCTGTTATGTTCTGGACCATAAAACACGTTGGTGAGGTCTGATCATTGTTTTACTGAAAAGGAGCTTCAAGGGTGCCCTCAAATGAGCTTCTCCTTGCACCATGTTAAAGGTAGGCTTCCACAAGAAAGTCTTTTGAACAACAAAAAATTGTAATTCCATGGCAGGGTTTTTTAAACTTTAAATCCTTTGTCTTTAACATGTTCTCTCTCAACTTGATATGCGGGAATGCTTTCTGAGAAATTCTCTTCCCACCCACCCTCCCAAGGGCTTCTGTGAATCTGGCCAGTCTCTCCAAGGCCTTGATGTAGGGTGACAGTTCTCTTTAAAGTGCTGTGTGTCCCGAGCACGTTTCCTTCAGAACCAAGAGCTCTCAGGAGCCAGGTCATCCATCCCTAAGCTCACAGCAGGTCGTTCTGAATAGTGTAACACCATTGGAATGTGTCTGTGTGGTGAAGATGCCCCCGCACGAGTGGGACATTAGGGGTGAGGCTTCTGATCACTCAGCTCTATCCTTAAAGAAGGAATGTAGTGGGGAAACACTATTTTAAATAGAATTACTTTAAAGCTCTATTGCCTCCACTTCTGTTTTCCCAAACACTAAAGGTGTCCCTTCCGAAATGATTGCATCAAAACCGCAAAGCCTTGAGAAACCTCTCTGTTCTCCCACCTCCAGCACAGCGGGTCCTTTTCCCAGAAGGACCCTCCATTTCTCAGAAGGCTTGCTTTCTGCATTCGCTAGGGTGATTGTCTCATCCTTTTTCATGTGGGACCTCGAAAATCGGTTTTCACTTTTATACAACGGATCATTAAGAAAAGCCCTCATACTGCTGTTGGAAATCCAGTCACTCTAGAAATTGCCATTCTTATGCAAAAATAAGTCTTCAACTTTCACAAGGGTAATCACCTTTTACAAAAGCATATTTATATCAGGGTCACCTGGAACTGCAGAGGCATTTTGTTATAGCCTCTGTGTGGTTGTTGGCCTGCATCCTTGAATTATTACACTAATATGCCGTGTCAGGGCACCAAGCATACATGCCAGGCGTTTTGCCTTGTATCATCTTATTTCACTCTCACGCCAAGTCTTCCAGACAGTATCTGTCATCATCACATAAGAGAATCATGAGCATGTCAAGTACCTTGTTTAATGCCACACAGCTGGTACTTGGAAAGTGGAAATTCCTACCAATTTCCAATCTTCTGCTCTTTCTACTGTCCTCTCCGGGCTGTCCTTCTCGGACGTCTGTTCTGTGGGAGCGCCTGTGGGAAACAAAAGGAGGGACGGTGGGCTCGACTCCAGTGGATAGTCATTTTGATTCTCGAGCACTGTGAGCTGATAAGCTGAGGCTCTCGCCCCAGAAGGGAAGGGGCCAGGGCGTGGGAACTGGAGCCCTTGGGGAGTGAACAGGTAGCAAAAAGCAAAGCTTGACCATGTCTTTGAAGACAGATCATCTTCGGCCTCCATCAAAGCCTGTGCACATGGTGCTGGGTTATCAGATTGGGGAAAAGCAATCTGGTGTTATTTTTATCAAAACTTGGGAAGAGGCTGACATGGGTTTTAGTTGTAGTGGGAATCATATGTGCAAAGCTATTGTGTCACCTAAGGAAGGACTGGCTACTCTCCCCTTGACCCGCTGTTCCCTCTGCCGGAGTGTTCTCTCCCCATCCTGTCATCCGCCACATCTCTCAGGTTTCACTTTAGGGGTCACTTCCAAGCTCTCTTTCTGGGGCTCTCACCTGGGGCTCTCTCTTGCCCCTTACTGTCCCAAGACGCTCTACCTGGGCAGCAGTACCCACAGTATGGAGGGGTGGGGGGGTGGAGAGCTGCCCTACCCAGCAGCCTGCCAGCTTCTCTGTGCCAGCAGCTTTGAGGAGCTCCATGCATTTGTGTTTGGTGCAGAGCACTTAAAGTTTCTGTCCATGACAGACCTTCATGCCCTCATGTGAAGGTGCTTAATACAAGCTGCAGTCCTTTTCTCATTGACCCAGTTCTTTGGTTGCCATGGAAATGTGTGCCTCTCTTGTTTTTGTCATTTTGGCATTTACTGAGCATCTGATAGGTGCTGAATACAGTACTACACATTAAGAAGCATGCAGAGAGGAGCAGACGTGGTTTTCATTCTCAAGGAGCTCAAGGCTGTGGGGGAGACACTGACAGGCACAAGAGGAAGGAGAATCCGAGGTTCTAGAACAGCCGTGGGCAAACTACGGCCCGCGGGCCGGATCCGGCCCGTTTGAAATGAA
>NW_006292916.1:467351-470822 GCF_000327345.1 Myotis davidii | reverse complement strand
AAAGACCATACCCTTTTATGTAATGATGTTTACTTTGAATTTATATTAGTTCACACAAACACTCCATCCATGCTTTAGTTCCGGCCCTCCGGTCCAGTTTAAGAACCCATTGTGGCCCTCGAGTCAAAAAGTTTGCCCACCCCTGTTCTAGAATGTGGCTACTGAGTGCTCTGGGTCCAGGAGGAGGTGGCCTGGTTGACTTCGCGTTTTCAGCAGCGTTGAAATATAACAGAGCTGGCGTTAGGTGCAGTCATCTGTCAGCATTGTCGGGTGAATTAAAGGGAGAGCCTCCCTGAATGCGGCTGGAGCAGTCCGCCCTGGTGAGAAATGTGTGGTGTGACAATGGAAGAGGAACGGTGATGGGGCACCCTCTCCTCCCTCCACCACCTGGAGTGGGTGACCCCCAGGATGTTTTGATTCCCAGTTTGTTGGGAACATTTGCTTAACTGCTGAGTCGGATGAGGTGCAAATCTCTGTGTACACATTTTCTATAGCTTCCAACAGCCACTCTTGGAGCACAGCAGAGCAGCACCAATGTAGTGCTCCCAACACCTGACTTCAGTCCTGGGGTTAGAACTTTGTACATTTTAGAGATAGAGCCCCTTCCCACCCCCACCCCCAACCCCCCAAGAGAAGACACGCTCCTGACTTCCAGGAGAGAAGGAGGCTCTGAGTGAGGGTTTAAGAGGTAAGTGGCTGCCTCAAGGGCACACAGCTATGAGTAAGTGGGGTCACAGTGAGGCGCTGTCCTGAGCTGTGAGCTCTAGTTGAGCTGTGAGGAGCTGCGCCCACAGTGCGATTTAAACAGAGGAGGATTCTGATACTTGAAGGTTACAAATGTGTTACTCAGCATCTATTCACGAGCCCACACTGTCCGCACAGCGGGCGTGGGTGTGTGGGTGTGGTGACTGCATGTGACCTTTGGGCTCCCTGGAGGGGGCTGCAGACCATGCCCTCAGAGGCTTGGTTCCCACATGGGACAGGGGCCTGGCCACAGAGGGGCATTGTCCCCAAGTCCCGGGCAGGACTTGGCTGAGACCCAATGCCCTGTAGTGTCAAAATTCTCATCCCACCCCACCCCCATGTGCAGCAGATTCGAAGGCAAACATGTCATGGAACAACAACTGTCAGAAGCAAGGTGACCCTGGGACAAGGTGGCCCTGGGACAAGGTGGCCCTGGGACAAGGTGTCCCTGGGTCTCTGAGCCTCTCGGGTCCGGCTGTCGCTCCTGCTGAGGATATGCCGCGCTCCCTCTGGCAGGACAGCCCCTCCACAGGGACCTGCTCCCTGAAATCCCTTCACAGTTGCTGGCTCTCTGACCCTTTGTTCAGTTGGCTGATGGTGAATATAGCACACAGGGGTTTCCTGATTTGGTGGAGGAGGAGAGAGCTAATTTTAACTGCCTTATGTCACATTGAGTTTGCTTCTTGTTTTTATTGTAATCTCCATTTAAAAATAAACCAGCAGCAATCCAGCGACTCGTGTTCTCCAGAGCTCCCCGGGCTTGGAATTCATGTCTAGCCTTTGGTACCAACCAACTCTGTGACCTTATTTCCCCTCATAAAGCGAGCAGGGCGGGTGACGCCTGCATCTGCAGGCTGCCCTGTGTGGCCATCCCCTGACCCCTGCCATGTTTCGTGTGACCTAGACAGTGTTTTATTTTCTAATTGAATTTAAAGGCCTTTAAACTGGGCAAGCACTCAGGGATTTGCCATGGTCCCGCCCTGCCCACCAGGTCAGTTTGGCACGTTTCTCACCTGCCTGGCATCGGCCTCCACCATCCCTGGTCGGTATTCTCTGGGTTTCCTTTCAGCTGAAATTGTCTGTGAGTCTAATTTCTCTGCAACTTCAGGTCACTTGTGCCTCCGCCTGACTTGCCCTTTGGACATTGGAAGAACTATTTTCCTCAATGGAAAAAAACAAATCACATGTCTGATGATGGGAAAAGCAATGACATGGTCACTCTGAGATCAGCAGGCCAACAGGTGTTATAACCTGTAATGTAGCTTTGTTTTATTTTTATATGCTAATGCTGCAGAGGGGGGACTAATTATAGGAGCTTAGGGTTACGATGTGTGAAACTCTACCTGCAGTATTCAGAGCACCAGTTTTCACAATGTGGCCCCCCGAACCCGCAGCGTCACTAGGGAACTTGTTACACATGCAGATTCTGAACCCTGCACAGCCCCCTGCGTCAGAATCTCCAGTGGCGGGGCCCAGACACCTGTGTGTTGTCCCCTCTAAAATGGGATGATAAAGCAGAGCCTGCCTCACAGGGTTATTAGGAGGACTGAGTGGTATGTTTATAAAGCCCCCTGCAGTGGTTCTTAAGCTTGGGCACCATCGGAGCCACTGCAGGGCTTTGTAACACAGGTGGCTGGGCCCAGCCCCCCGTTTCCAATTCACAGGCCTGCGGAAGGGCCCCAGAAACATGGTTCCAGAGACGCTGGCTCCCGTGTGATACCTCGTCACTGAAGCTGTGGGGAGCGAGAGGGGCAGCAATCGCTAGTTTGCACAAGGAGGTCTGGCAGAGCTTCCCTAACAAGGGACCCTCAGGCAGAGACCTAAGGAAAGGCAGGAGGGAGCCCCAGGACTTTCTGGGGAGGGCACTCCAGCCACAGGGAACCGACAGTAAGTGCAGTGAGGAGGCTAGTGAGCTGAAGTGGAGGGACCGAGGGGGAAAGTGGCCAGTGATGAGCTCGGAGGGCCGGGTGATCAAGTGAGGTGTTCAGTTGCTGTGAAAGACACCACTTCTGCTCCGAGTGCAGTGGGAGCCATTGGAAAAGTTGATAGGACGTGTGAAATTACTCATTATCCAGGGAGATCATGACTGTATAGCGCAGCCTCTTCTGAATTAGCTATATTTCTGGGTAAAGAAATAGCCCTCAGTGATGAATAAACATTCTTCTTTGCAAAATAATTCAAAGCAAACACAATGCACAGTGAATGGTGGAATGAGAAAATAAATCACCATTTTCACCCCCTAAGAAATAACAGATGTGGCATTGATCACCAGAGGATGCTTAAGCCAGTAGGAAAATGTCGGTGGCAGCTCCAGCGTGGGAGGCTGAGGTGCCAGCACTGGAATCCCTTGATCCATCTCAGCGTCATTTGAAGTTGGCGCACCTCCCAGGGTGCTGCTGCGTGAGTGACACACCCATGGCCTGTCCCATCTGGCTTCTGCAACAGGACAGTGCCGTGGGGGAAGGCAGTGAAAGGTTTGTCCTAAGGCATGTGCAGCATATAGATCTTCTTTGGACCCGATTTTTAAAATATAACCATGAAGGGACTTTTTGCGAGATAAATGCATATTTTGAACACAGACTGGATATTAAATAATATTAAAGAATTATTAATTCTGTTAGATGTGTGATGGCATTGTCTTTGTGTAAGAATATGTCCTTTATAGAGAGACATATTTATATTTAGAAGTAAAATAACATGATTTCAAGAATTTGATTAAATATTACA
>NW_006292916.1:461408-467321 GCF_000327345.1 Myotis davidii | reverse complement strand
GAAAGAGTGAAAGAGCAAAAAGAGGCAGAAGAACCAAAAGGAGCAAAATATTAATAATTGCTGACCTTAGCAGATGGTATAGAATGGACCTAATAAACTATTCTGTCTTCTTTGTGAATATATGAACTTTCAAAAGAAAAGGTTTTTTAAATGCAAATTGAAAAGAAGATGGGAAGGTAAGAAGATAAAAAAGGAAAGCCTTGTTTAGGAAGACTAAGTTGATAATAATTCTTCCTTGAGTTAGGGAAATCATGACAAAGAGTGAAAGGCATTTACTATTGCTAGATGTTACTTATCCTATATAATAAAAGTCTAATATGCAAATTGTCCCCTCGACCAGGAGTTTGACCACTCACTATGATGTGCACTGACCACCAGGGGGCAGCGTGGAACATGGTGGGTATAAGGGGCAACAAGGCACTTGCAGTGGGCAGCGGTGGAAGTGCTGCTGGCCCGATGGGCCCCAACGAGAGCGAGTGGGACCACGGCGAGATGGTGGAGAGGTGAGCGGGCAGCGCAGACCAGTCGCATTTGCCTTGGTTTGGGGCTGCCCGCTCACCTGTTCACCATCACGCCGTTACCCGCCCTGCACCCTCATGGCCTCTTCTGGGTGAGCCAGGCCACAGCTGCCAGAACCGCAGGGGCCGGTCGGGCTCCCCATGGGTTCGCACAGCAGCCGGTCTGCGAGGCCAGCTGGGAGAGAGCACGATGCCTACCCAGTTTCTGTGTGGTGCTGCTGGGCAGTCCAGAGACCCATGCTGCACCCTAGCCTGTGGCATCTGGCCACGCTCACCATGCATCTCTGCTTGGGGACTTGGGCACCGTGACTCAGGTATAGGGGGGCACGGAGGCTCAGGGGCCCAGGTGCTGTCCAGGGCCCAGAGGTCAGCTGGGACCTGCCCTTCCATGCCAGATGGTCACACTTCAATCACTGGCCAGGCCTAGGAACCACCCCATGCACGAATTTTGTGCACCGGGCCTCTAGTGTTAGCATAAAAACATTCAAACCTGAAAAGAATTTTTGTGAGTTTATTTGAGCCAAACTGTCTACAATTGCCGGGAAGCAGAACCTCAACAGTTGGGATAATGCTCCGGATAATGGCACGTTACATCTGTATTTATACATTACAATCAAAGGAAGGGATGTGGGTGAGTTACGTGAAATCGATTGGTGATAGATTAGAGAGGCAGGAGAAAGCAAAATGGGGAAACCCCTGGGATTGGATAAAAAGTAAAATGATAGGCACATAGTTAGGTGGATGCAGAAACAATTAACATGATAACAATGAAGGAATTTGTGGTATCCAGGCGCCCAGCATATTGTGTTGTGCCCCAAGGAGTTCAGAAAAAGGGAAGATACAAGTTACCAGGAAGTTACAGGTTTCAAGGATATGTTATCATAGATGCAAAAAGACAGATAGGCTCAGTTAAGGTAAAGGTTGACTTGTCAGTGAAGATACACCAGCCTAGGAGGTGACTACCCACCATAACTGCTTTTAGTTAAAGTTTAATTTCAGACCATCCATTCTTTGTGGTTACTTTAGGTCTCTGAGTTTGCAAGACCACCATGCAGGCCTTCCCTGAGCTTGTCAGGTTAGCATCTGGCCCCTTTCGTCCACACTTAGAAATGAAACTATGAACTCTTGTTGAGATATATTCTATTTATCACATATCCAACTCCTAATTTCCTAATTGTTTGCCAAGCTCATAAAATAATGACAATATTGACAACACTGATGATGAGAAATAAAAGTTGGTAACCTTCCCTGCCCTCAGACACCTGGGAAGCTGAGTGCATGCTGCTGTGGGGCAGGGTTGCAACCTATTCCATCTCACTCTCTGAGGGCTTATGTCCGAAGGCCTGTGAGGCCTCCCTTTGCTCAGATGCACAATCTGATTATGCACACACGAGCAGCCAGTACACTGAGTTTGATTCGTAGGTGGTTAGTACCACAGGAAACAAGGACTGAGACCTGTTACGTTCGAACTTGCTGCTGGAAAACCTGGATGGCAATTTCTAAAGTGTATCCTCAAAGCTAAAAGCACCCACTCCCTGTCTCTGCTCCTTCGCTCAGCTTGAAAATGCTGAGCAGACACGAAATGCAGGGATTTCCGCAGACTTGCAGGTATTCTGCTGTTTGAAGTCATGCCTCTCCTTGGGTATTTCTTCTCTTAGTAAACGTGGAAGTCTGAGTGACATTAAAGCCCTGAGTGTGTACCACTGAACATTGGTCACTGTTTGTAAACAGAGGCAACTGCTGGGCAGAAAGACTAGTGAGCATTTGAATCCCTGTTCTTCACTTTGAGTAATTGTAGTATTAGTTAAAAGAAAAAAACATGAGGTGATAGAAAGAACTTGTCTGGAAAGGAAACTGAACTTTGTGGCTTCTGTTGGGTAGCTGAGTTTTATGGTTCTTACATTTTATCACCATATACACGTGTGGGCCCTGAGAGCTCCCCATAAGACTGGGTTCTTTAGAGTCACCGACTGTCTCAGCCATCATGACTCTAACGGTTCCATTGGAGAATCGAAGGGAAGAGGAAGGCAGGTAAAGTGACTAACGTAGACAGGAAGAGCCCATTACACAGTTAGTTCTGCATTGGACAACTATCCGGGCAGGGCCCCTGCCGTGTGCCAGATGCTCTCCTTGTCCCTGAGGAACAGGCTGTCGCCTCCATGGAGCCCTGATTCCAGCGGGGCACAGGGAAGAGACCAGACCCACCCGGGACTCTGAAGACAGCTCCTGCCTGCAGCAGAGGGCTGGGATGCACAGGGTGGGAGGAGTCGGGGGCTGGCTTCCATTCCTACCTCATTCCTTCCTTAGCTGTGTGAGCTTGGACTGGTCACTTAATCACTCTGAGCTTCAGGATCCTCTTGTGTAAAATGACAATAAAAACAACACCTACCTTATAGAGTTGTTGTGCAGATTAAATGAGTTTAATGCATGAAAAATGCCTCCTGAGTGTTTGGCCCACGGCGAGTGGGAGTTGTTACTTAGCCCAGCACTGGAGACGAAATAGGTACTCAGCAGCTAACTCATTTGCTACTTCTGCTTTTGAGCATTAAAATAGCCATGTGTCTGGCAGACACTAGAATGGGGTTGCTAGGGAATGTTTACATTTTTGTAGTTTGTAGGAGAAAACAGCCTTCAGACTGTTCTGACCATCCCTTTAGGTTGGCAGGTCCTAATTAAGAGGGGAAAGCAGTTGCCTGTGGGGAAGGGACGATTTGGAGCTGCCGTGATCACAGCAGCCTTTCACAGTCAGACCCTAAAATGCTATTTGAGTCTACACGACCCAGCAATTTCAGGCCTTCCTGCTGTAATAAGGAATTCCACAACTGACGTCCAGAGGGCTGTCTGGCAGGGCTCCTGGGGCCTGTGTCCTTGGCCGGGGCAGCAGTGACAGCGTGGCCCACTCCCGTCCAGGCCCAGCTGAGAAAACTGGCTTCCTTCCCTTCAGAAGGGAGGTTTTCCTCCAGAGCTGCCCTGCGCCTCTAAGCTGTTTGAGTGCTAACAGAGGAGGGGGGAGAGGAGAGGGAGACTGGCTCGGTGTGAAGGAGGGCGAGTTCGGGGAAGTGGCTTCTGTGAGTGGTGTGTGTACTTGCCACCAGGCTGTCAGCTTGGTGGCAGCGGCCCAGTCGGCCTTGGTATAGGCTGCCCCCTTGTGCGTTGGCCAAGCCACTCAGCAGTGCCCTGTATTTTGATGGATTTCTCATTCCCTGGGCCATCCCAGGGGTAGGATTTCACCATGGTGCTTGACTCCAGTTTGGGGAGACGTTGCCTCTCCTGAGCCTGCCTTGCCTCCCTCCTCCAGTGGCTGAGCCGGCTTGTCCTGTGGGGGGCATTGTCTGTGTCTAATACAGTAACCGGGCAGTGCAGCCTGGGAAACTGCCCAGGCTGGCTCCTCCCATAGAGCGAGTGTGAAATAAAAGTGGTTGAATCCTTTGCTGAGCTTATTGGGAGGAGTGTGTGCTTATATCAGCTTAGAGACGTGTTTCTCCTCCGTTCAACTTCTCCAATTCTTCCGTGGAATCTCTTGCATGAATTTGTACGGTGTGTCATGGGCTTCCTGGTTAGAAAGAAGACCTGGTGGGGGAGGAGGGAGGAGGACAGCTGGTGCCTCGCCCCACCCGTGCCCTCACAACCTCCGCTGGGGACAAGACCCTCACCCAGAAGAGACCATTCTTTTCGAGGAGCCTCAGCAGCAATCCCCCATGAGTAGAGGCTCCTGAAAGGTCAGAATCCTGTCATATGGAGCTTGACCACCATATCATCCGGTCATTTCTGACCCAATTTTACCTAAAACACAGAACAATTTAGGCCCCATGTGGAAGAACTTACTTCACTGGAGTGAGTCTCTCAGTGACATAAGCCCACCCAGAGCCTCACCAAGTGCCGGCCGGCTGTAAGGACAGCAGCACGTGGGAAGCCTGTGGAGGTTAGACATGCACCGTGTGGAATGGCCACGGCACTGCCTACCTCAGAGACCAGGAGACCGGAGCACACGAGGCTGAGCGACTTCCCCCGGCCTGGAAGAGGCAGGGAGGGCGTTCAACCCCTGCTTCCCACCCTCAGTCTGGGCCTCAGCCTCTCCTCCCGCGGAGCACATTCCTCATTTCCTCCCGGAAATATTGTCAGTCAACTTCACATATTCCTTCATTACTAGTCAACTCTGTCCAGAAAAGTCCTGTGGGCTATTTTAGAGAACCTAGGAACACTTAGCAATTCCAAGAAAAGATAGACTGTAGCAAACATACCCACAGTTTTTAAAAAATATATTTAACCTGTTAAGCGCCCAGTCAGTCACTGGTGACTGACACTCTACTTTCCATCTGGAAGACAAAATAGGCTGGCGCTTAACGTGTTAAGAAAGAACAAGAATTGTGGCGCTGGCCCGGTGGTTTAGTGTAGTTGGAGCATCGTCCTGTACACCAAAGGATTGTGGGTTTGATTCTTGGTTAGGGCACAGACCTGGGTTGTGGGTTTGATCCTTGGTCTGGGAGTGTGCGGCAGGCAACCAAATGATATTTCTCTCTCACATTGATGTTGCTCTCTCTCCCTTCCTCTCTCTCTAAAATCAATAAAAACATATCTTAAGGAAAGAATAAGAATTGTGTTTTATTTACTTATATATTATAGAAGGATGGGACATATCTTTTTAAGACTGGTTCCAAAAAACATTTTTTAATTAGATAATCATAATTCCCAAATGCAGTGACCAGTTAGTTAGGTCAGTGTGTTGGTGGGGGTTGGGACTGTGGGAAGGGAAAGGCAAACCTCATTCTCTGGCTGGTGTTTCCAGCAGGCAGATAGCTTAGACGCTGAAGCGGGGTGAGTCCTGCCGGCACAGTGCTTTGACTCTTACCCAGCGCCCTGGCCTGGGCGCTTCGGGTGCGTGTCTCGGCACACAGCACACCCTTGTCCGGCGCTGCCCCCTCATCCCACAGGTCCCGCGCTGCAAGGCCGCTGTGCCTGCCAGCCTGGAGATAGGCTGTTTGACAGGAACGGGGAATCTTTTTTTTTTTTTTTAATGAAATCGTATAAGCAAGGAGTTTCTAAAATCATCATTTGTCATCGAATACCAGCAAAGCTGTAGGCTTTTAAACCCCATCGGGCCGAGCGTGGGTGACAGAGTGAGTGGGTGAGAAGGCACAGTCGCTGGTGTCGGCCAGAGGCGGGGTTTTGCATGTTGAGGACATGTGCAGGGGTTTTCAGGATGGACTTAGTTTTTCTCAGAATAGTCACCTGACCTCTGGGTTCCTCTTGCAGCACTGTCCACACAGCCTGGCCCTAAGAGGGCTTGTCACCAGCCCACGGAGCCGTAGGTAGGGCTCCGGGTTGAGAGGTGACAGGGGAGCTGGATTCGAGGGATGGAGCCACCTGGACCCTCCCCCTCAAGGCTCTGCACCCT
>NW_006292916.1:459032-461326 GCF_000327345.1 Myotis davidii | reverse complement strand
GGGAAAGGGTGTGTGTAGGATCAGGGAGTTTCCCAGCTGGATGGGGCCTGGGAAAGGTGTTTGTTTCCTTTTCAGATTGGCCCTCAGATTCCTGGGGGTGGGGGGGGGGTGAGGAGGTAGTCAGTGGGACAGAGCAGCCCCTCCCAACCTTTCTGCTGCCCACACAATACAAGCCGTCGTGGTATTTTCTTATTATTGCAGAATTTATGAAAACAGAAGGAGATACATAGGAAGCAATTTCCTGCAAGGAATTGGCTTACACAATTGTGGGGGCAGGTGGGGCAGACCTGAAATCCAGGGGTCAGGCCGGCAGGAGAGGAGTCTGCACGTCAGGGTGGAGCTGCCGTCCACGGGCAGAATGTTTTTGTCTTCCGTGAGGAAGCCTCTGCTCTGTGTCTAGGGCCTTGCAACTGACGGGGTCAGGACCACCTAGATTATCTGAGATCATCCCTTTTACTTAACATCAGCTGACTGTGGACTTCAATCACCTCTGCAACATATCCTGACAGCAGCGCCCGCATTACTGTTGATAGAACACCTGGGATCGTAGCCTAGCAACACTGACTCAGCAAACTGAGCTGATGACCCAGGCTCTGATGCTTCACTTCCCTTTGGGCCTCGCCTTCCTCCTTCCTCACCTGAAGTGACCGATCTGGGCAGCACTACTTTCTTTTCTTCCAGGAAAAGTATAAGAATCTGAAAGCTTCTGAATCTGAAGGCCCCTAAAAGATCTTGTACCCCAACACCGCATTTCCAACAGAGCTCGCAGAGGCCTCGGGGCTACCCCTGCACCGTGAGCTCAGATGATTGTGGTCATGCTTTTTTTTACAGGCCAAATGCCTCAATTAAATCTTAATAATGTGCTATTTAATTCTCATAACCTTCAGTAATTTCTCTGTTTATCGACAAAGTGTATCAAGCTTGTAGGAGTGGCTTCTATGCCTTCTTCATTAGGTGTTAAGGGAAATGTGATTTTAACAAAGGGGATTTTGTGGTGGTTTCCTTGGATTCGCTTAGTTCTGTTTTTCAATTGATGGATTGATTCTGGTTTACGAGAATCTCTGTGAGGTAAATGTAATGAGAAGAAGGAGTGTAGACTGTCATTGTAGGCTATTTCTCTTCCTCAGTCTTTTTAGAACAAACCTCAGCCCTGCTCTGAAATTCACCAGGTTGGTGAAGAATGAAGAGGTCAAATGAGACCCGTGAATGATTTGGCAATAATTATGTTATTATATATGGTAATGATGCATAGTATTATTACTTATAAAAACTAACATATAGCCATAAGGTAGGGCTCCTGGTTGAGAGGTGACAGTGGAGCTGTATTCAAGTGATGGAGCCACTGTGTTCAGGCATTCTATGCTTCTCTGATGCTCATAACAGCCCATTTTACTGATGACAAAACTGAGGCCCAGACTCCAGATGGCTGAACCAATGTCACAAGTTCATAAGCTCTAGGGACAGGATTTGAACCCAGGCTGTCTGGCACTGGCCTCCAGGCTCTTAGCTATGCATGAAAGGGCTGCACACTAGATGCTTGAGATATTTTTGGGTTTGAATCTATGATGTATCACCTAAGATGACAGTTTTTTGTGACCTTTGTTTTACATAACGAAGGAGAGGTTGCTGCCATAAGTGAAAACCTACTCAGACGACTTGAAGTTGGCCCATTGGCAAAGAAAGTAGCTCTAAGAAGTGATGACACCGTGTGCAGCCTGGGCCTTCACAGATGCTGCTGGCAGCTGGCAGCTCAGAGCCATGGACAGCTGCCTGCGGGCGAGCTATTATTCAACACATCCCAGGTGCTTCCAGGGTGGCTGGGTTGGGGACATCATCCCCTGCTGGCGGCAGGCGTCCCTGCCTTTCAAGACCAAGGCCAGTGGCCTGGCCAGGAGTCTAGAAGCATCTCCGAAGTGTGTGAAGCATTGACCAACCGCTGCCATGTGCAGAGCTGGGCAGGCCCTTCATCGGCAGAGAGAGTCTACCTGCCAGGTCCTCCCTCCTGCGCATGCCGGGGCGTAAGCTTTTAACATCCTGATAAATTTCTCCCTCTCTTTCACTTAGAAAACCCAATTCCCATCACCCAGAAGGAACATGGGATTAATGGCAAGCTTCAAGCGCCTGTGGTTCTTTGGTAATTGCTTTAAAAACACACATCCTTATAGCCACCTTTAGAACGTAGTTGATTTCAGGCACTTTGGAAAGAACTTCTGGTGAGTTGAGGCAAAATGGTGATTATCTGCAAGTGTCATGCCTGTGTCCTCACATCAGATCACTGTTTTCCCGCCCCTGCA
>NW_006292916.1:446780-458914 GCF_000327345.1 Myotis davidii | reverse complement strand
GGGGGGGGGGGGGGGGGGGGGCAAGAACATTGCTCCTGGGTAGAGATCTGGGGACCTTGTTAACCTGCAGGTGCTGATTCTTGGGTGTGGGTGGGGCCTGAGCGCGCACCTCTAACACACTCCCAGGAGCTGCTGATGCTTCAGGTCCAAGTAGCAAGGAGTTAGAGGATTGCTCAGACCACTCATGGGAGAAGAACAAGAGAAGCCCACAGAGGAAACACTGGCCATGAACTCATATCTACAGTAACACTAACAGGTGCCCCGGGCACGGCGTCCCATTTGCAGGGAGGGGAGAGTGAGAAGTCAGACTGGAATCATTGGCCCACACGGGGCAACTTTCCTTCATCATCTACCAACCTAGCCCCGGTTTAGAAGGCTGCCGGTGATGCTAGTGTGATGGTGCATGGTGTGGTTAGTGTGTGGGACTGGACATCCCCTCAGGGGGCCTGTGGGGCGGAACTGGAGTTGCAGATATTTTCCTACTCGGGTCTCACAAAACTAAGGAGAAAGGCATGCCCGTTGCACTCGCTTCGTGCGCCGCCCACGTGAAGCCGTGCTGCTGCTTTGGCATCATGTATCTCTGTGACTTTGTTTAAAGGTCACCTGAGTAGGCAGGTGCTAAATTTCCTCATTTGATACGAGCCTGTGCTGCGCCAAAGACGCTGAACACACCCCGCCCAAAGCCCATTTCGGATTTCCATAGCAAATCCACCGCTCGGGCTGAGCAAGTGAAAGCTAGAACCTGCAGCTGGTAGTCTTTTCTAAAAAGATTCTGGTTGCTTTACTATGTTTAAGAGCAGAGATGCCAGACCCCACGTGCCTGCCTGAGCCCCCTGGGAGGTCATCTTTGAAGTGAGCCTGGCCTGTGCGTAGAGAAGAGCATCATCACAGCCGGTGGCCAGGAGACGGCTGTTTAATCCTGTTTTCTTAATTAAATGGAAACAAAGTTCTTTAGACGTTCTTCTCTGGAGGTCAAGTTTCTCTCGCTCACGATAGCTGGGATCATGATGCCTGTTTGTGCGGAGCGGGGATGGAAATTCTGATCAAGTTATTATTTCTCCCCTATGAGCCGGTGCAGGCATTGGCTGGCATGATGCCCTCTCCTTGGTGGGGCTGATTCTGTCCTGCAAGTGTAGTTTGTCTGTTCTCCCCTTTAATCTGTTCTCCTTCACTGCCTTGCAACCCCCACCTCTGCTCTGGCCTCTAGACAGTCAGAAAGTGGGCGATGGGCTGTGGCAACTGACCTACAATCAGTGTCTAGACACAGATGCATGAAAAGTACTTTCTCCTGAGAGTCTTTTTTTTTAAAAAAAAAAAAAAAGGTTCATTTTACCTACAGTTAAAAAAAAAAAGGCAAGCCAGCTTTAGGGAGAAGAAGAGCAAACGAACGTGTGTGTTCTAAAGTACGTGAACCCTGCTGTCCACTGCAGTGTTGAGGACTTACCTCTGTTTCAGGAGCTCACGTAGCGGGTCTCTGCTGGTTGGCAGCTGGGCACTGCCGTCTAAGTTGGGGACCATCTTTGGCTCCGGGTCACATTGAGAGCCTAGATTCCTGCCAACAGGAGGGACCATGGTGTGCTTCCATCCAGTAGACATTTAGTGGAGGCAGACACTGGTGTTGTTTGGAGCTGTGAAGATCAAGCAGACACCCCCACCCCCACCCCCACCCTGGTATCTACCTGATAGGACCAGAGAGAGGGAAGCATCACACCCAGGTCACAGTGGGCAGAGAGCCCCCGTCGGGAGGAGAAGCTTCCCATGAGAACATCACAAGATCCAAGTCAGCTATACTGTTTGGGTTTCGTCTTGTTCAAAAGGAAGGACGTGCAGGTGGGTGGGCGTGAGCAGATGGTGCTCCTGGTTGCCCTGTGCAGAGAATGAGAGGGTGCCCTAATACAGCCTGGTAGAGGGAAGAGTGGCGACAGGCGGGCACGACAGAGTCCACTCTACAAGACACGCAGTGGCCTCCAGAGAGCAGAAGTGGGAATAATGTGCTATGCAAACACTGCCCCCTTGCAGTGTTTGCTAGCTTCTGGACTAGGCAGCTCTGAATTATAATGTTCTTTTGCCACTGACTTGCTCTGTGACCTTGAGCAATGATCTCGCTCCCTTTCCCGTCTGATCCTCAGCTCGTCTAGCTGTAAAAATGAGGGTCTTGACTTACTGTATAGGGCTCTCAGATGACCAGCAAATAACCCCGATTTGACAGTTCTTGGTTGGTTAAGAAGTGCACTGGCCCCGGTGCCCCGGTGGCTCCCCGAGGCCAGGGGCAGGATACTCATGTCTCTCTTGTCCTTTCTGTGTTCCAGGAATAGAGCTGTGTCCCCCTGGAAAACGGTTCATGATCACCATGGTGGCGAGCTTCGTGGCCATGGCGGGGCAGCTCCTCATGCCCGGGCTGGCGGCGCTGTGCCGGGACTGGCAGGTGCTGCAGGCGCTCATCATCTGCCCCTTCCTGCTCATGCTGCTGTACTGGTCGTGAGTATCCCGCAGGCTGCCCATGCAGCTGCCCGCACGGGAAGGCCGCGCCCACCCCAGGAGACACAGCGGAAGCATAGGGCTGAGACCCACTATCCCCAATCTCCCCCTTGTGTCAGCGTGTGTGTTGTGAGGGAATGTTGCTCTCTCTTTTTTATTTTATTTTATTTATTTTTTAAATGTCAGAGACTTTTACCAGCTCTGACCACGTGCTCTTCTCAGTCTGGTGTCACACCTATTCGCTAGGTTATTCCGATGTGATTTTCATGAATGGATTTGCGAAGGGGGGATCCTTGGGTTGGGAGGAGCAATAGGGAGATGTTCAAGGAAATTCAGCAAAGCCACCTGGTCTCTTCTGGACTACAGAGGGGCACATGCCAGGCCCTCGGTCGCCACCCAGCAGCTGCAGCCCAGGCTTGTGTGGCCCACAGAGCTGGAACAGCTGCTGTGTGGTCCTGTGGGGGGATCTGCTCACCCTGCTCTGACACGTTCAGGAGGAATTTTAGGGCCACGTGTACCTTTTCAGCTTCTAAGCTTTGAGTTTTGGGCTTGCTGACTTTAGGAAAAATAAACTGCTAAGCACACTGGTTTTAAGCTATGACCTGGGCAACTAGATTTTTAAAACTCCCAGGGGATTAACGTGTAGCTGAGATTGGAAACCACCACTCTTAGACAGTTGTTAGGGGGAAAAGGAGTGTCCTGACCTTTTTATAAATAACCCTTCTCTTTCTTTACCTTCCGTCCCACCCCAACCCCCCATGCCAACACTCTTGCTTCCCCACAAGTACAGGGTACTGTCCCATAGATTATAATACTGTGCTATTTCTATTCCCTCGTCACCAGTGGCAACCAGATGTCCGGCAAGAAGTCAGTCCGTTGTGTCTCAGCTTTGTTCACAGAGCGGAGAAGGCACTACTGGGGCTTCCTTTTTTCAAAGGTGCCAGGGAGGAGAAGAAAGCCCCTGCCTTTTCACTTTGCCAGGGCCACCCCCCAGGTTGTCACCCCCAGCAGATAAAAATCGGTGAGCGAGGCGCGTTTTCCTCTAGAGCCCTGCCCTTGCTCACTCCGTCATAAGAGCCTCAGCAGCAGCGAGGAGCCCAAAGGCCATCTGCTGGAGAGGGCCCCATCGCGCAGCGGCCACACTGCGCTCCTGTCACCAGTGCCTCTGCCAGGCTTCTAGACCTGAGGTCCTCCCGCAGGAACCACACAGGTTTCAAATCCTGCTCCCTCCAGCAGGATGGCCCTGGCCAGTGTTGGCTCAGTTGGTTGGAGTGTCCTCCCGTGCACCAAAGGGTTGCCGGTTTGATTCCTGGTCAGGACACATGCCTGGGTTGCTGGATCCCCAGTAGGGGATGTGCAGAAGGCCGCCGATCGATGTTTCTCTCTCCCTCTCTCTTCCTCTCTCTCTAAAAATCAATGAAAATATTTAAAAAGTAAGAGGCAGAGAATGAAATGGTTTCCCCAGAGCAGGAAGCAGTGGGCAGCTCTTCCCTTAATCAGTCAGAGGAAACCCTTCCTGTTCCTCCCTGCGCCCGGGGCCGGGCTGGGCTTGTTTTGTACTTTGGGGCATTTATTTATTTAACAAATGTTTATATAGTGTCTGCTCTATGCCAGACGCACATGCTAGCACTACACAAAGAGTAGACCATTCAGTCTTCCTATACACACACACACCCCCCCCCAGAAGATGACAAAACTGAGGCGCCCAGCTGGCCCTGAAACCCAGCACTTGTGCTATCTCCCACCTTCCCTCAACTGCCATCCACTTGTCTTGGGAGAGGATCCCCGTTGCCCTAGAGCATCTTCCGTGTGGTCTGGCATCCTCCGCCTCCCTCCTCTCACTTCCTGGCCTCCACAGCACCTAAGGGCAGAAGTGCTGTCTGCTGGCCCCTGGGGGTTGTTGGGCCGGGTAGGACCAGGCCTTTTGGAGACCCACACTCCTGTGAGGGCAGACAGGGTGTCTCCATTACCTCCAGGCTCTGAGTCTCAGCCCTGGTTCTGCTCCCACCTGTCCCAGGTAGGAGGGCACCTGATGGGGAGAAATGGCAGAGAAGGGTTTCCTGGAACGGGCCTGGGATCCTGGCCCACGTGGGAAAGGGCTGGGGAGGGGGCGTTATTTGTCTTATTCTTGTTCATTTAAGTTTAAAATGCGTCAGGGTTAATGACAGGCAAGGTAAGGCATTCATTTACTTACGAACATTATCAAACCTAAGAAAAATTCTTTGAAACAAAACTCTACAGTGGAAAGGGTATCCAGAGTACTCTGACAAGTAAAATGTGTGTGTGGACAGACAGATGGATGGATGTCCCGATGCACTGGCACTGTGTAGTTACTGCTCTGGCACCGCTGTCTGGATCAACCTGCTCTGCTCACACATGTTAACGGCTGTGATCGTAATCGGCATTATTTTTTATTTATATTATTATTTAAGGTGCTTGGCACACGTCTGGCCTACAGCAGGTGCTCACTAATATTAGCTTCTGTTGTTACGATGATTATATCACCTCTTAGCATGTGTGGCAGCCTGGGAGTACCGGGCAGGTAAAAGACACCAGAAGTGAGAGACGTATTCCATTTCACCTAGCAGATCGAAAGCCTCCGTAACAGTCATTGGCTTTTAAAGGCCACTGCACTGCCTCTCCTTTTTTGTCATTTCTGATTCCCTCCCGCCTCCCATCCGCTGCAGCGGGAAGCCGTGGCTCCCCAGGCTCTGGTCTGACAGGATGAAGTGGGCTGCTGGGGGAGGTGGTGAGCTGCAGCACCAGTCCCAGGACCAGCTATTGGTGACAAAATATTGAAAGTCACTTGCTTTCCTTTAATGAGCAGGTATTTATTTTGTGCGCCCAGGGGCCCAGCAGTGCACTTGGTGCTTTGCAGTGACTCTAAGAGCTGTGCATGAACAAGGGTCATAAACCAAACTGTATGACACAAGTCGCCACAACCAGGGTCCTGGGTAACAACAAAGAGGTGGACCGGGGTTGGAGGGATCTTCTGGTTCCAATTGTGGGCTAAGCTGACAGGGACCCTCCAAACACACTCAGATGCTGAATAAGATACACATTAGCCAAAGTGTTACACAGCGCTGAGCTCCATGCAAGCCCCAGGAGTTCCCTGGGCCCAGACCAAGCAGAGCATTGGAGCAGGACTGACCAGGCAGCTGCAGGGCATCTGAACCGGAAAAAGGAGCTTGGGCTTCAGCACCTGCACAGGGGGCTGGAGCTGAGATCTAAGGTCCGTATCTCTTAGAATCGGGCCCTTAAATGAAACCAGGGGTCAGAACTGTTGGTGAAAACAGAGCTGAGGGTGGAAGAGTTCATCCCACCAAGAGACCTAACTCCGAAGCTGGCTGATGGCCTGGGGCTGAGGGTGGAAGAGTTCATCCATAGAAACTGGAGCCTCGATGTCTGCACCACACATGCTGTGTGTTCTAAATTCCAAGGCTCAGACGTTACCGTAAGAACCAGTGAGTTCTTGAGAACCTCAAGGCCAAAGGGAAACCCCCCAGGGAGAACCACTGGGGCCAGGCACTCAAGATTCACTCCAAAGAAATGTTCACCAAGGATAAGCTCACAGGCAAAATTCACAGAGCTCATCACAAGGGCCAAAAACTATAAATTGGGGAGCTTGCATACCAGAAACTCCAGAAAATAGAGCAATCTGAGAGGTAAGTTAATTAGCTAACTTATTAAGTAGTTACCACAACCCCACACCAATTGCTGTTCTAGATATTGCACATGCATACGAGCAGGCCCCCACTCAGTGAAAACTCCCTTACAGTGGGGCGTGTGGGGTGGGAGGGAGCCCACTGACCAGGAAGCCATCAGCAAGCGAAGGGCATGGATTCACTGACCAGCACACGAGGAAGGTGAGACGCTGCCGGGGACAGCAAGGGACAGCAGGGTGATCAGAAGGGCCGCTCTGAAGAGGCGACATTCCTTTCTGAGACTTAAATGATCAGAAGGAGGAAGTCACACAGTTCTGCACGGAAATGTATTCCCAGCACACGGGAGCAGCCAGGGCCACAGCTGGCTCCACTGTTTTTTCTGGAAGAGGAAGCAAGACCAGTGTGCCTGGAACATGAGGGGAAAGGGGTGGGGGGCCAAGCTCAGACGCAGGTGGGTCAGACCACCTGGGGCCTGAAGCCCAGCGATTTCTTCTAAAAGCAGGAAGACACGTTGGAGGTTTATGCAGGTCAGGGATATGCTCTGGCGCATGCTCTGGGGTCGCTGTCTGCAGTGTGGCGAGTGGTCGTGGGCGGGTGAGAGGGGCAGAGGGCTGCCACACTGGCTGGCCCGTGAGAGGTGGTGTGGTGCCTGCACTGGGGGTGGCGGGGGTGTGTGACTGGAAGGGGTCTGACCCCAGGTACACCCTGTAAGTGGCTTCGTGAGGCTGGCCAGTGGGTCTGCGTTGGCGGGTGGGATAAGGAACGGCAGTAACTCCGGTTTGGACGGTTTGCTGAGATGGGGCCGGAGCTCCCTGAAACGTGGAGGCCCATCTAGGAAATGGAGCGTGAAGTCCTGTCCTGAGAGCAGTTGGAAGGGTGACAGAAATGAGATCACTGGCTGAGGGGGAGCTTTGAAAAGGCGGGTTTTGATCTTGGGGACAATAGGGAACCACTGTAAGGAGTGCAGAGACTTGATTGAAACCACAGCCTGCATTAAATTACAGGGTTTATTAGCATCCAGATCTGGTGAGGCCAACAGAGCAGGAGGCGAAGTCACTGAGTGGTTGCTCAGTTCCCAAGAGGAGGGGCGCTCCACATCACGGGGGCCACTCAGGAGGCATCGGGTCAGTCAGGAGGCTGAGGGAAGGAGGGGGCAGGAGCCTTCACCGTGGTTTCCTCGGGGAAGGAACTGGTGAGGCAGGTGAGCAGGCTTCTTGTCGGCTAGTTTGAATAACTTCAGGGGGCTGTGGGGCACCCGGACCTCCGCTGGTTGTCTGGTACCTGGCCCTAGGTGGTTAGGGCAGGGGAATGATGCCAGAAAGCGAGAGCCCCATCGAGGAGGTGGTGGGGGTGTGGGCTCTGGATCGCGGGATTTGTATTTGAAAGGTGCACTCATAGGTTAGTTGTTTGCTAAATGTAGGAATTTCCCTCCCAGAAACATAAAAAACACAGGAAATAAAAAGGCATGATTAATGCGTAGCCCTACAGCAGCTACAGGGTTACAGAATGCTCTGGAACGATGTGCCCAAGGCGCTGGAGAAGCCAGCCAGAAAGAGGTGGCAGCAGAGGACTGATGTGCCTGGGGCTGGATGGAAGTTTGGGCAGGGGGTGTGGTGAGCACAGGTGGATTCTCCCAGGTGGGGAGACGCAGCGCCCTAGCAAGTGGAGCTACGATGGGAAACTGATGTCATTGCACGTGCTGCCTATGGATGCTCCTACCTTCCGGGTCCGGGAACCACGAGCTGTGGTTGCCCAAGGGCTGTAGGCCAAGGAAGACTTTCAGGACTGAGTGGCCCAGGAGAACAGAAGGATGTGCTTCTTAGCTGTTGGTGCTTCCGCAGGCTTTGCAGAGTCAAACCTAGGCATGTCATTGTGAAGCGCAAACAGAAGAAGAGAGGGCACTTGCAAATATTTTTACCTGAGTGTAAGCACTGTCAGAGGTGGGGGGTAACTCCATAAATGGGTGTTGGTCCCTGAGACCCAGGCAGCCTTTGAATGGCACTGGGGCCAGGCACCTCATGGCACTGGGGCCAGGTAGGAATGCTCATCTAGTCATCTTGCTTGGGAATTTACTACCACTGAAGATAGGGTGGCAGAACGTCAGTGCTAATGTAGAAGGAAGTCATACTGACCAATCCTGTTTCGGGGATAAATGTGGAATTCTCCCAGGGTCCCAAAAAACAAATTGGGCATGGGGGGTGGCGGGGCGAGAGGAAGGGGGAGTCTAAGAGAAACTCGGATTTGATATGCTAGGAATAGGCAGGTGAGGATAGAATGGAAGGTAAGGCTACTGGGAAGCTGCCTTCTAATTGTACAGATTGTACAAAAGGTCCCTTCCAGGTGGCTCAGCCCGCTCCAGGTCACGTGGTGACACACCTCCCTGTGCAGAGCTCTCAGGCAGCACACAGCTTGCGGCCTGCCTTTGGGGGTCCAGGTGTGTGCTAGAACCGTGGTCGGGAAACTGTGGCTCTCGAGCCACATGTGGCTGGCTTTTTGTCTCCTTGAATGTGGCTCTTCCTAAGTCTTAGGAGTACCCTAATTAAATTAATAACAATGTACCCACCTATATAGTTTAAGTTTAAAAAAATTGACTCTCAAAAGAAATTTCAATCGTTGTACTGTTGATATTTGGCTCTGTTGACTAATGGGTTTGCCGACCACTGTGCTAGAACATCTGGGAAAACTGCAGGGTGGGAAACCAGGAGGGTAATACATGGAGCGGTGACAGAGTTTTCCGAGTGGAACTTACTGTTGAAGAGTGACATGGGAGTGAGAAGCCTGCCCACATGTTATCTACCTAAAGGTTATTTTGGTGGAAACAACGGGAAGTAGGAAGTCGAAGAGATGATAAAGATGTTAGTGACACCTTCCCAAAACGTTAGTGCATGTCATCACCCTACCTTAAAATGTAAGTTAGGGAGCAGAGTACACGTGATGCTTTGTGAAAACAAGGATGTCCGTGTCTCCATGTGCGGGGACAGTTGTGATGCCATTCAGTAAGCTCCCCTGAGGGCTCTCACCATACACGAGAGCATGCACCCTTCTTCCAGCAATGTTTGCTGGGTGTCAGGGGTCATCATAAACGTGGAGGACACTGTCCTGCCCCATGGAACAGCCTGGCAAGGCGGCTGATGCGCTGTGACATACACTAATGCACAGGTCTTAAACTGTTAGGGACACACTTTCCCGGAGATCAACAACAAATCTCTGGGAAAGTGTGAGGCTCCATTAACCAAAATATTCCTGGGTTAGGGAGGGCAGGTAGGCAGTGGGTTATTCTGGTGTTTAGCAGGGGAAACAGGGCATCCAAAAGCTCCCCAGAGCCTGGCTGGTGTGGCTCAGTGAATGAGCATCCACCATGAACCAGGAGGTCGTGGTTCCATTCCCAGTCAAGGTGCATGCCTGGATTGCGGGCTAGATCCCCAGTGGGGGACATACAGGAGGCAGCCAATCAATGATTTTCTCTCATCACTGATGTTTCTATCTTCTCCCCTCTCTTTTCCTCTCTGAAATCAATAAAAATAAATATATTCTTTTAAGTCTTCCCCAGAGCACTCAGAAAAGTGGGAAAGTCATTAAAAATTGGTTTTCGGATGTCAGTGGTTCTCAGAGTGCCGCCTCTGAACCAGCAATGTCCTCACTACCCTGGAACTTGTTAGAAACACAAAGTCAGTGTCGGGGGTGGGGCCAGAGGTTATGGTTTAGGACCCGCCCCCCACCCCCAGGGTATGTCACTCAGCCCCGGTTCAAGAAGTGCTGTCCTAACACTTCTCCCCCACCTGCAGTTAACACAGAGTAATACTGAATGTTGACTATAGTTGAAAAAAACTAAAAAAAAATTTGATCTTAAATTTTCAGTATCATTTTTTGAAACATTTTAAATTTATTTTTTCAATTACAGCTTTTATTCTAAGAGGACTTATTAAAAAGATGTCTCTTTTAAAAAAATAAAATAAAAACTAAAAATAATATTTTTAGAAAAAGGAGTGCTGCCCTGTGCCAGGCTGCCCATCACAGAAGAGAAAGCCAGACGTCCTGCATAAGGGGACGGGACCCTCGGGAGCCAGGTGCTGCTGAGGGGCGGAACGGAGCTCAGAGGGCTGTGCACACACCTCCGTGAGCAGCGGTTTCTGGTTCTGCAGGGAAATGAAACGTGTGTCCTTGAAGGGCCAGGTGACACCGTGCAGGACCTGGTGCTTGCCAGCTCCTCCAAAGAGCACAGAGCTGTCTTTTTTTTTTCTTTTAATATATTTTATTGATTTTTACAGAGAGGAGGGGATAGTTAGAAATATCTATGAGAGAGAAACGTAAATCAGCTGCCTCCTGCACACTCCCTACTGGGTATGTGCCCACAACCAACGTACATGCCCTTGACCAGAATCGAACCTGGGACCCTTCAGTCCGCAGGCGGATGCTCTATCCATGGAGCCAAACCGGTTAGGGCCAAAGTTGTCTTGATCATCCAGACAACAGATGTCATGGAAATTCACGGGACTGGTGGACGAGAGCATCAAAATCTCAGCACTGGATCTAAGCATTTCATCTGCTCTGTGAGAACATAAGCCTATGTGCATGTGTGTTCTGATGGGCCGTGACCTTGCTTACCTGTCCTCACACAGGCAGCCAAGTGGGACACTGGCCGCACTTTCCCTCACGCCCTCCCCGGCTGTTCACAGGAACCCTGTGAGGGAGGAGCCCGCGTGGAGCCTCACACAGGCAGCCGCGCAGGAACCGCCTGGGGAAAGAACAGCAGGTGGGGATGCGTGAAGACGGTGAATTATTAACCACACTCGGTTCGCTAGAATTTCATTCTGACAAGAGGAAAGTGCTGCTGGCAGTCACCGCGAACATCGAGAGCATCTGGGAAAGCAAGAAGAAGATAAGGAAGGTGCAGGAAATCACGAGGAAATGAGAGAAAGACGGAGCCACCCACAGAACTGTGGAGCCTAAGTCCTGGTGTCTGTGCCCCCGGTGGAAGGGAAACCTTGAAGCGAGGAAACTGGAGCATGTGCCGCGAGGAGGGGGCGGCACAGTCACACCCTTAGGGGGAAAGATGCTAAAAGGATTTTAATTTTTAATAATTTCAAGAAAAAGCCAGTGTAAAACATTTAAAATGGCCTCCAGTTAGATAATATCCAGAAAAGAAATTGCTAACTATTCCAATATGTAAATGGTCCCAAATATCACTGGCTCTTTTAAATATCATCAGAAATATTTTGGCCAGAATAACCATAATTGTTAATATTTCTACAGAGTCTGCTTTGTCAGGTGCTGCTAAGAACTTTCTATAGCCCTTTAGTCCTCCCATCGACTCTCTGGAATAGGAACTGAGACAGTCCAGTACGGACGGAGAAACTGGGGCTCCCACACAATGCTTACAGCCTCTACGGCCAGGTGGCCAGCAGGGGACCCCAGAGCCAGAATGAAGACACCAGGGGGTGACTCAGGGCACAGTGCCATGGTGCTGCAGGGCCCCAGCCTGGGACCGCATGCTGGTGGAGGGCGACTCCTGGGCGGCCAAGAACATATGTGCGGGCAAGCGCTAAGCTGCTCACCCAGGAGGAACTTTCTCTTCCAGTCCTCTTTTTATTTAGTTTATATTGCTTAACGTTTACAAAGACATCTTTGAAAATCTTTGGGGAATGTTTCACTCCTTCCCCTAATGGAGGCTTAATGAAAATTTAGGTGGATGAATCCATTTTTATTCTTGCATTGTTGAAATGATTTTACAAGACCCTTTAAAATTCATTCCAGCAGTTATGAGCCTTTTTTCTGCCCACACACACTTCCTCCATCAAAAATGGTTTTATTTTGCCCGCTCGCCCGCCTGGCCGACATGGCTCAGTGATTGAGTGTCGACCTATGTACCAGGAGGTCATGGTTGGATTCCTTGTCGGGGCACATGCTCAGGCCAATGGGGATGTGCAGGAGGCAGCCAATCAATGATTCTCTCTCATCATTGATGTTTCTATCTCTCCCTTCCTCTCTGAA
>NW_006292916.1:426951-446659 GCF_000327345.1 Myotis davidii | reverse complement strand
TGGCCGGGTGACTTAGTTGGTTGGACCATCATCCTGTACACCAAAAGGTTGCGGTTTTGATTCCCAGTCAGGGCATGTACCCATGTTGCAGGTTTAATCCCTGGTCAGAGTGTGTACCAATCCATGTTTTTCACATCAACCCCTGCCCTCTCTGTCTCTCTCTGTCTCTCTCTCTCGCTCTCAAAATCAATAGAAACATCCTTGGGTGAGGATTTTAAAAATGGTTTCATTTCAAAAGGGAGCAGAGTACCACATTATGTCAACTCTGTTCCAGATAAAATGGGGCTGAGAGGTTCCCTACATACCGGGGGGGGGGGGGGGGGGGGAGTGCAAATTCCGTTATACCAACACTTAGTCACACAGGAAAATGTTTTCCTCAGAGGAAACTGGAAGCAGTGGATCATAAAAAGCATATATAGCAGTGATTCTCAACCTTCTGGCCCTTTAAATACAGTCCCTCATGTTGTGACCCAACTATAAAATTATTTTCGTTGCTACTTCATAACTGTAATGTTGCTACTGTTATGAATCATAATGTAAATATCTGATATGCAGGATGGTCTTAGGCGACCCCTGTGAAAGGGTCATTCGACCGCCAAAGGGGTCACGACCCACAGGTTGAGAACCACTAATATATATAGTCTCTGGGAACTCGAATAAATCTGCAATAATTCTTTTTATAGGTTATCAGATAATTAATTTGGGGAGACTTATAGGAAACTTAAAGCAAACACAATTTTTTTAGTTGAATTCTATTTGTTTAAAAATTATCTAAGTGGGAAATGCTGACCAAAGGCAAAGTATAAATAAAAATGGTGGTCAACATTTTATTCCTAACCATTGAAGAAACAACTAAAAGTGAGATAAAAATGTTCTCTACATTGGTGCTTTGGGAGCTGCTGATGGCATGGAATTTTAGGGAGCCCTCAGGCAAGAGGCTGCCAGTTTTCAACTTCTGAGTATACAGAGATTACGTAAAAGTAGCAGGAACCCCTGTGGTCAACAAGACTGCTTCCTGGTAGAAGCAGAAAAAGGCCTGTGCTGGGTCGGGGGTGGGGGAGGTGTAGCCTCTGCTCCAAAGGCCAGCGGGACCCACTCCAGGGCCCCCTCTTTGTCCTCCCTGTCCCCATGCCCAGAATGAGCTCCAGCACCGCCTCTCACAACCCCGCCGAGGAGGAGGGGTCACTGGGCCCTGCCAGCAGGCTGACCTCAGGGTCCGTGTGTTCTGTGGGAGTGGAGGCATTGAGCTGTTGGCGGCTGGCAGGAGTCAAGTAGATGGCCCTCTGGTGACAGGTGTCCCGTGATAGCTGCTAAGCAGTCGCTGCAGCAGCTGGCACAAGTCCACGTGGGTGATTAAAGAGAGGCCAGGGCCCAGCTCCCATCCCTGGGGACTGCGAAGCACACATCAGCGTCACAGGAAGTGGGAATCCGGACAGATAGGCATGGCCGCCCTCAGTCACTGGGCTTCGGTGGCCAGCTGTGCCTGTGTCTGCAGGACTTGGGAGAGGGAGCACCGCAGAGGCAAGAGGCTGCTTTCCAGAGCCTTGTATGAGGTTGGGGCAAAGCCAGCAGGGCCACAGGGTCAACCAGTCGTGAGTGTGTGGCTTCGGCTCGGTTGTCTCCTGCCTGGGTAAGATGGAGGGTGACTTCTCCGGCAGGGCAGGAGAAGGGTGACGGGGCGCCTTAAACAGGCTGCTCAGACAGATGCCCCAATAAAACTCCATTTTGAGAAAAGCAACATAAACCCTTTCATTGTTCCTTCTGCCCGCTTACCTCCTCAAATTGTTTTTCAACATCACGTTTATTTTTATCATTTGTAAAAATGCCAGATTAATTCCCCCTGCAGCATTACATTTTGAATGCCCCATGGATTATATACTTTCTGCAGCCTGATAATTGCTTATATGGTTAAAAACAAACAAACAAACAAACAAAAAAACAATGCTCTAACTGGTTTGGCTCAGTGGATAGAGTGTTGGCCTGCAGACTGGAAGGTTCCAGGTTCGATTCCAGTCAAGGGCATGTACCTTGGTTGCGGGCACATCTCCAGTACGAGGTGCGCAGGAGGCAGCTGGTCGATGTTTCTCTCTCATAGATGTTTCCAACTCTCTATCCCTCTCCCTTCCTCTCTGTAAAAAATCAATAAAAATATATTTTTTTTAAAAAAGCAGAAGGAGAAAGAGCACAAGGAGGGAGAAAGTGGAGAAAACTAACCCAGCTACAGAATATTTTCTGCTGAATTCCTAGTATTCATGTTTGCAGTATTCACTGAGAAACATTTTAAATGTGCCCAATATTACACATTCAGAGTTGCTTAATCTAAAAGGCTAGCTCCAAACACATCTTAGTGCTGCCTTCATTCCGCCTGGCCAAAACCGAAAGCATCAATACAACGTTTGTTCAGTGCGATGCCATGATCAGCATCTTTCGTACCCTCCAGAAAGAGGCAGCCATTACCACTAGTCCCTTGAAACAAATCTCGATAGAGAATGTTGGAGCTGAGTGAGGCCTTAGTGTCATTCGACCATTTCATTGCCCATTATCACACATTCTACAGATGTGGGGAAACTGAGGCCTGAAGGGTTAGGTGACCTGCTCAGTCACAAAACTGGTCTATAAGCCCAAGATTCCTGATATGTTCCCTCCGCATTTCTATAGTAGAAGAAGTAGGGAGCTTGCATATACACTATTTGGAAAAGCAATAGAGCCAACGGTGTGAGTGTATGTGACAAATTAGTGGGATGGCCATTTAAATAAAAGAATTCCTTGTTTTACAAAGAGATTTGCAAGAAGAGTTCATTTGCATTGGGAAAACATTGGGGTTTACCATCCTAAGAGCCAATTTTTTAAATTTGTTTAAATTTATTTTTTTAATCCTCACCCAAGTATATTTTTTCCATTGATTTTTTTTTTTTTTTTTGAGAGTGTGGCGGGGAGAGAGGAGAGGAGGAGTGGGAGGGAAGGAGAGAGGGAGAGAGGGAGAGACATTGATGTGAGAGAGACATATCAATTGGTTACCTCCCATATGCACCCTGGGGCCTGGGATCGAGCCTGCAACAGAGGCACATGCCATTGACTAGGAATCAAACCTGAGACCCTTCAGTCCACTGGCTGACGCTCGAACCATTGAGCAAACCAGGGCAGAAGAGCCAGGGCATAACTTTTATTTGATTACATGATACTCAGCTCTTCTCCCTAAATTACTAAGTTTGACTCAAATCATAAACTTGACATTTTTAAAGAGCCAATTCATGTTTATTTGCTATCTCTTGACCTGAACCTACTTATCTAAAAACAGAACTAGTTTGTTTTTTAAAAAATCCAAGTAAAAACTTATCTGCTTGTCCAATACTATATTTTGTAAGAGCTTTGAACCAGAAACTTAAAAATATTCTCCCAGTTGGTATTTAATTCAATGCTAGACTTTGAATTATATTTTTTTAATTTGGAGAATCTTTTCAGAATTTCATATTGACTGTGATACTTGGTAGAACCCCCAAAATAATAGCCAGAATCACCTCTGTAAATCCAAAGCACCTTCCTACAGTCTAAGACTTTCTTCATAGACGTGTTCAGGGAAGCTTCAGTCCTACAGCGCCCTCCGTGATTCTTCCCCCTCCCCGCCCCCCTCTCACAGTGTCCTTCCCTCTGCATTGGGCAGCCTATTTGATAGAAGCTCTTACCTGTAAGGTAATCTACATGCTTTTCTCGACTGGCAGGTTGAGCATGCTCAGTACATGTTTATTCCAGGAATGATGTAATGTTGCATCACAACACGAAGGCATACCTGTCTACACTAAGTTATAAAACTAAGCACTTCAGTAAAACAAGTGACTTGAAGATAAAATCCAGGGTGTTTGCAGTTCATCTTATTTCCTTTCTATATATTTTTGAGTAAATATTCTCATGTAATCCAAAGAGGATAGATATGCTAAAATGTAGAGAACGCCATGCTGGCATTTTATCAGGACAGGTGCTAAATGAGTTAGCAGGAAAGCAGCCCAGGTGGTACACCTGTCTGTCAGATCCTCCAGTTGGGTAGAAGGAATGCTTGGTTTTATTCTTAAATGTCAAGGAAAAAATGTCAACTTCATAGTATTAAGAAAGGATCAAGCCTTGAGTTTTAACAACTGATTCTATGGAGTTACAGGTCACAGGGACTAAGATGTAAAACAGATCCATGAATGTGAATCAGATGGGCTTGAGACTTAGCCCAACAGTAGAAAAAGCGGGAGTGCAGACAAAGCCGGGAAAGTGTCTGAGAAGCAGCACGTGACTATGAAACCATAAGGTGCTGTGGTCTGGAAGGCAGCGGCGAGTGGGGTGCTGCAGAGGAGGGGCGGGTAGGGCCTTGATTCATTGCACACTGACACTGGGCTTTGAGGAACAACATCTAATGGCATCAATCAGGGGAACAGACAACGTTTCTGTCCTGATGTGGTAACATTTACGTGATGCCCATGGAAAAATGGTTCCATGTAAATAAATGTTATCTCTTTAAGGATTAACACTTTATTGTGGCTATTTGGTAGATATCTTTCTAAAATATACTTTTTCTACTTTTAAACAGCTCTATAAACATCGTGTGATGTGGAGAAATGACACTGGTGTAGGGGTCTAAAGACCAAGTGCCATGTCGGTCCCTGCCTGGATGTCCCCAGGAGGCATTGTCTGGGCTCAGCCCACCTGTTGTGCACTGTGGGGCTGGGCCACATGCAAATCCGAGACCCTCTCTGACTCTGAAGCTTTCAGTGTTGTAACTTCGCCTGTTCTCGGTGAGCGATTCAAGGATTTTCATCATGGCATCAGGCATGTCTGTGGTACAGACGTGTGAGCCTTCCAGGGGTTCCCAGTGTGTGAGGTCCTGTGCCTGCCTGCCTGGTGGAGGTGGGGACACCTGGCTTTCCCACGCTGTCTTCTGGGAGCCAGCGTGCCCTCTCTGCTCCAAACACCTCCTCCACCCCTGCCTGTGGCCTGGGGACTTCTAACCTGGAACTCGGGGTCCTCATCTAAAAAAAATCTGTTTTCAATGGTTGGCTTCTTTAACCTCCTTGTTATTCAGTCAGAAGCGTTTTTCACTTACTTTCTAGTTCTTGGCGCTTTGTAGAATAATTGAGGCCACAGAGGAAGTGACCATGTGGTGGCTTTAGGTTCTAAGAACTGAAATTCAGGTTGTGCAGGTTGTTCTGAGGCTGGATCCCCCTTGCAGTGGTGCCCTCTGCTCACAAGTAGATCGTTAGTGTGGGTTGTATCCAGATAGAAACCTGTGTGTACAACACACAAGGGTGACGGATCCTGGACCCGTGGGTGGGCAAATGTGTAGCGGTCTGGAAGGAAGGGAAATTTTGAGAGCAAAACTGATAACTTGCACTGAAAGTGGGCAGTGGCTATAGCGGAGGAAACACGGGGTCAATGGGTGTGTGAGTGCCCACAGTGCGACTGGAAGGGTTCACACCACCATCGAGGGGTCAGCCCCTAGTGGGGAAGAGGCAGTGCAGGGGAGCCAGATTGGAACAAGAGGTCAAGTAGGGCTTTTGTCTTCTCTGGAATATTTTAATTTTTAAGTAGAATATGGATTTTTGTGAGTGGCTTAATTAAAAATTACTTTTCTAGCCAAAGATGCTGACTCCAGTTTCCTCAGCTGTAACTCTTTGCCAATGGTAATCCCACCTCTGACTGTGGCTGGGATAGCCTCAGGGGAACCAGGCAGGTATCCCCCAGTGTCGTTACTGGGCAAACGCCTCATGCTGTGTCACCATGGGCAGCCCTCCCATCGCCTATTGGAAATGCGGACCTGCCAAACTCTCATCACAGTCTCTGGCTACTCAGCACAGATAGTCAATATTTTTGCAGTGAAATTCTGTGCCACATGAGGTCAGGTCAGTTCAGGTTCCATTGCCAAGTGAGATGAATGGGAAGGGCTGTGGATTTCAGAAGCTTTTGGGTTCTGGAATTGTGACTAGGAACTGTGGACCCTCTAACCATCCTGAACATGTTTAGTAGAAGGCCTCCAGATGACCAGTCACTGGCCTTGGGGTAAGAGGACCATCCACCACAAGAGGAGATGAGACTTCTGCCCAGCAATGATTTTTTTGCTCTTATTCTGCCCCTTGCTTCCTGCAGTGGCTTTCAGACTAAACAGGACCAGTTTTGCCCAGTTCCTTTCCACAGAAGCCCTGGGACTCGCTGAATCGCCAGCTTAGTGATCACAACCTGAGAATCTCAAGTGAGACTGTTTGCTTTCAATCTAGCTCAGCCACTTTAATACCTGTGTTATCTGGGCAGTGTACTTGGACTTTCTTTGCCGTTTTCCCATCTGTAGAGAGGCGTAATAATAGTACTGCTGCATAATGAGCTTGAAAAAATTAAACGCTTCCAGTTTTTGAAACTTCCCGTTCCACTATTCACTCCACGGACTATTTCCTTTTCCTGTAGCCACAGCTGCTTCCAGCAGCCACTGCAGAGCTATCCCCCAGAGAAGCCGCTATGGCTCCCAAGCCTCGTTAACCTTTTGTGGTTGCGGAAGTCGTCCTCAAGGTCACTTTCTCACCATTCACATGCGAGCGTGCACCAGGCAGACATGGCCTCCAGCTGCCTGCCACACGCAGTTTCTCAGCCCTTGTTCCTCACAGGTCCTCAGCCGTTGGCTGGATTTGTACTTGTCATGGTGTTATTACATGATGTACTCGTCAGGAGATATTTCGATAAATTTTCATAATGTGGCCACACTGCACATTATTCAAATTAGAATAGCTGTCTCTGGGTTTTCTCATAGGCTGATAGTCCAGTGAGTTCTTTATGACTTTGAGGCAAATTTAAATATGTGAGCTTCAGTATTCTGTATATGTGCTTTTGGGCCTGTGGCATTCTGGAACACTGAAGGAGCATCGCTTAAGGAAAGTACCACCTGAACTTTAGTCATGTGAGTACTATGTAGGCACGTGGGGTGAGTTTCTTTGTCCACTGAGGGGGAAAATGTGGGTTCCTGAGTCAGGCTGCCTGGGTTGGAATCCAGCTTTGCCATCCAACAGCTCTGGAATCTGGTCTGTGTCCTTGAACGTTCTGTGCCTGAATTTTCCCATCTATGAAATGGGGATGATATTACTACCATATAACAAGCTTGAGAGAATCAGTCCCACAGGAAGCATGAGAAGAGTGTCTGGTGAGCATAGATCCAGTTGTGGGAAGGGTGGTCTGCAGTGCAGCCTGCCTCGGGAGATGGGCTGGGTAGCCAGTGGGAGCTCACCCATTATCTGGTGCCCAACCCTCCTGGGAGCACCCTGCTTCTCTGCTTTGGTTCCTTCCAGTCAGATGGCTGCTGCTCATTAGATTCCATAATGTGCAGCATCCTCCACTCCCTGGGTCCTGCCTCTCTCATCTCATAAGTAGCATTCTGGTTTTACCAGTTTGCTGCTCCTTGAACACAACAGATTGTTTCATTGCCCTCTGCCTCCTCTCTGGTCCCGCACTCAGGCCCCAGCCAGGTAGAGCCAGCAAGGCCCTGCACTGCCACTGTCATGTGTGATGGAAGGTGGCCTGTCCCATTGTGATGTCATCTGGGGCATCGTGAAGTTGAGGACTCTTCTTAGCTGGCCTGAGTTTCTTTAGCCTCCGTCTAATACCCAGGACCCTGCCATCACCCACTGTGGGGCCAGCTGCTCAGACCAGCCCATTCGCAGAGGGCTCTCCCCAGGTCAGGGCCTGACACCTGCGGTCAGAAGGGCAGAGTGACCCATTTCTCAGGCTCTACAACACGATCAGACAGGCGAGAGCAGAGAGAGTGCAACACAGAGCAGCCTGGCTTCAAGGCTGCACACGGAGCACCATGTGAACAAAGAAAGCACATCCTATGTCACAGAGCCAGGCCCAAGGAGACCAAAGAGGCCAGTCATGCACACTGTGTTTTATGGTCATGACTTAGCAACATTAATGAAGCAAGAGTGCAACCTGACCACCACCCCCATCTCAAAACCTGTATATTTGGAAAATCCTGATAGAAATCATGAAATATTTAGAATCAAATCACAGTAAAAACTACACGTCTACACTTGTGAAATGTCGCTGAAGTGATGCTTAAATGAAAATTCGAAGCATGAATTCATACGTTAGAAAGGAAGAGTTAAAGTTAATGATCTATGTGTCCATGTCAAGAAATTAGAAAATGACACTAAAGCCAAATAGATCAGAAAGATGAAAATAATATAGATGAGCAATAGAAAGGCTGGCATTTGGGTTAGGTTATGTTGTTATAAAGAAAAAAATCTGACAAAAACATAGCCAGACATGAATACCTATTTAGCATCTATATATTCTGAATGTTTCTCTTTGCTTGCATTCTAGTTCTCAAAATTGATTTGTAAAAACTACAGGCCAGCAAAGCAAACATTAATTTTGACTTTTTTTTAAGTGAGTGCCTACAATTTGAAACGTGTTTTAGTGGCTTTCCCATTGGGCTCTCAGATGAAAAGACAGGAGACTTTCTGATCCTGTTTTGAAGCTCTGGGCCTTCACATAGCCCTCCCATACCTCTGTGCAGCTGTGCAAGAGGGGGCTCTTTAACAAGTCCCCCAGGTCTCCAGCATGGATTGGTGTTCAGATTAAACCATCCCAAATCCCCCCAAATTCAGTGGGAACCTGCCTGGCTGCTTCTGCAAAAGGCAGTCGCAAGCAAGTAGAAACTTAATTTTTGTTCAGCTAGGTGAGAGAGAGCAGTTATTAGATACCATTAGTGATGTGACTTGGAAATAAAAATGTTCCTCTGATAACTTTTTCCAGCTTCTGAATTACTTTAATTAGAGACTCTCTGAGCTTGAAGGGGCAGGTGTTGGGTGGTTACCATGAAGACTTCTTATCAGTGCCGATCAGGACTCCTGTTCCCATGTCACTGAAATAAAATAGAGTGGTGACTGAACGAAGCACTGGGCTGACAAAGGCTACGACTTTGATTTCCAGTATTTGCTTCTCCCAGTCAGGGCCACCGCCGTTTTACAATGCAATCCTCAGGGAGCACAGCAGCACCCACCCTGCGCATGCCTTCTGGCTGCTTGCACTCCAGGCAGAGCTGAGGAGTTATGGCAGAGACCTTATGGTTCTAAAAAGTCTAAATATGGACTATTTGGGCTTTTACAAGAAAAGTGAGCTGACCCTGCTCCAAACAGGAACATTGTTCTCTTTGACTTGTTAATCTATATATCCTATCTAATATGCTAACTAACCCTCACACCGTGGCAAAGATGGCGGCGCCCACAGCCAATAAGGAGGGGATATGCTAATTGACTCTCATACTGTCGCAAAGAGGGCAGCACCCACAGCCAATAAGGAGGGGATATGCTAATTGACTCTCATACTGTCGCAAAGAGGGCAGCACCCACAGCCAATAAGGAGGGGATATGCTAATTGACCTGCCACACCCTCAAAGATGGCAGTGCCCAGTTCCCTCAGTCCCACCAGGGCAGCAGGCACAGGGCAAGGCTGGGCCTGCCCCCAGGGGCCTGGCCTTGCCTTGCCTCACACCTGCCTCTGAGTCCCCCAGTCCTCTCAGCCCCCCAGCCACCCAGGGCCGCCTGAGGCTCAGGTAACCAGGGCCGTCCAAGGCTTGCGCTGCCGGCAGTGGCAGAAGCAGAGGTGTGATGGGGGCATTGCCTTCCCCTGAGCACCAGGTTGCCTCCTGCCCCTGAGGGCTCCCGAACTGTGAGAGAGAGCAGGCCGGGCTGAGGGAACCCCCCCTCCAGTGCATGAATTTTCATGTACTGGGCCTCTAGTATACTAATAAAACCTTAAACAACTTGTCAACTGTTTGACCAGTCTACTGTTTGACTGGTTGTTATGACACTCAATGACCACCAGGGGGCATACACTCAACGCAGGAGCTGCCCCCTGGTGGTCAGTGCGCTCCCACAGCTGTAGTGCAGTTCAACTGCCCGATGACAGGTGCCAGATGCCAGGCTCACAACTGGTGAGCACAGCTGTGGCAGCTCGAGCCTCTCCCACCTCTGTGGCAGCACTACCAAGTGGTGGAGGTGGCGGTGCAGCAGGGCCGGGATAAATGGGAGCAGCACAGTGCCCATCCCTGCTCAGGCTCTTCCCTAACACACTACTACATCCCCCGAGGGGTCCTGGATTGTGAGAGGGCACAGGCCAGGCTGAGGTATCCCATTGGTGCACGAATCCGTGCACTGGTCCTCTAGTGTTGTCATAAATGTAAACATACAAAATGCATGGATAATAAAACACTAGTTTTTCTTCTATTGGTGCTTTACACAAGATTTTATCCTAAAAGCAAGCAAAGGAATCTGTTGCTACGAGAACTTGGAAACTGCTGTGTTATGGCATCATATCAGGGAGGTGTTACTACATTTGGCAAAATGAAGCTAATTCTATAGGTAAGGCCTGGGAAAATTAGTCTTCAGATCTTCAAGAACTGAAAATAACTGTCAGGTTGCTAGTATTGGAGGCATTTTTTGAACTTAAAATTATCCTCTTAACATTTGTTTCTCTGTGACAAAATAGAACAAATGTAGCCCTTCAATGATTGCTTAGACATGGTTTAGAAATACCTAGGTTTATTTTTTTAAAGTTTTTATTGATTCCAGAGAGAGGGATAGAGAGAGAAACACCAGTGATGAGAGAGAATCATTGATTGGCTGCCTCCTGCACACACCCCCTATTAGGGATCGAGCCCACAGCCCAGGCATGTTCCTTGATCGGGAATCAAACCATGACCTCCTGGTTCATAGGTCAATGCTCAACCACTGAGCCACATGGGCTGGGCAATACATGGTTATTTTTTAAAGTATATGTACACTGGCAAAGTTGGTAGATGTTGTTCCTTTCCGCCAAATTTTAAAAATCACAATTATTATACTTTCTATAAAAAAGTTAGCAACACTCCAGCACCCACAGTCTTATTGCCCCTAATTGGGCTAATGGGAGTCCTAAGCATTCATGGGATCCCACAGCATGAGGGCGGAAACTGAGTGGGACACCTCCTCAAAGTTCCCCTGCCTGGGCCATCAGCCCAACTCAGTGCCCTCCAGAACCAGAGGTATTCACCGATTCCCTCTGTGTCTTTGAAGGGTATTCCCTGAGTCCCTCCGGTGGCTGATGGCGACCCAGCAGTTTGAGTCTGCGAAGAAGTTGATCCTGCACTTCACCCAGAAGAACTCCATGAACACCGAGACTGACATCAAAGGCGTGATGCCCGGTGAGTACAGGCCCTGGGAGAGGCGCCCCTGTCCTGGACCGAGTGTCAGAGCAGTTCCCCGATGCTGGGGATGGCTGGTTTTCCAAGCAGCTGTCCTAGCTAGCGGCTTCATGTCCTGTGATGGTTGCTTAATGTCTGCAGATAGGCTAGGAACATGGGCGGATTGAAATTCTCTCCACCCTCTAGGAGTTGGGTCTTTCCTGGCCAGGTCTGACACACTGCGGGGCCCCACATAGCCTGCCCAAACCCCAACGTGCAGTGTGAGCCTAATGTGCACCTGGTCACCAAGGGAACATGCGGGGGGCGGAGGGGCAGGTAAAAATGCCCGAGCCTGGCACAGCCCTGCCTGCCTGCCTGCCTGCCTGCCTGCCTGCCAGGTCCAAAGGTCCTCAGAGCACTGGCTGGGAGCGGCTGGCTTCACTACCTTTCTTTTCCGAAGTGCGACCTCGGGGAGCCACCACTGTCTATACCTCTCATGACCAATTTGTGGGGGCTGAGGAAGTGGGAGCGTGAAGCATTTCTGCAGATGTGTTCAGGCCCACTGGCAACATCCTCCCAGGGCAGATCCAGCTCTCAAGCTTCGGCTCCACAATATCACCAGGAGGCTGTTAAAATCCAGGCTCCAGGGCCTTCCCTGGCACCAGAGGTTCTGATCCAGTCAATTTGGAATAAGCCCTAAGAACCTGCGCTTTTAGTAAACACTAGGAAGGATTCTGGCGCCCACGGTGCACAGACGCCCTTTTGAAAGCCCCTGGTAGCCCCAACCCAAGCCCCGCCCCACTCCCCTGACCTGAAGACCCGTATCGATGGCACTGTTGTTATAAATTTCCCAGGCAAATAATCTGCAGGCCCTTGTCCCAGAGAGATATGCACATTTCCCACCGTGACCTAAACTTGGATGCCGCAGACATTCACTAAGCGCCAGGCACTGCTCCGGAGCAGAGAAAGCAAGAGGCAGAGCCTTGCTCTCGTGGAGCTTGCAGGCCGGTGTGCAGGCCCACAGTGCACACGGAGATGTGTAATGCGCCCGGGGGATGCGTGCTGTAGGAAAAATCTCAGGGCGGAGGGCTTGCGGGCGGTGGTGCGGACCCACTCCAAGCGCTGGGCAGCCTGGCTCCAAGTACAGGTGAGCAGACACCTGCGTGAAGCTGGAGAATGTGCTGGTGCCAGTCCCGATGGGAAAGGAGCACGAGCAGAGAAGCTCAGAGCCCACTGGCCAGGAAAGGCTTCTGTACGCGCCTCTTCCGTGGTCCGAGACAGGCTGCTCACAGCCTCCTGACTCAGGGGATCTGGGGTTCAGTGTCCCAGATGCTGCTGCTCGGTCAGCTGAGCCCCTGCCTCGGCCTGTGCCCAGGACCTGGGAGGTGGGGACAGCAAGGCCAGGCCACCTCCACGTCAGCACAGGCAAGAGCTCAGGAGGCCCAGAGCCCAGGCTTTACTGGAACAAAGGAGGACATGCGCCAGGTCTGCTTTCCGAGAAGAGCACTGAGTGCTGGTGCTCTGCAGAGGGCGGCTGTGGCCCTTGTCCCACGGCAATGACCAGACACTTTTCTAAATGACTTGCAAATGTTAACTTACATCTAATATTTACCCCTAAATGCTTGATGTGTACTAACTTATATTTCTTCCCAACTTGAGTCCTCTGAGGGGGTTACTATAATCATCTGCGTTTGCAGGAGGGGAAACTGAGGCACAGGGAGGGTTAAGTATCTTGCCAGAGGTCACATCCTGAGTAAGTAGTTGAGTGGGGACTTGAGCCCAAGAAGTCCGGCAGAAGCGGCTTCGCTGGCTGTTTTTGAGAGAGGGGGCCGGGCTCTGAGACAAATGTGCCTGTTTGGAGAAGAATTCGTATTGAATTCACTTTCCTCCTTTTGGGCATGTTTGCTGATTTTGGAGGGTCCAGCTATCTTCCCGAAACTTATCCAGGCCCCATTCATTATGAAGATAATGCTCTTAAGTCTTTCCGTGTAATTTGTTTCGGGAATTTCCCTAATTAAATCACATGTTCTACTTCTTTCAGGTTGAAATACTGTCTGGGAAAAGCTTGTTTTCTCAATCCGAATTACACTCATTCATTTCCCTCCTATTTCTGGAGGGAAATGAATTTTCCCCTTTCTTTGCCTCTGAGTTTTGCTGGTGTGATTTTTTATGCTGGTGCCCCTGCCGGAGGCTGGGGGGCGGTAGCTGGCACAGGTGGCCTGCCCTCCCCTCAGGAGGATAATCACACATCCACTCCTGGGGGGCTCTGCGTTCACACCTGCCTCCTGATCTTGTTCACACCCAGCTCTCGAACACACTGATGATAGCATCGCGGCAGAAGCCGCCCAGTGCTTGCGGGAAGACAGGTGTCTGTTTCATCTAATTTGGTCACTTCCAACTTTCTTAGGCTGGACTCGCTTTTCTGCTGGAAATCTTCCCATCGCCTCACCTAATCCACCTCCCAACACCTAGTGTCCTACTTCGCCTCTTACCTTCCTTGACTCCATCCTCACTGCTACCCTTCCCCTCACATCACCTCCTACTCAGAACTGCTCCCCCGGACCCGTAGGCTAGACCCCCAGTCCTCCAACTGCTCTGAGACCCTGTCTCACGTCTGCCTGCCTCTCGCAGATGCTCTGGCCTTCGCTGGGCCCTCAGAATGCACCAGTGCCTCCTGGCTGCAGGGCCCTCCCCGTCCTCAGCCTCACCCTCGTTCGGCCAGCTCCTGGGAAACCAGTCCTCAGGTTAGCCTGACTCCTCAGACCCTGGCCAGCTCTCCAGTGGTGCACCATCTCAGCTGCAGGCAAAGGGGCCCGTTGCCAGCATCCAGCTGTGACGAACGGTTTGTGTAGCTCCTCCGGGCCCATCACCCTGTGTCTGCAGAGCCTAGTTCCGCTGTTGCCCAGCACTAGCAGACCTGACTGCTAGCAGGCCTTCCACAAAAGCTAGTAAATACATGAAACGTGGTCAGCTGCAGTTACTGGTTGTGTTGCCTGGAGGTGGAGGAGTGTCTCAGGTTGGGCTGCAGGTGTATGCATCAGGGGAGCTCCTGACCCTGTCAGCGTATCCTAATCTTGGATTCAGGCCAGAAGAAAACCTCATGTTCCAAAATGTTCCATGCCCTTCATCTTTTAAACAGATCTTCAGTTTATTACTGAACATGGCAGATTTTCTCAGTGGAGTTTGCAGCTGAATTACCACCAATATTTGGGTCTGCTCTGGAGTGTCATTATCACAGTATCACTCCTACAATCATTAGTGTCACATGGCATGTCCAAGCACTGACAGTTCTCCTTCTATCATAATTCCCAAGATTTTGAACATGTACTGCAGGAGTAGAGCCTGCTGGTTTCAAATGTGGCCACATGGACTGCAGCCACTGTACAGAGAAATCTTGGAATAAGAGCTCCACCCCTGCTCCTAGTCGCAGCAATGCCGGCAGTCACTGGGCAGTGCCCCCGCAAGGCCTGGCGGAAACACTATGTGCACATGATCCTCATCAGAGCCTTAGGAGGACCATAACCAGACCATCCTGCTGTACATCTGAGGAAACGGGGCTCAGAGAGGCTGAGTGTTGGGGAGCACTGCTTCCCCACACCCCACATTCCCTCCTTGTGGAAGGAGCCAGACCCAAGGAGGCAGAGCGGACCCCCTCTCCTCTTTTTCTCCTGGAGTATGGGCCATGTGCAGGGTGCAGGGTGCAAGTCCTGTGTCCTCAGACATCAGGCCCTCTGGGCAGTACCTGGGGAAGCCAGCGTGGCCCAGCCTTGCCAAGATGGGCAGATGAGTCTGTACGGTGCAGGTATCCCAACCTCAGGTCCCTCCCAGTGGTGGAGCACAGATATTGTCCTTACCTGCCTTGCTTTTTATCTTCTCCATCTGTTTGGAACCTGAAGTGAGAAAAGAGGGGCCACGTATCAGGCCACTCAGGGTCCCTAAAAATAGGTAACTTGTCCAAAGTCCTTCTCCTCCTGCCCCTCATGCTCCTCCTTCTGCTGCTGCTGCTCCTCCTCCTCTTCAGTGTCCGTCTTGGAGCCGTTGGAAGCGCTTTTGTGCCGTACCTTAACTTTGCTCTGCATTTCCGTGGCCCTCTTAGGAGGTGGGTTTTTCGGGAGAGTGGCTGAGTCTACCCCTCCTCCTGCTGCTCCTCCTCCTCCACCACCTGCTCCCTCTCCTCCTGCTGCTCCTCCTCCTCCACCACCTGCTCCCCCTCCTCCTGCTGCTCCTCCTCCTCCACCACCTGCTCCCCCTTCTTCTAGCCCTCCTCCTCCTCCACCACCTGCTCCCCCTTCTCCTGCTCCTTCTCTACCTGATCCTCCTGCTCCTCTTTCTTCTTCTCCTCCTCCTCCTCCTCCTCCTCCTTTTCCTCCTCATCCCCCTCTCCTCCTCCTCCTCCTCCTCTCTTCTTTTTCTCATTCTCCTCCTCTTCTTCCATCTTTTTGCTTCCTCTTCCTTACCTCCCTTCTCTTTTGGTCCTTTCTTGTTTTTTATTTCTGTATCTGACGTTTTTCCAATGTTACCAGGAATGCATTAGCAGTGTACACAAACTTAAAACACAGCCAGTTTATTTCACACCCCATCCAAGTGAATGCTAATGACCCTTGACATGTGTTTCCCCTGCATCTCTGAGGCTGGCCTCTTCTGTTCTCGGGAAGTGTCCTTTGGCCTCTCCCCTGGATATGCAAACCACGGAGAGGTCATGACCCTTCCAGTGTGTCTGCAGGGACACCTTCCCTTCTGCAGTCAGTGTTGAGAAGTGGGGACAGACTGGGTCAGCTTTTCATTCGGTTCTTGTAACAGTGCTCTGAGGTGGGGACAGTGTTCCACTTAACAGATGAGAAACTGAGGCACAGAGCAACTAAGTAACTTTCCCAAGGAGCCTCAACAATAAAGGCTGAAAGCCGGGACTCTGCTGGGTCTGTGGGCCCCTCACTGCCCCCCCCACCCCCCACCCCCGTTCTGGAAGGGAGACCCTGCCCAGACAGACCCAGGTCCTCTGGCTGCATCTCACAGGGACTAGCCTGGGGGCAGAAGAGGGGGCAGAGTGACAGGAGGTGCCTGGCCTGGGTGGGAGATTCCTAACTTGACCCTATTTGTTTTTTGTTTTGAAATGTTCCTGATGGCTCGAAGCCAGAGGGTGGAAGAGTCCTGGCTGGGAGCAGGAGGAGAATTGCTTTAACAGCTGTTTCCTTGAGGCAGAGTCTGTCGACCCTCGTGCCCCTTTTTACCCGTTATTCCCGAGTGCAAGGACTTCACAAAGTCCCTGCGATTTCTGTCTGATAAGCAGAGGTGGAAAGGCTTCTTTCGTTACCTATGCAGTGACCTCCGGAGGTCTCAGACGGCCTCTACTGTTTCCTGTGACCCGGCTGGTGGACTTTTGTCCCAGAACAGATTAGTGCTGAGAAAGTGTATGTTGTTGTTGGTAGGCTGGTGGGTGATGTGTCTAACGGACAAAATGTCAGTGGCCCAGACAAGTTCATTTCATTCCAATTAGAATGCAATTCCTCTGTAGACTGCAGTCAGTTCTTCAGACCTGGGGGTCTCGAGTTTAATGTTATATAAAAAACAAAACTCGGTCTAGTTACAATTGCTACAGCTTCTTTAGCAACATCTGTTTTACTTCTAATAATGTGTGAGTAGTTAAGTTTGGACCACATTTAAAAAAACACAACCTTTAAACTTATGTAAACATCTTAATGGGCATTTAAGGTTTCTTCTTGTAAGATTTTCATGGTGAGCAAGTGGAGCTATTATAGTTGATTCCTGGTAAGTTTTACAAAAGTGAAATTACTCAGGTCACTGGATCCAACATGATCTATTAACTATAATATTTCTATATTCTTTAAAAATTTTTTAGATTTTTAACCAGGAGGAAAGTATGTTTGTAAATCAAATTAGTCCATTTTTACAAAGGGGAGCATAAAAGTCAGGAAGACCTCAGGAGAGGGTCTGTGGACACAGCCGAAATGCCAGCCGTCTGGCTTGTGCCCAGACCTCAATCTTCACACCTAAATATGGAAAGGAAGAAAGTTCTGGAAACTCAAGTGGCATGGTATCTCTCAGCCATAGGAGAGGCTTTTTCTTCTCCTTTCTATGCCACAGCTGGTGACACTGGTCCAAAAAAATTTTTATTTAAATAAAAAGCTCCTAAATCCTTATGGTTAAGCAAAATATTTTCCTTCCAACTGTAACTAATGAGGCTGGCGGCCCTCCTGCCATCGGATGGCAGGAAGGAGGTAGAACAGGAGAGAAGTAGGGGGGCAGGTGGCAGGGTGTGGGTGTGGAGGGCACTCTTCAGAGACTCCCTGAGGGAGCTGCTGCTCTGGGAGGCAGGCCTGTTTCCTCTCAGCACCGAAGGCTTCCTAGCATACGGGGAACTTCCCACCCCCACTGCTTTTTAAGAAAAATGTAGTAGACTTTTTTGGGATAACTTTAAGTTTTCAGAAAAGTTGCAAAGTAGTACAGAATTTCTGAATACCCCAGACTCGGTCTCCCCTCTTATTACCATCTGATATTCCCACGGCACAGTTGTCACAGCTGAGAAACTGCCACGGGGACGCTACCGTTAACGAAACGCCGGCCTTTACCTGCATGTCACCATCTTCCCATGAGAAACCTCTTCCTGCTCCAGGATGGCACTTAGCCCGTTTCCCCAGTCCCTTCCGACTACAGCAGTTTCTCAGTCTTTCCTTGTTTTCGTGGCCTTAACAATCTTAAAGAGCACTGGCCAGCCACCCAATTGGTTAAGTCGTCCTTTTCCCTTTTAGCTCCCGAGTAGGGGATTATTCCCCCAGGACAGGCCTGGGCAGGAGCAAAAAGGGCCTGGGGGCCTGGACGGTGGCTTTTCTGCACACAGAGGGGTAGGGAGGCCGTGGAGGTCCAGATGTTGCCAGTTTTGATCTTCCATGTTAACTTGCTAGTCAACACCAGCACTTGAGCAAACCCATGAACCCAGTTAACGCGGCCCTGGGATGCCGTCAGTCTGTTCAGAATGGCTTTTGGAGCCCGTTTGAGCCTCGCAAAAAACTGTCTCCTAACTGTGTGGTTGGTCACATCACTTGCAGCCAAAACATCGTGTCTTTCCAGCTGCCAAAGGCTGTGAGCGTTAAAAGTATACCCACGTGTGGATTGTGTGATCTGTGTGTGCACAGATAGGCACCCAGTTCCTGCATTTATTTCTCTTTCGAAGATGCATGCACTGGAGGGGCGGTGTCGGAAGCAGCAGCTACGCCATCATGCGTTCCGCCCACAGTTAAGGAGCATGCCAGCATGTGCTTCTCTGAGCAGTGGGCGGTGCCACTGTTCTCAGTGCCCAGAGCCCAGTGAGTGCTCAGGATCCTAGAATCACCCTTTGGCCCTGACCTCTGCCCGTGTGGAATGAGCCTGCACTAATCACTGTGTGTGTGTCCTTCCTGGTTCCCAGGAGAGGCTGACAGTGAGCACGGCTCCCTCCACACCCCACCCCGCGGGGAATCTGAACAGCCAGGTTAGAGTATGTGAACACCTTCGCTATCCTGACAGCCAGGCCCTGTCCCCTGCCTTAGAGGGGAAACCCCACAGCATTCTCCCCGTTCACGATGCCTGATTGGGCACCGGCTGTCTTTGAGCCGCCGGTCCGGGCCTTGCGGAGAGGTCACGCTCTCTTTCTCCACAGAGCTGGAGAAGGAGCTGTCCCGGAGGCCCAAGAAGGTCTGCATCGTGAAGATGGTGGGAACCCGGAACCTGTGGAAGAACATCGTGGTCCTGTGTGTGAACTCGTGAGTTGCAGAGGGACACATCCCAGGGCGAGGACAGGGAGGGGCCGGAAAGGGCCTCCAGGCCCTCCTCCTTCCCAGCTGGTTTTTGATTTATGGCCGAGCTGGCCCCCTGGCCTGCCCAGGGCTCCGCCCTTCGCTGAGGGGCCCGGCTAAGTCTTATAAGCCTGTCAGAGCTTTCTAACCAGTTGCTAGAGGATATGGGCCCCAACCCCAGCCTCAGCGCAGCTAGAGCCCCAGCCAGCCACCTCAGGCTGCACAGGCGGGGCCCTGGGCTAGTCCACACAGATGTGCATCCTTTCAACCTTGAGAGGTTGGGCCAGGCTAGGCCTGCCATTCCCCACAGCTGTTTCTGTCAAAGCAGCTCCATTGAATCAGGTCTCGGCATTGGGGTTCCTGATTTAATTTGGAGAAGATAAAAAGTTTCTCCTGCCAGAGCGATAGGAACGCTCAGACCTCACTTACACCCTGTCCCCCAGCGGAGGAGACCATGGCCCAGGCAAGGGACTGACCAGCCATGGCCACCGGGTGGTCAGGGCCAAGACCTCATGCCTCAGCCTCCTGGCCCAGAGTTGGCCCCGGGCACGGTCACCGCACCACCGTCCATTGCCGGGAGCTGGTCCATCCTTGCTGTTTCAAGGGACCTGGCATATATGGAATACTGTTCTTAATATGTTTGCTCACCTTCTTGGCGCTTTGTTTTAACCAAGGTCACCTCTCCGAGAAAGGTTGTTTCCCTCCCATCTCAGGAAGACACTGGCTAGACCAATAG
>NW_006292916.1:422058-426924 GCF_000327345.1 Myotis davidii | reverse complement strand
CCGGGCACGGTCACCGCACCACCGTCCATTGCCGGGAGCTGGTCCATCCTTGCTGTTTCAAGGGACCTGGCATATATGGAATACTGTTCTTAATATGTTTGCTCACCTTCTTGGCGCTTTGTTTTAACCAAGGTCACCTCTCCGAGAAAGGTTGTTTCCCTACCATCTCGGGCAGACACTGGCTAGACCAATAGGACCATTAAGAATGGAGTGACTTCTCCAAGTTGTATTTTGGAAAAAAACACAAAACGTGACAAAGACAAGATGACATTCTAATCATTCTTGTTGGAGGGTGCCTCTTTCTCTGGCTTTGTTGTCCTAAATTGCCTTTGTGGTCAGAGGACTTCCTCTCCACCAGAACAGAAAGGTGAAGACTTCCCTGCACCCTCCCAAAGCCAGGAGGAAAGGCAGTCATCGGGCCAGGAGACGCGCTGAGTCTCAGTTACTAGATGAGAAAAGGACGCCCAGGGGCTGGGTCCTCGGCTGCGTGCTTCCCAAGCAGAAAGGCGCGTGTTGGCAAAGGGCAGCATCCTGCTGCAGGGTGGGGTCTGCTGCATCTTGGAGGCGTGATGAGAGTACCACGGGAGTTGGAGGAGAAGGGAGTGGATGCTGAGCGCTGACATAACCAAGGGGCTCCCCCAGCGTGCAAGCGTTTCACACCAGACCCCATCCCAAAAGGCTCTTCAGAGCCCTGGGTTCAGTCCACGCGGTGTGGTCACCACTGCTGCAGCCTCCCTGGGCGTGCACAGATGCTTCCCAGAGCAGACATCTGTCTGCAGCCGCTGGGACGCATGTTGCCAGCAGATTGCTGTGATCCTGTGGAACAGACAAGAGGCTTAATCCGGGCAGCGGAGGAAACGGACGTAAATGAAGAACTGAAAGTCTCCAAGACCATTTGGCCTGGCTTCTACTGGTTCTTCAGGGTGCCTTTGACAAGTAGTGGCAGAACAGGGTTGAATAGGTCATTCTCTGGACAGATTCCCAAGCCCCCAGAGTCCCGAGTGCTGAAGGAAGAGGCAGACACAGGCGGGCAGTGTGTCTCTAAGGTTGTCCTTTGCCAGCTGAGTAATGTGTGCAAGCGGCTGGACCTCCCTCAGCCTGTGTGCCCGCCTGTGAGGTGGGTCTGACAGTAACTCCTACGCCACTGATGTGGGATTGAAAGAGCGACACGAGGGGAGCACTCTGTCTTGCATGTGGGGTTCCCGTGAAAGTTGCTGTTTGAACAGAAGGCCTCGCTGCCTTTATGCTCACACCTTTCTCCGGGAGTGATGGCAGGGAGTGAGCACGCGCCCAGCGAGGGTCACCTCTCTGAAGTCTTCAGTCTGCGTGTCTCTCTCCTGTCCATTCACTGATGGTAACGGCACACTTTTGATTACATATGGAGCCGCTCACACGATTCCTTGTTGTTGGACACAGCGACTCCGGGGGTGTGGCGCAGTCCCTGGTGTCCCTGCGTGCCCGCACATGGCCCTCTCGGTGTGTCTCCCACAGGCTGACAGGGTTCGGGATCCACCACTGCTTCGCAAGGAGCATGATGGGCCACGAGGTGAAGGTGCCACTGCTGGAGAACTTCTACGCCGACTACTACACCATGGCCAGCATCGCCCTGGCCTCCTGCCTGGCTATGTGTGTGGTGGTCAGGTTCCTGGGGCGCCGGGGCGGGCTGCTGCTCTTCATGATCCTCACTGCCCTGGCCTCCCTCCTGCAGCTCGGGCTCCTCAACCGTGAGTAGAGCCGGGGGAGTGGGATGGGCTGTGAGGCGGGGGCGGGGCCAGGTGAAGGGGCAGGTGTACGAAAGGGCTGGTGGGACTTGAGACGAGTTTTCAGTGACCTGGTATTCCAAAATCAGCAGCTCTAACAGCTGTGCATGGTGACTGCCTTCTCTCCTCTCCCTCCCCAACCCTGGGCTCCCACTCAGAGCCGCCCTGACTGCACCTACGTGGCCGCGGCTTCACTAATGGCCAGACTATCTCTATGACAGCACCTGACGGAGAAGAACAAGGGCTTGTTTCTTCCCTGTGAAATGAAGGGGGAAATAAATGTTGACACTCTTGCGTTGGGACACTGCTTTTCAGTAGATAGCCCCAAGTTCCTCAGCTTGTCTTTGGGCCAAAGAATTTCTCAGTAAATGTTCAAATGATTTAAAGGAACCCTGGGGAATCCATGTGGCCCCTGCAAGTATAAGAAGGCAAGCTCAGAACAGCGCCATATGAGCCAAGGCCCACCTCCATGCGTGGAAGGAGCCACAGGCATCTCTCTGGCCTGCTCACAGTGAGACGTGAGTGAGCCAGGCAGCTGAGCCCTCCTCTCACCCGTGCCCGGCCTCCTGGGACAGCTCGGACACTGTGGGGACACAGATGCCATGAGGAGAGCCGCCAGGCTGTGGGGACTGGGCTCGGGACCCTCGTGCACCGAGGGTCAGAGCCTCTGGTATGTCAGGTGTGCGGGATGTGGCCGAGACACGCGTCAGGGTCCAGAACGGAAGGAAGCGAAAGAAAGCTCACAACTTCCACAGCCTGTATACAAACTGGGTTAGAGAATAGCTGGTTTCGGCCTCACAAGGCAGTTTTCTAAGGGCAGGTCCTGTGCATCCTGCATCTCGCTGGGGACTGGTCTTTGTTTCAGCTGTGACTGACAAGGGACCGGAGAAGTGTTGTCTGCCTCTCAACCATCCTGTCCCCGGTGGGGCTGCCCGAGCTGCCCTCCCAGGGAGTGGGCGTTCCAGGGGATGTGCAGCAGCAGCCCGGGACGTCACTGTGCTCTCTTCCCTGAGCAGGAAGGAATGCCACAGCAACTTTGTGCAAAGGACAAGTCGTCTGAGGATCAGACTCAGAGCATAATGCCCCTGGCGGTGGCCTGGCCGCAGCGGAGGCTCCCTGAGCACAGGCCAGCAGTGACAGGGCTCGTGCGCAGCGGAAGTAGTGCTTGGCTCAGGCCAGGGAGTGAGCCAGAGTCGGTTCCGAAGGGTGCAGGCTTCTCCCCAGGATGAGGCCAGTGAGACTTTAGCCTGCCCTTCCCAATAGGAAGAGTTTTGTTTAGCCGAGTGCTAATTCCAGTGCCTGGGACTGTCCCACAGGCCTTCTCCATCTCTCTATCTCTCTGGCCCAGACCTGCAGGGAATTCACTGAGATTCCAGCCACGTGGAAACACACAGTGGACTTGCCTAACGTGCTTTCTTTCTCCCCCTTTTCCCGCTCCTTTGTCCTCGTGCGCGTGCTGCCATCATCCCTGCGGCCCAGTGATTGGGAAGTACACCCAGCACCCAGACTCAGGTGAGCCCCACGTGCTTGTGCGTGCGCGTCGTCATCTTTGTACTGCATCCAAACGGGCAATTTCATAAACACTCACACGCCTGTGTTTTCCCTCTCCTGTTTCTCCTCCTCCTTTACCCTCCAAGAGTTGCAGCTGAAGTTGGCCGTAGGTTGGACACTATAAGCATACATCTGTGTTCTCTACTCCCTTTGCTTCTAGAAAGAGCTGCTCATCCTCCTGTTTGTGCGCAGTCTGCACGCATGCTCTCGCCTCTTCCCCTGGCACCGGCACCGGCAGTCAGCATAGGCCTCAGCTGCCACCCACGCAGAGATGCAGAGTGTCTTAGGGACAGTGCTGGGCGAGATCAGAACGCCCGAGGGTGTTGGAGGCCTGGCTGACCGTGCTGCCAGCGGAAGCTGCTGTCTGCTTGTGAATGAGTCTCGCGGGCTTGTTGCTCTTCGCGCGGGGACGGCAGCGCCACCGCCGTGCACCGCAGTGCTGCTGGTCACACGTGCCTAGCCTGACCCGAGCCCATGCCCCTGGGCCCTCCACGGGGAGAGCCTGGGTCCCCGTGCAGCCTCACAGGGAACTGAGCTCTGCCCGGCGGCCCACTATTGCTTCACGCTAGACGCCACCTTGGCATGAGGTCAGACTCTAGTGCCATTTGCAAGATGCTTGAGCCCTTGCAAAGGGTTGGTTGAGCCCTTTCCTTCCAGGCCCATAAATTTTTCTGTTTGGATTATTTGAGTTTTTGTTCCTTTAAATCAAGCCTTAGATATCCTGCCCTGTGTATTGGCCTGGGCAAAATTAAGGCCCGAATAGCCAGGGCTCTCTGAGTGTGGGCACCTTTCTATGGAACAATATGGAAGGCTGGGACAGAGTGGACATTGCTGTAACCCTGAGACCGCCAGCCTCCCTTCCTGCCAGGCTGGCTCAGCCTGAGGCACCCAGCAGTCCGCGTGTGCCCCAGCCCTCAGGACCCAGCAGGAACCCGGCAGTCTGCCCAGAGGGTCTGACCTCCTGCCTCTGGGCTGCTCCTCCCTCTGCAGAGGGACTGAGCACCCTGGTCTGCACCCCAAAAGCAGAGAGGGGAAGAGGGAAGTCCCTTCATGCATCCCAGGCCTCCCTGCTCCCCTCTGCCCTGCTCTCTCCGCCCCAGCATGACTAGCTTCCTTTCCCCTTCCCTCTGCCCCTCCTCACTAACCCTTTCTGATTGCCCTTCAGGTATGAGCGACAGTGTCAAGGACAAATTCTCCATCGCGTTTTCCATCGTGGGCATGTTTGCCTCCCACGCAGTGGGAAGCCTCAGTGTGTTCTTCTGTGCAGAGATCACCCCCACAGTGATAAGGTGAGTGGTGGGAGATGCCCCGCAGGATGTGTTCCTGGGACCCTGGAGGGCTGCCCATTTGGCAAGGCTCGGAGTGAGTTCACAGCTCAGCTTTGGCCGGCCCTGGCCTCGGGCAAGGGTGATGCAGGTGCTGAGCAGTGAGCTTAGTGAAGAGGCATGCCACCCTGACCTGAGGCAGCTGAGAATCAGGTGAGAACTTGATCCTGGGCTCTGCCAGGCTGCAGTCTGAGGAAGAGGAGGAGGGGGAAGAAGAGAAGGAGGAGGAG
>NW_006292916.1:415428-421639 GCF_000327345.1 Myotis davidii | reverse complement strand
GGAGGAGGAAGAGGAGGAGGAGGAGGGGGAGGAAGGGAACACGGCAATGACTGGAAAGGAGTGAAATCGGCAGATAACTTACACCCTCACTTCAACTGAAATAAAATGCTGCCAACTCCTCTGAGAGACCCCAATGGAAAAAGTCTTTTCCTAAATAAAAAAGAGAAGTAGAAAGGGCCTTAGTTTTTTACTGGCTTGAGAAGTTGATGTCACTATTCCAAGTTGATGTCACAGGCCACATAGAGAGAAAGCCCAGCAAGTTATAGCATTGACTTACTGAGCCAGTATTTATCACAAATCCACCCATGTGGCAGGCAGTAGCCGAGTGAGCAGCACAAGGACCCAGCCTGGCAGAGTTAGGATTAGTTCAGAATTTCCCGAGAGTGGTGCTAACTTGTGCTTAGCTCATTTCTTTTGGTTCATGGAGGTTTGGTCCTTCCTGGTGCTATCCCTGGGTAGTGGCAGGCAGGAGAGGGCGGCACACACCATTTGATGTTACTAAGATCATCTATAGTAATAAAAGGGTAATGTGCTAATTAGACTGGACATCTTCAGGACATTATTCCGGAAGTCCTTCCTGACAAGCCGGGGCTGGAGGGAAGCCAGCCCAGGTCCCGGGTGCCTGCTGGCAGCTAGAGGAGGGAAGCGCGGGTCCCAGGTCCCGGGTGCCAGAGGGAAGCCAGTGCCGGCAGCCGCAGGAAGGAAGGCCTACTCTTGCACGAATTTTCATACATTGGGCCTCTAGTAGCATAATAAAAGGGCTTGCCTTTATTTAAAAGGGCACCACTTAACTGCAAAGTCATAGGTTTTTCTGGTAATTACTGTGTGGGACTATGGAAGAGCTCACCTTGGTTTACTTTGAACTTTGTATGGGAATATCATTAGCATTTCTAACACATGTTTTAAAATATAAACTATGAATATGGGCAATTATTCAGCTGCGAAATAAAACCCAGAAGCCAGCATGACGACACTCTTCCCACCTGTACTTTCCCACATGGGGAAATGAGTGGAGGCCAACGTGATGGGCCCAAGGTGGGGTTTGCTGGACTAATTATTTTAGCCCCAGGCCACTGGGAAGGACTCTGGGAGGAGGCAGGTAGGTTCATGGACTCTTCTTCCCACATTCCCAGCAGGCACGCTGACCGCTGACGACGCTGACCGCTGACGACAGAATTTTCACATGACCTCATTTTGATTCATTCTCCCAGATTTTTACAATATATGCCAAGCCCTAGCCCGAGGCTGCTTGGTGCTGTGGGATAAAATGCCAAGCAATTGTGTACTTAAGAAATGAGCTGTGAAATGCCACATAGTCCGTCCTGCCCAACCTCTGCCCCAGCAAAGTGAAGAGCTGAGTCTGAAGTTTGCTCTTACTGTAATGCTGGCTGTTGCAAAGTGCCTGAGGCAGATGGCAGCTCTCTCTTTTCTTTACCTACACCTCCTCCCTTCACAAAAAATTCCAGCAAAGAGGATTCTCTCTGTGGAGCAAAAGTCAGGGTTAGGCCGGCTCTCTGCTGGCCTCTGTGGCCCCTGTGACTGCAGATGCTCCCTTGCCATGGCCACCCCTCCCCTCCGGGAGTGGGAGACTTTACTATTCCCTGTGAGATTTTGCATAAGCAGCTGAGCTGTAGGAAACACCGTTTTATTTTCCTCTGTGATGCAAACCTGAAAAGATGATTTGGGGTAGAAATTCAACAAATATGTTGTCAGATTGAGCTTGCCAAGATGACAAATTAGAAAAATCTTGGCCCTTGGTGATGTTTTTGTACTTGCAGAGAATGAAAGAAAATTCAGTCCAAAGGGGGTCTTGTCTCCTGGCCAGGATGGAACTTTCAGGTGTTACTGATGACCCCCTCTTGGCACCGTTTCCTTCCGAAGGCAGTCCGTTACACGCGCTCGGGGACAGTTCCTACACAGTCCCAAGACCAGAGTGGCTTTCTTATCTGCCCCCCCCCCCCCCCCCCGCGTGCAGATAAATCCAGGGTGTGCTGGGATGGGTGGCCTGCGGTCTGCGAGCTTCATTGTTCTTAGTACAAAACTAGCCTTTTTCTACAAAGATGTATTAAAAACACATCTTCTGAACAAGAACGATAGTGCAGGTCAGCTGCCAGGGCTGACTGTGGGCAAATGGGGGGATAAGGACCTTTCTGCACAAAAGCTCGTGGAACTCCATTGTCCGAGAATGACAGCGACCCTCCAGGGCTAATTAATCAATTCGTCGTGTTCCGAGATCCCACCAGAACCTCCCACTGCCGCTGCCGGGCACGCCTCCCTCCGGGCAGGCTCCTGTAGACGCCACCGTTCTTACCGTTAGCGTTAGCGGAGGCAGCGAGGCAGCAGGTGCACTCGGGGGACAATGCAGGGAGGGACCTGTGTCTGTGGCACCTTCTCTGCTTTGGCTTGGACAGCGGCCGGGTCCCGGTTGATCCAGAAGCAGCTGGAGGCTTTTTGTGGCAGGTCATCTTTTCTATGCGGTGTCCTCCTGGAAGCGCAGGCGGGAGCCCCTTGTTCCCAGTCAGGTGAGAAAGGAGGCAGGTGCTGGTAACCACAGCAAGTCCACCTCATTTTCCCAAAGTTCTCACAGGTTCCCTCCATGCCCTGAGCCTCCATGGTGGGCCCCCTGTTCTCGTCCCCATCCACTCCCTCCTGGTGTCTCCGGCTCTGCTTCCCTCAGGCCACCCCACCTCCTTCTAGAAACTTTTCTTGGCACTTGCCTTACCTGACACCTTCATCCTAACTAATCCCTCCCGGTTCCCACCTCAGGACTAGACCCCAGACCCTGAGGTCTTCCTCTGTAAAGTTGCCTCAGGAGCCAGCACTGGGGACAAAATGGCCTATGTGTAATGTAGAGTCTGCTTAGCTTTTTTAAAAATTTGTGTCTTAAATATATAAATACAATATAACAAATGCTCAGTGAGCGACCAGAAGCCAAGGAGACAAGCCACACACATTAGAAGTTAAGCATCAGGATGAGGGCCGAGCAGAGGGCAGCGGATGAGCCAGAGCCCAGATTTGGGTCCTCAGCCCAGAGGAAAGAGCAGAAGTGGGCCAGTGTGATCCCAGAAGCCACTCATCCCTGCATGGCCCCGGCACGTCCTTCAGCCAGCCTCCACCTCTGTGCCCTCATGTGAGAGGACTCATGACCGTCGCCTTTTGTGGTGGTGGTGATGAGGGAGGACAGAATATAGGCAAAGGGTTTGGCCTTGTAAAGGAAAATTGATATTGACAGCTATCACAAGGTATTGGCAAAGCTTGTATGCCTATGGATTGATATTGAGCTCAGAATCCATTTTTTATTCTTTTACATGTCTGCTCATAATAATAGTTATATTTATTCTTTGGGGTTTTATGGAAAACCCCAGTCCAACTATTTATAATTACTGAACATGTGTAACTGTCAATACTCTTTTTTAAAAAGAGAAAATTGATATAGTCCTACCTGAAAATTTTTGGCCATTATATTTATTTCTGTGAAAATTGACACAAATATTTGTTCATCCTTGACTTCACAGAAGTCTAATAAAGACAAGCTAAGTAACATAAAAGAGGAAGTGAGAAATGGGAGGTGTGTTTCTGGGATTCACATGTTCAATGGAATGATTGAAGATTCTGGAATTCTTAATTCATTTGCTATTTCCAGTAAGGCGGCTCCCTGTCTATGGATCTTTTTATCCTTAATTTAAATATTGTAGCTAGTAAAATAAAGATAGCTGGTGGAAATGAAAATTTGTGTGCTCCCAAAGCACAGCAAGTTGCCCCTCCCCCATTATCTTTTATCTGTAAATTGAGGGTCTGACTGCTCTACTGTGCATATGCTGCCCTCTAGTGGCAACATAGAGAAGGGCAGAAAAACGCAGGAACCAATTGTGGGGAGGAAAATGAAACTATCACCTAATTATTAGCATGTAATGATCCCATTCAGTGAAATTTCAAAAAGAAAACACAAAGCCAAAAATGATGTGCCAAATTCTGCCCAAATTGTTTCTAATCTTACTGAATAATTTTAAGGTATCTTTGATAGAAAACCAAACAGAAAATTGCTTTCATGGAAAAAATATATAAAGATATATTGCACATTATATATGCATGTGTACATACCTGTTTATGTATATATAGAATATAGGTAATTTTTTAATGGTCCCTCTAATCCTACCAAAAATCAAATATATTTCATGTGACATGATTTATTAACATAATGTATTAGTATGGTCAAGTTCATTGGGCATGATGAAGGGAGACTTCTGTATGGTGCTGAGCTCTGCTCCTTCAACCATGAATCCGTGTTCAGTCTCTCTTGTGGGTCTGTGCACTCTACCTGCCTGCATGTTAACCCATGTGTGGTCTTTACATGCACTGAGCTGCCTGTCAGTGGCATTCACTCTTAGTGCCAAGGTCAGGTGGAAGCCAAGCAGGTTTCAGAGAAAATGATGTCTTGCTGATATCAAAGGCCCCGCTGAAACATGTCCATTTTCCCTGGCATCCAATACATCCCTTGCAACATCCTGTGGCTTCCTAAAGTGACTAGAATGATCAAAAAGAGTAAGTGGCACTCTAGCTGGTTTTGCTCAGTGGATAGACCATCAGCCTGTGGACTGAAGGGTCCTGGGTTCAATACCAGTCCCTTGACTGGTATTGCACATACCTCGGTTGCAGGTTGGATCCCCGGTCCTGATCTGGACAATCAATCAATGTGTCTATCTCACATTGACGTTCCTCTCTCTCTCTGCTTCTCCCACTCTCTCTAAAAATAATGGGAAAACATCTTCTGTATTAACAACAACAAAAAAAGACTAAGTGGCTATTTTAGGAGTTCATACTACTCATCTCACAGATGGAGTCAATCACGTAGCTCTTTCCAGTGGTCGTCTGTATTTAACCTGTCCTGTTTGTTTGGGCGAGCTGACCTTCCTACCTATGAAGCCAGTGTATTCCATAAACAGCCAATATTTACTAGGCATAGACAGTGTGTGCCCTTTGATATTCTAGGAAGTACTCCTTGACCTTGAAGGGTCCATACGCTAACAAGGATGGTGAGCACATGAACAAATACTAATAGAAAGGTTCAGAGTGTCTTTAAAAGGTTCTCCGGGACACTCTATCTGGGAAAGGGTTAAAAGCTGGGAGGCACTCCCCAGAATACTGCTGTTCCTCATTTGTGTCCCCTTGATGGCTCAGTGGCACATGATGTGACCACTCCTCTAGCGCTTTCAGTCTCTCCCTTGGGGAAGGCGTTCTCATGCACAGATGGCACTGATGACACGTCACAGCCTGAGATGAAAAGAGAAGGGACCTATGCAAGGTAGTGGCAGACAAAACTAAAGAGAAGGGCCTATGAGAGAGTCAGTGTATCAGTTATCTATTGCTGTGTAACAAATTACCCCACAACTTAGTGGCTTAAAGCAACCTATGCTTATTCTATCACAGTTTCTGTGGGTACAGCCTGCATGGCCTAGCTGGGCTCTCAACTTCAGGGTCTCCCCCGGCCACAATCAGCTGGACTCACTTCCAAGCTCATTCAGCAACTGGCAGGTTTCTTAACCCATCTGGGCTGCTATGACAACACCATAGACTGGGTGCTGTATACACAGAAAGTTAGTTACTTCTCACAGTCCTGGAGGCTGGGAAGGCCACGGTGTCCGCGGGTTTGGTGTCTGGTGAGGGCCTGCTTCCTGATTCACAGATGCCGTGTTCTTGCTGCATCCTCACATGCTGGGAGGCAGAGAGCTCTCAGGGGGCCCTTTTCTAAGAGCACCAACCCCATCATGGGGGCTCCATCCTCATGACATAATCACTTCCCAAAGGGCCCCCTTCTGATACCATCACATTGGGGATTAGGAGTTCACATATGAATTTGGGGGGACACACACATTCAAACCGTAACAGAAGTATCCAGTTCCTCACAGAACAAGGACCTTGTTCCTTGCTGGCATTAGGCTGGGGGCCACCTTAGGTCCTGGCCACATGGACCTCAACAACCCAGTAGCTTGCTTCATGAAAGCCAGCAGGGAGTTTGCTGGAGTCCAGTCTTCTGTAAGCTGATCATGGAGGGACAGCTCATCACCTTTGCTGCGTTTTATTAGTAAAAAGTGAGTTGCCAGGTCCAGCTCATCTCGAGGTACGGGGTGTGAACAATGGGTGGTGGGAGTGATTGGGACCATACCGAGTGAATACCCAGGTGCCAGCCAGCTCTCAGCCAGCGGCTGGGGAG
>NW_006292916.1:409706-410022 GCF_000327345.1 Myotis davidii | reverse complement strand
CCCTCATCCCTCACCAAACACCCCCAACCCCAGCCAATCCACTGATCTCAGCGGTCTTCCCTTCACCTCCTGCTGTTTGTCACTTTAATATTAATGCAGCAAGAAAGGAGTTAGAAATGCATCAATATTTCTGCTTTGTGGTGCCAACAGAGAGGTGATGAGAGCTTAGACGAGCAGAGAATATCAGCAGCAAACCTCTGCCTAGGGCTGCTCGCTGTGCCACTCTCCCTACCCCCTTTACAGATCCTCCCTGCGGCTCACAGAGGGGTCGCTGCGGATGATGGAGCCAGAGCTCTGACCTAGGCCGCCTGTTCTC
>NW_006292916.1:404814-409570 GCF_000327345.1 Myotis davidii | reverse complement strand
GTGGTGCCAACAGAGAGGTGATGAGAGCTTAGATGAGCAGAGAATATCAGCAGCAAACCTCCGCCTAGGGCTGCTCGCTGTGCCGCTCTCCCTACCCCTTTACAGATCCTCCCTGCGGCTCACAGAGAGGTCGCTGTGGATGATGGAGCCAGAGCTCTGACCCAGGCCGCCTGTTCTCTTAACTGTTGCATCTCCTGCCTGTGTAGCAAGAAGAGTCTGTGAGGCAGCTCGCTCTGGCCTGGCCTGTGTGGGTGGGTTGCCCGAGGTGGGGTGGCCCTAACTGCTAACTGCAATCTTGATGCTCCTCTACTTGAATGAACACTAGTGACAAGTCATGTCTCCTTCTTCACTAAGCTCACGAGGCAGTTACCCACCCAGGAACCTGGCAGGGCTGGGCGTAAAGCGCCGGAGCTTAGCTGAGGCAGAGTGAGAGATCCCCATGGAGGGCTTGGAGGGGAGAACGGGCAGGAGGGCAGCAAGGCGGGTGAGCCCTGGGAGCTGTGCATTATCTGGAGGCAGAAGGGAGCCATGGAAGGATTTGGAGCAAGTGACTGGCATGATCAGCTCTGTATTCTAGACAGGGCACTTTGTCAGCAGTGAGGAAATGAAGTCTGAGGAGATGGGAGGATCCCTGTGGGAGACACCAGTGAAAGGAGTGTAACCCCCATGGGCCTGAGCTGCGCAGGGTTGGACAGGAAGGGGGCTGGGAAAGGGAAGTGCAGGGACTCTCAGGCGTGGCTTTGTCCCTAGGGCAGTGCACCCGGTGAGACCGTCTGAAACCCAGCCTGGGTCTTAGCCTGCAACAACCTAAGGAGAAGTGTTTCCCACCCTTCTCACCTCTGAATCACAGGCACTTGCTGTGCCTGAGGCCACACCCTCTGGGGTGGGCTGCTACCTGCAAACACAAAAGGCCATTCCTAATTTAGGGAGAGAAGGGGAGAGAGAAATTTATTATTTTGATTTTGAAACATGACAAAATGGGGGAGACCACCCATTGTCCCACCCATGCACACACAGTTGCCATTCTTAAGTTCTGTTCTTTGAGAAAAAATATTTGCAAGACTCTGCTCTGTCCTATCTTTATCATAAAACTGTATGTCTGACTTAAGGTGGCCCTTAGGTCCAGCTGTCCACCTGGAGAGCCCCAACATGCCACCATCTCTACCTGAGTGCCCCTAAGCCCTGTCACCCTCCCGGTCCTGGACTGGCCAGCCAGAGGGTGTGATGTAGTAGGACAGCAGGTAGCAAAGGCAGGGTGGAAGGGAGAGGGGAGCCCGGACAGTCTCTGCATTCTCAGGAAGAAAGGTGAGCCCTGCGTGGGCGCCCTTCTAGACTAGAAGTCTGGGGATTTGTAGCAACAGGAGGCCCCAGGTGGAACAGTTTTGGAGTTTTTCCTAACAGCTTTATTGAGGCATAATTAACATACCATAGCATCCATGCAGTTTTAGTAAATAGTGCAATGACAGTGCAAGCCTCACCACAGCCCAGTTACAGAACATTTTCCCCAGAAGTTCCTCATGGCCCTTGCAGTCTCCCTCCCACTCCCAGAGCCAGGCAGCCACTCGCCTGCTTCCTGTCTCTATAGATCGGCCTTCTTTTGGACATTTCCTATAAATGGATTCATATAGTCACCTAGTGTGGTTCTAAATTCACCCATGTTCCTTTTTTATCACGGGTGCTATTCCACTGTATATGACAGACCACATTTTGTTTCTTTAGTCACCAGTTGGACAATGGAATTCTGTCCAATTTTTGGATGTTATGAATAATGCTACAATGAACATTCGCTGGTACGTTTTTGTGTGGACACAGGTTTTCATGTTGCATACGAGTGGAATTGTTGGATCATAAAAATTTATACTTAACTTTTTAAGAAACTGCCAAGCTTTTCCACAGTGGCTACACCATTTTTCTTTCCTACCAGCCGTATGAGGCTTCTAGTTTCTCTGCATCCTCACCAACACATGTTATTGTCTTTCTGATTATAGCCATCCTAGGGGTGTGAAAGAGTATCTCATTGTGGTTGTGATTTGCATGCCTCCAAATGTACTCATTGGATGTCTTATGGTTTCTCTGGAGAAATGTCTATTTAATTCTTTGGCCAGTTTTTTAAATTGGGTTATTGTAAATATGTCTCTCTTCTCAGCATCCAGCGTGGCTAGAGAGTGGTCCAGTTCCTTAGTAGGGGAAGCTGGGGATTGGGAAAATGAAAGAAAAACACAGACACAGAAGTGGAAGGAAAAAGCTGGGGCCGGGTGGGACCACTGTCCTCTGATGATGGGACAGGGACAGAGAAGTGACCCAGAGCAGATACAGCGTATTTATTTTATACAGCAAAAAAAACAGGAAGTTTTACTAAAAGTTAAGACAAAGGAGATTATGTGCATTCTTGGGTGGGCCCCAGTCGCATTCATTCCTGGTGCTTGGCTGGATTTAAATAACAAGACCCACCCCCTGGCACCTGGACTGAAGGATCCTGGAAACATGTCCTTTGCCAACGCCACTGGCTTCAGCTGACAATAATTAAAGAAATGCCCAGGTGCCTTCCTAGGTGCTCTCTACTGGTTATCTTCTTACTGAGAGCTCTTTATATGTTCTGGATTCAAGTCCTTTATCACATATGCTTTGTAAACATTTTCTCCCAGTATATGGTCTATCTTTTCATTCTCTTAAGAATGTCTTTTGGAGGACAGAACTTTTAAAGTTTCTTTAAAGTCCAATTGACCGTATTTTCCTCTTATGTATCCTGCTTTTTTCCTCTTATGTATCCTGCTTTTGTAAGTAATTTTTTTTCCTAAAGAAAAATATGTTTTCCCTTTTCTTCTAGAAGTGTTATAGTTTAAGCCCTTATATTTAGGTCTGTGACCCATTTATAGTTCATTTCTGTGTTCGCTGGGCAGCAAAGGTCCGACTTTATTCATTTGCACATGTATATCTAGTTGTCCCAACACCACTTGTTGAAAAGACTGTCTCTTCCCTGTTGAATTTGCCTTTGTCAGAATCAGTTGACCACGAATGTAAGGGTTTATTTCTGAACTGTCAATCCTGTTCCCTTGACCTATCAATACACCAGCACCACATTACCTTAGTTACTGTAGCTTTATAGTAAGTTTTAAAATTGGAAAAGTCAGTTCTTGATTTTGTTATTTTTCAAAATTGTATTAGCTATTTTGAGCCCTTTACATTTTCATATAATCTTGAGATCAGCTTATCATTTTCTGCAAAAATAAGTCATCTTGGAATTTGATAGGGATTGTGTTGGATCAATTCAGAAAGAATTGCTATCTTAACAATATTGAGTCTTCTAATCCATGAACATGGAATGTCTTTCCATTTTTTAAAATCTTTTAAATTTTTCTCAGCTGCATTCATTTTATAGCTTCCAGCACACAAGTCTTGCATTTCCTTTGTTATTTGACAGTATTTTACTCTTTTGATGTTATCGTGACAGGAATTCTTTTAATTCCATCTTCACCTTGTTGGTTGCTAGCATGTAGACACACAGTTGACTTTTATAGGTTGATCTTGTACCTCATGTCCTTGAAGGTCAGTATTTTTGTGAGTTAGAGGCACCTACAGTGTCACCAAGGGAACCACAGGTCCTTGGGAGATCCCAGCCCTGTGTCCTACACGCTACAGGGGCCTACCCTTGCGCCCCTCTTTGCTCATGAGCACATCCAAGAGTAAAGGTCAGTTCACTGAAGGGCAGTACCTAACTCTTGACCAGGTCCATTTGAAAGTTATTTAAACCAACTGAAATCTGAACTCCTGGACCTTCTGCCTACTGGTCTGCATCTGCTCTCTGAGGTGAGGCAAATGTCTGCATTTCCCCTGAGACGAGACCGCCTCGCCCGGCCCCTTCCCTGTGGCCCCAGAGCTCCGAGACCAGCCAACCATCCGCCCTGTAAGTGAGGGCCCAGTGGGACAGTAGGACCATTACCTCCTGTCACCTGAACACCATGGTCCTCTTTACTGCAGCGTAGCACTGCACCACTTTCTTGGTGTCCACATAACACCTTCTCCCCGGAAATACATCTTTACGCCCAAAGAGCCATTAATTGGAGGTTTGATGGGTTTTCCTGCTGCTGTGTATCTCAATGCCTTTGGAGTGTTTGGTAGGTCCCCTCCTGTGGCAGAGGAGTGGAGGCAAGAGGCTCAGGCTCCAGGCTTGTCCTGTGCTGTCTGAGCTCAGTGCGGTGGGAACGTCTCCGTCGGTGCATGGCTGCTGGAACAGCCTTTCCCAGAGACAGGACACTCCCATTGGTGGGGTGCGGAATGATTCTAGGAAATACATGGGACTCGACAGTAAATAACATCAACTCACAGCGAGAACTGTTTTCAAAGTGTCTTTAAATCTCTGATTGTGGCAAAGAGAAAGTCTGCTAGTGTCGGTATGTCTTTAACACCTTTAACCCTTGGCAATCCAACCAGCTCCCCTGCTACTTTTCTAAATGAAGAGCAAGCCATGGGAAAATAGCAGAATTTAATACTACTCTCTTTTTCACTGTGTGTACATTATTCATGGCAAGGGATAGTTTTCCACTTACAGTGACATTATAAAGTTGTCTTTCAAATTAAATGAGGGAAAGTATTGCATGAATTAGAGGTGGTGTACAGGTGACCCAGATGAAGGTGGTTTGGGATATCCTACATGGGGGATGCACCACAGGTGGGGGGCATGCCGGGTGCCCACGCCCCAGCCAGGCCTCGGGGTCTGCGGTGACCTTGCCATGTCCGCACTCTGGGAGACACAGCG
>NW_006292916.1:391768-404550 GCF_000327345.1 Myotis davidii | reverse complement strand
CCTGCCCTGAGAGACCTGGGCCCGTGGGGTGGCTGCGCGCAGGGTCACCGAGGGACCAGACAGGTGGCTGCAAGCACACGCGGCTCTGCCGGGCTCACCGGGCACCGACGCCGCGGGAGCACAGGACCTTCGCTGGTGTGGGGGGATTCTTTCCAAAACGCTAAGGATCGTGTGAGGAAGCAGACTCTTTGGAAATAAGACTTTCTTTTCTGCCATTAAATGTTTGTATTTATTTTGGTCATTTTTACGAGAAGCACTTTATTCCCTTTCCCTCACTGATCTTGAAATAGAACCACCCCCTTCGAAAGAGGGACCCCAGTCTCCCCGCCGGCAGTGGCCAGATGCCCCCAGGGCCGCCGGCTGTGCGCAGACACCACGCTAGCAGTTCAGACTGCCCCACGCTGACGTGTAAACAATGAGGTGTCCGCCAGAGAGGCTGATGGTCTGAAAGGTTTTGTGTTTGTAGAGTCAGAGCTTCTGGTCCATGTTTTGGGAGAAAGCAGCTCACGAATGTCATTAAAACCAGCTTAATCTTTCCTTCAAGATCATCCTTTTGTACTGGATGCTGGAAAATCTTTGGGGAAAAGCTTCAACATGTCACCACAAATCGTAAATGACCCGTGGCAGTGTCGCCAGTTTTCTGACCCAAGTTTGTCTGGTTCAGTTCACGACTGGATGCGCTGCGGTGTGAGGCATTTAGCATTAATGCTTTCTCAGATTCAGCTCCGCGGGAAAGCTCCCTCCACCATCAGCTTTTCCAGCACTACCTGAAAACACGCTACTTTCTGACGGGAAACCAATGGGACAAGAACTGAAATAGAGGACTAAGGCAAACCCACAGAGGGTGGGCGCTCTCCCAAAGACAGCGCATGCGCATCTGGAGCACACCACATCGCATCACCAGCTTGGATGACTGTCCGCTCCCACCGATTTCACGCTGAGACTGCAAACCTGTGGGAGCCGGTCCCCCTCATGCCTGCCTTTGCCTGCTTCCTGCTTCCCCCCGCCTTCCCTCAGCACAGAGGTGGGGCTTGGGGCAAGCAGTGGGATGCTCATAGGTTAGGCCAACTGACCTCCTGCCTCTCTTAAAGCTTCAAGACCAATTGAGAGGAAGCAATAACTCCCCAAAGTTCAACTCCCATCCCCAAAAGCCAAGGGTTGTCACTGACTTCATTGCTTGTCCCAGACAGTGCGGGCTTCCTCGTCCCTTTCACGGCAGGCGTTCTCACCTGTCTGAGGGTGTTTCAGAGGAAGCTTGGAGGGCCTCCGCAAGGACACGCCGGGGGCCACTAAGGAACAAGCTTCATTGGCGCAGGCAGGCGCCCCCTTGAGCAACATAGGCACCTGATTTTCCAGACAGCCTGGGTCCTTTCTAGAATTGTGCACCCACCCCACCCCCCACTGTGTGACATGTGTCTTTGTCATGGGCTGTGTTTTCCCCAGGAAATCAGTCTCGGGCCTGTGACTTAGGTGACCTCCAACTGACAGTTGCTAGAACTCAAAGGGCCTGAAAAGGGGTTGGCTTAACTTCCCTTTCTCCCCTTTTAGCTCTCTACCTGGCCTGTTTCTTACTGTCTCCGCCCACCACTCCCCTCCGAACCTGGTGGACTTCAATAGGAACTGGTGACTTGATAAAAAAAAAATATATATATGGTGAGGAGGTGAAACTTGCAAGTGTGTGTGACTCCAGTGACTAACCTGTACTTTCTGTCGAATCAACGGGGTCTGGGGTCTCCAGCCTCGTCCAAGGGCCGCTGCCTAGGAAGAAGGCCACCTGGCCAGTCTCCCTATTTCAAGCCCCACTCATCCTCACCTCTCATCTCTTAGGTCACTTTTGTTCCATGTTTCCATGTGAGTCCACATTCACCTTACTTTACAAAGGCCTTTCTTTACAAATGTGCAGCCTCCGCGTGCCAAACTTGTTGAATACCTCTGCCTTTTTTAGAGTACTTGCGACAAGCCACCTGGCAGCAAGACCCATTAATCCAGGACATGACATATGCAGTCACCAAGCCCCTGAGCAGTTGAGGAAGGTGGGTAGGAGCCAGTGAGGTCCTGGGCCTGCACCTGGCCAGGTGTATGTCTGCATCACCCCAGCACCAGGGCACCTTGCAGTCCCCTTACTGTACTACGGAAGTATTGTAGCATTCTCTCGCTGATCGCAGAGGCCTCCCTTAAAATGTGATGGAGCTGCAGAGTGCTGCCGGTAATCTCTAGGAAGGCGGAGGGAAGGCACAGCACTTACAAACTCCTGTTCCTCTTCAGGGTTAGGCTGAGCTCCTCTTCTGTTGCTGGGTTAGCTTAAGAATATCTGAAGCTCTTAAGGAACACCTTTATCAAATGTAGCCAAAGCAGAAAAGCTTCCCTGTGGGCTGAGCCCCACCAAGTGGGCAAGGCGGCCAGCGCCCACTGAGCCTGACACACGTCCAGTCCCGCCTTGCTCTGCATGGGAAGGGGCTGCAGCCACCAGCTCCCTAGCACCTATTGGTCAAGCTTGGACTCCTCAATCCTGTTTCCTTCGTGGTCAATAGGGAAACAGTTCACAGACACCTGCCATTTCAAGTCCACTTTCCCATCACCTCCTACCCGCCCAGGGAGTCACCTCCAGGTATGTGCTGCAGCCACTCTCCTCCACCAGCCACTCTTGCATCCTGCTATCCTTTTGGGGAGCTGTAACCCCTTTCAATAAGTTATGCACAAATGTGAACGCCTGAGGCAGGGCTGGACAGCTCTTCATCTGTTCTTTTCCAGAGGTCAATCATAACTCAGAGCAAGTACCCTAAGTACTAGCACCCAAGTCAAATAAGGAAAAGTTTTAAATCTTTTGTTTTCTAAAAGAGTATAATTACTTGCAACTAGAGGAAAGGGGCTGGTAAGTTGTTTTGGCCACAGAACAGAAAGCAAAAATGGACGTCGTAAAGGAAGTACTGCACTCAAACAATACCACTTCCTAGAGCCAAACAAGAAATGACTGAAGTGCCATTAAATGAATTGTGACCATCGCACCTCCCAGCCCCTAGGTGGCGCACGCGCGCGCGCGCACGTGCTGGGGAAAGCCCACGCTTCACTTTCAAAGGATGCCTCGCTTTGCTGTAGCGTGTTTTGGAAAAGCAGCAGTGTGTTCTGTCCAGTGGGAATATTCCCTCTGTCCTTTCTGCCGCCCCAACATTTGAGGTTCCTAGTCAGAACCGTGTTACTGCACATCCACCGGGCTCACTCTGGAGGTGCTCATTCATAGCACAAGCCTATCGAGTTCTGAACTGTGTCGTTCAAAGATAATGTCTGCATGATGTCACATCTGTTGTACCTTTGAGGAAAATTTGTATGTAAATGTACAAATAAAAATGTTGCCCCATTAACAAATTTCCTCTGGAATGTCTTCCCTACCTCATCTGATGGTATCCAATGAAGGGCATTTCATGACCATTGACTACAAGTAATAAAAACTCTTTATTCAGACCTTGCTGAGTCCCTGTTTTAGCGCCTCTGTGAACCGAGTCTTCACTCGGCCTGGGAAGGGTGGGTGGCCCTCATCTGCTTGCAGAGTCCTGGTCTTAAAGGCAGGCAGAGGCAGAGAGGATTAAACACAGACTGTTTATTCAGGGCCAGTCTAAACCACCTGAGAAATGGGGCCATCAGTAAATTTGAGAATTCTTTTCTCTTGTGTATTGATATCCTGCTAGTCTGTGACCTGCAAGTTCCCAGAAAGGTTGAGAAATGATTATCTGACACTGTGATTCTATAAGGAAAGACTGATAACCAAAACCTTCTTCTCTAATGTAGTATTTTTTCACAAGAAAACAATGTTTCTTTAATAAAGTTTTATACCAAACTCTTCTCTCCATAGCCCTGATTTTGTGTTACTTACTCTTCCTAGAGAGGGTGCCCACTGAGCTCTCAGCTCAGTGACACTGGCTGAGGCCTGGGAGGCTAGCACAGGAAGTCTGCTAAGGAGGGAACATCTGAAACCCCACACCTACTGCTCTGAAATGCCTTTATGTCCCAGCCACAATGTCACCACCCCCGGCTGCTTACTCCGGGCTCAATGCTTTTACCACTGCATGAAGTGTTAGAGCCCTGGACTACCAGCCTCCAATAACAAAATGGGTCCAGGTAGGCTCCAAAGACTAGCAAGTGTTTGGCCAGTGGTCCTCTGGCTTGCCTGTCCTGAGCACCTGGGAGCTTTTCAACCCAACGCCTGGGCCCCAGGCCATCGGCGTCTTGGGCAGGGGGAGGCATAGGCAGCCTGTGAGAACTCCCCCACAGATGGGAATGTGAAGCCAAGCTTTGGAGCCACTGACCCAGGAAATACTGTCCTTTGGGAAAAGGAGTGAAAAAACAAGCAAAATGTGTAGCATCTGGTACTGAGTCGGTGCTTTCCTGAGCAGGAGGCAAGGGTCATTTCTTTCCTGGGTTCTCGTCCAGGTAGATTCAAAGAATGAAGCCACAGACAAAAGGTGGTAGATGAAAAGGTGGAAATTTATTGGAAACAAGTACAAACTCCCACATAGGGAGGAGGGCCCCAAGGGGTAGCCCACTAACCTCCTTCTTCCTAAGGATTATAAAGGCTGCAGTTCTTTGTTTCTTGTTGCTGCCTTCCAACTGGTCACTATATCAGCTTCAAAGCTCAAAACCCACATGGTACCCCCCTTTACTTCTCCCCCTTCAGTGGTGGAATTCTCTATCTCCTGTGAAAATCTGTTCCTTCTCCCATTTGTCAGCATTTCTCTATCTCTGTGGAAGTCTGTTTCCTCTTTCTCCCCACACCCTGTGGCTTTTCCCTGTCTTCTGTGAATGGATGTCTTCCTTCACCCTTATCCGGTGGCACCTTTTATTCTCTGTGAATATATGCCTTTTGGCAGCTCCAAGTCCACAACCAATTATGTCTTCCTCTCGCATGGACCCCCTAATTCCTAAAACTCCTACACTTGCCTATTTTACCCCTAAAAACTCCTTTCAGTACTAAAAAGATTAGAATCTACTTCAAGTGGTAGGCAGAAAAGGCTAAGGATTAAAGATGACCAAAACAGATACTTGGGACTTGCGGGAAAAGAGAGAGAGAGAAGGAGAAGGAAAAGACAATGGGAACAGGAGGGCAAGCATTTGGATCCACATGTTGATAAAGCCGCAACTGACTCTTCATTGCCATTGCACTTATAGTTTGCAAAGTATTTCTGTTCAGTTAATCCTGACACTAACCCGGCAGAGTAGAGATCATTCCCATTTTGTAGGGGAGGAAACAGGGCCCAGAGAAGTGAGAGACTTCACCAAGACCACAAGTCTAGTGAGCCGTGAGGAGTGGGGTTCCGATTCGGGTCCGAAGGTGAGCACAGCAGAGAGATGTGCCAGGGAAGGCTTATCATCTCCCATTTTAACTGGGAATGGACACAACAGAGTCACAACTAATTTAACCCTTCAGTCTTTTTAGCCCCCTTCACAACAAAATCCCATCTGAACCCCTTTTCTCCATCATTGAGCAGTCACAAGGCAACTACTGCCCATTTTGCTTTTCTTCTTCCCAGGTTTGATCAATGACAGCCTTTTGGCCCACAGTCTGGTGAGGGAGAAGGAGAATTAATAAGATTAACCCTTTAAAGACAAAATGTAAACACATTAACCTGGTGACAGTGGAATTCAACTCATTTATTTAAATGTATATTGTACGTAAGTTAGAAATTCTCACTTCCGCCTCAGCTAGAACTTTTCCGGAAAAGCCTCCATTTCTTCCTTGATCCTGTTTTCTACAAGTAATGCGAAGTTATTGTCTGTATTTTGTAGGTTATAGCTGACAAACACCTGCTTGTTGGTCTTCCTGGCTAAAAAGAGAAAACACATTGACACAGCCATGACTGAAATATCTAGAGACTCTGTGTGCCTCGGGCAGACCTTACAGCTGAGCAATACAGGGGGAAAAGACAATGGGCTTTCACGGGGAGAAGTTCTGATTTTTATGACCTCAGAGGCAGCTGCTGCAAATGCAGACTAAAGTCTTTGGGACTGTTCTAAGTCTCTAGAACAGTGGCTCTTCAAGTGTGATCCCCACAGCAGCAGCATCCCCTGGGAACTCATCAGAGACACACATGCTCAGGCCCCACCCCCAGGCCAACGGGATCAGAAAGGCTGGGCTTGCGGCCAACACTGATGTCCACAGACCTCTAGGGATCCGAATACTAATGTTTAAGAACCACTGTTTGTTTCACTTTTCAAAAAACACCAATAATCCTACATTTCTCCATTTTTGTGTGTACCCACGCAGATGCATATTTATATGTGTGGGCAAATACACATACACACACAAATATCTAATTTTCAATATGATGTTGGCTATGTTTGAGCCCATTTCTGCAGAACAATAGTAATTAAGGTGTACAGCTCCAACTGCAGAAATCAGTATGAAAGATGAGACAGACATCCTGAGGACAGCCGGGCAGCAAGTCTAAATCAGCTCAATAGTGTGACTGCACCAGAGCTGGGGCCTCCTCTCTCGGCCTCACACCACACACAGGGCGGTTACAGACTCCTCTTCCCCACAGAGGCACACACCCACCCTCCCATCCCACGGACTTCAGATGACCACACCAACCCAGCATCAAAGGCAAAGAGGTGGTCAGGAGAGGTGAGACTGGGATACCGGCCCAGCCTGCCCTCATTCAGAGGGCGGGAAATTCCCTGTCCACCAGAAGGGCTGCTCTGATTCCAATCTCTCTACTTGCTAAGACAGGGTCTTACAGGGAGAAGGACTGTGCCCGCCGCATCGTCTGCCCAGCAGACCCAGCCAGCGCTGCCCTCCAGAGCCACACAAGGGGGGGTTCTCATCCACACCACAGCCTCCAATGCTTCCAGGGTTACCCTGAACCCTCTATCATCTCTTTTCTCACTTCTTTTCATCTGTTTGGGACCCTGCTCTCTTCTCATTACCCCTTCTAGACAAAGCCCCCAACATCTGCGCAAACTAAAAAAGAAAAAGAACCTGCCCTGGCCAGAGTTGTTCAGTGATTAGAGTGTCACCTGGGGCACCTAAGGATCTCGGGTTCAATTCCCAGTCAATGGCACAAACCTGGGTTGCAAGCTCGATCCCCGGCCCCAGTTGGGGCACCTGTGGGAGGCAACCAATTGAAGTGTGTCTCTCACATCAAAATCTTCCCCTCTCTCTCCCCACTCCTTTCCACTCTCTCTAAAAAAGAAAAAAAATCCTCAGATGACGATTAATAAAACAAAAAATCAAAAGAACCCTATTTTTTTTGCATACAAACTATTATTAGCCCTCCATCTAGGGCACAAAAAACATGGCGCACCAAATGCGCGCCCACCACCCTGCACTACCAGTCTGTCATCCACACTGTGGTGACCCACCAATTTTCTGGCCCAGAACTATGAACACCCTCATCTTCACTGTGTCAGGCAGGCACAGAGTGGTCTGTGACATGAATGCTACCCCTTAAACACTGGCAATACACAGTGAAACACGTGGAACAGTCATGTCTTCAACCTACTTTCATGTGGTTCAGAAAAAACAATGACGTGAACATAGGAACAGTAACAACTGAGAATCTGGGTGGGGGCTTTGAATGTTCTGTATCTTTTCTTGCAACTTTTCTATAAATTTAAAATTACCTCCTAATATGAAGTTACCAAACAACTTACTAGTCAGGTTTCTCTAATTTCAGGCTAAAGAAAAGGTACAGTGATGTTCCCAAAATGCTGCAGCAGCTGCCCTCGTGGCCTCACTCTGTCCATGCTCAGAACTGTGTGGCGAGTCTAGAATGGCCTCTCCTCAACCTGAACTGTGTGGGTGTTCTGTTTACCAGGGTGCCTTCCAGACTGACTTGTTTCCACGTTTCAGGGATTAAGTGGATAGAACTGTCAACACCAATAAAACACAGGGGCTGGGCCCCATCCGCTGCACACGCCCAGCACTAGTACAACTGAACCGGCTGGGAACACTGGTGACCACGAAGACTGAGCGGCCACAGAGGCGACCCTACGGTTCAAGGCCCTGGCACCTGCATGGCCAGGTGACCGCGCACACTGGCCGAGGCGGCACACATGCTGTCCTCACCCAGACTGCCTGGGTACTTACAGGAAGTGTGTTTGGAGTGTAGGAGAGGGGGAACCTTCAGCTTCAGGCTCTTGCTTTACACCCACCCTTCAGCACACTGAGGCCAGGCCAGTCTCCCTCTGAACGCTGACGGCATCCGGGAGTGTAGGACAGTCCCTCCTGCATGGGCTGGCTCCCTGCACCACAGGCTCCACTGACTCCGCAGAGCCCAGGAGGCTCCTGTAGCACTGCCCTCCTTCACACTCGCCCCCACCAGAAGCAACGTGCTTACAGAAGGACCCGGGTCAACCGTCCCTCATAAGCTTGGGCAGCAGCCAGGGCACAACATGGGAGTCCCCTAGGCACAGGCTGATCTAAGACAGTGGTAGGACCATGTGATAGGGATGTGCCTCCTAAAGGAGACACAATATGAGTTGATTTATCTCTTGACATAAAGATTCGCCTCTAAAGTGACTTGCCTCACGATTCCATCACACAGCGAGGCCCCATCTGGCCGCTCCTGCAGCCGCAATGGGTACGTACCTAAGCGCTGGGCAAGGCCAGTGGAGGTCGTGTCCGAAGTGTCTCCGAGGAGGGAGGTGGACACAGGGATGGAGTCCTGAAAGGAAAACAGAGAGTGCGATGCGGCTTCTCCCTCAGCTGAACTTCTGCCACTGCTGACTCTTCCCGCGGGCGGCAGTGGAGGCCCTGGGAGGTCAGACACGTTGGCCAGGAGAAGAGGGCCTGGCATCGGTGCCGGCCGCCAGGCGGGCTGGCCTCTCCGCTATGAGCTCACACAGCAGGAGAGGTGAGGAGCCGGACACGGCATCACCGTGCTGACAACAGTTCTAGGAGCTGTCTCACACTAAGGGCGTGGTTTAGTGCTGGAAATTCCAAAGCATGCTGACGGCCAACATCACAACCAAGATGGAAGCAAACAAGATCATTAAGGCTAGAGCTAAAAGGAGGCTATCGGAGTCTGGGTGCCACGTGCCTGTGGGCCCTCACCCTGGCCGCCAGCAGCAGAGGAGGCAGGACACCTACCTCCTCACCTGACGGAGAACCACAGCTCCATTCCCCGAAGGGTGTCTGGGCTCTTCAGGTGCACAAAGGCCGCGTGACTCTGCAAAAGGGCACCAGCCATCAGTGTCCAAATAATGAAAATAAAAACTTCTGGCTATACTTGGTCAATTCTCATTTCAGATAAGAAGCCATAAAACTAAAGATAAGTAAATGTGGCCCCTTTGAAATCCAGAGGTAATCTTACTTTCAATCACAAAATGGAAGTAATTCCCCTTCCCATTAAAAAGGCCTCGATGAACATGAAAAACCCTCTATCTTATAATGCGGCCAAAATTCCTTTTACTGTGAGCAGCGCACAGACCAGAGCCTGCTCCATATCTCCTAAGGGTTCAAGTTATTTCAGTACAAGACAGAATTCGTTTAGGTCACAAAAGATGAAAAGACTAAAAACATCCACTTCATGATTTTCCCTTGAGAAAGATACAAAAATGTGATCTTAATGAATTTGCTGTTTACAGATTTCAAGTTCAACATTTTAACTGTTAGTAGTATTTACAGTTAAACCTCCTGAAAACAGAAAACCTACCTTAACAGGGTGACCTTTTCTGATCAGAAACAAAGCTAAAAACCCACACTGTTACCCTTTTCTCCACTTCATTATTTCTGAAATCACACTGTGTGAAGCTGATCTCCCAGGTAGATACATGCGTAGATGGCTTTATTGCGGCCGGAGGACCACCTTCCACTCACCCAGGCGCATCCTAGTTCTCTGAGCACAAAGGGTCCCCCACCCCATCTTCCCTGGTCCCAAGCTGCTTCCCTCCTGCCACTGGGGCCCTGCAGCTTCTCTGGCATCACACAGAGCTGCTGGCTGCAAGGCAGGCCAGCTGGACGAGCAAAAGTTGTACGGTTTTGTTCTACATAGTCTAGTCTTACATGTGGGGACTTTGGGGAAAGGGAAGAGGGAGAGACCTCACAGACCCTTTGGAGCCATCCCCAGCTCATGGGCCAGTAAATGTTTTCTAAGAAGGGCCAGATGGTAGGCAGACAGTTTAGTTTTTAAAGACAACTGCTCAACTCTGCCATCGGAGTGCAAAGGCTGTCAGACCCTATTAAGGATGGGCATAGCCATGTTCCAATAAAACCCTAACACAAAAGGAGACTCGAGCCAGCCCGCAGGCTGCGGTGTGCGAGCCCCGGTCCACTGGAACCTCGTTTCCCTGTCCTGAGCTATGGCCGACACCTCTTCTCTCCAGCTGGCCCAGTCCTCTGCCCCCGGAGGACAATGCCTAGGCACACTGTGGCCAGTTGGTGGGAGTGGTTCCTTTTCCTTTTCCCCAGTCTTGATGTAAGGTGACTTTCCAGCTGAAAAAATACACCCCACTAAGAGCTATGACTAGCAAGTGGTGAGGCTACCATGCCGGCCAACAGCCGGAGCCTTGAAACCGATTCCAGGAATCGATGCCTGGTCTTACCCCATGGGCCCACAGCCTTAGGGCTAGGAAAGAAGGTGAAGTGGCTCCAGGGCACCACGTTCTCCAAACACAGAGCACAACCCATAACCCCCTGCCCCGCTGTGTGAAGCTGGCTCTCTTCCTCTCCTCCAATGCAGGAAGACCTGGAATTGCCACCTGCCCAAAGGCCCACCTGCTGGTTCCCACTGGAAATGAAAAAAAAGAAAACACACCAGAAAAAGAACAGGGAGAAGAAAGGAAAAGCCTATGAGAAGGGCAGCCAGAGGGAAGAGGGATACTGTGAGGCCCATCCAGAGGCAGTCTCCTTCCCAAAGCTTTGCCCAGCTCCTACCTGACAGCTCACTCCTCTCATTTCCCACCATCCCTGGGGTCCCTCGGAGATTACCAATCTTATTGCCTGGCTGCCTGGGGTTACTGTCAGTCCCCTCTAGCAAAAGGAGAATTCCCCAAGGGTTCCTCATTCATTCAATCAACAAGAATTTAACAAGCAGTTTGTCATAAAACAGACAAACCCCAATACCCCCAAAACTGCAGAGGGAGCAACAGCCGGGGGCATGCCAGTGTGCCAGAGCAGCCAAGGGGCCAGGGAGTGGGCAGGGAGGCCCAGCATGGGAGCTCTCCCAGGTAACAGGGCCTGGAGGGTCACTGTAGTCTCTGGACTGTGCTGAGTTTCTTTCTGGAAAGGTCTGGAGGAAAGGAATGGCAGTATCTAACTGCAGGCACTGCTGTGGGTTGAACTGTGTCCTCCAAAAAGTTATGTCCATGTCCTAACCACTCGTACCTGTGAATGGGACTTCATTTGGAAATAAGGTCTTTGCAGGAATAATTAAAATGTAAGTTAAGACAGGTCTCACTGGAGTAGGGTGGACCCTTGATTTATTATGACCGATGCCCTTATAAGAAAAGAAGACACACAGAGACACTCGGAGAAGGCCACATAGCACTGGAAGCAGAGACTGCAGTGATGAGGCCACAGCGGAGGAACACCAAGGACTGCCAGCACACCAGAAGGTGGCATGGCCCCTCCCTTGGAGCCTCAAGGAACCAGCCCTGACAACACCTTGACTGCAGACTTCTGGCCTCCAGAACTGAGAGAACAAATCTCTGTTGTTATAAGCCACCTAGTTTGTTACAGCAGCGCTAATAAACTAATACTGAAAGAAGGGGGGTGGGGGGGGCACAGGACGTGGGGAAGTAAATCAGCCAAAGAGGAGAGATGCTGCAAGCCTGGCAGGGGTGGCAGACGTTAAGGAGGTGATAGGTGATTAGATTCACTATGTTGTTTTTTAAGGTGTAGTTGACACAGTATTATACTAGTTTCAGGTGTGTAACATAGTGATTTTACATTTGTATACCTTACTATATGATCACCACAATAAGCCTCATGACTTATGTTATTTTTAAATATATTTTTATTTATTTCAGAGAGGAAGGGACAGGGAGAGAGATAGAAACATTAATGATGAGAGAGAATCATTGATCTGTTGCATCCTGCATGCACCACACTGGGAATTGAGCCCGCAACCCAGGCCTGTGCCCTGACCGGGAATTGAACTGTGATCTCCTGGTTCACAGGTAAATGCTCAACCACTGAGCCACACCATTTGGGCATGTTTTATTTATTTTATAACAGGAAGTTTGTACCTCTTTTTCAGCTTCATCTTTTTTCACCCATGCCCCACTCCACTCCCTCTGGGACATCAGTTTATTCTCTGTAAGGGCAAGTCTGTTTCTGTTTTGTTCTGTTTGTTCTTTTTGTTTGTTTGTTTTCAGATTCCACATAAGTGAAATCTTATTGTATTTGTCTTTCTCTCTCTGATTTACTTAACAGTGACTCGTGTATGTTTTGACTGACAGCAGGGCTCACAGTCCCTGCCATAGGTGTGGAGTGTGGGTGAGGTATCCAGGATAGTCCTCGGGTCCTGTGGGGTCCTGTGGAGGGGCTGGCTGTGAGAGGGGCAGGGTTAGGGAATAGGTCAAGGGCTTGGTCTTGAATATGCCTATTGTGCCTACACAGTAGAATTCCAAGTAAAGACACAGGAGTCTGAAGTTCAGGAAAGAGGTCTGTACTGAAACACATAAATGTCGGTGCGGCCCATACAAAGGGGGCGTGAACGCTAAGATGCCACCCTGAGGGCGCGCTGTGATGGGGAGCAGAGGACTCACGACGGAGCCCTCGGACACTGCAACTACAGAGGCGAAGGAGAGATGGAGCCCGCAGGGTGGCGGGGGGACCCGCGGGGGGA
>NW_006292916.1:380415-391373 GCF_000327345.1 Myotis davidii | reverse complement strand
CCTTCGCTTTCTGCTCCGGGAAGTGGGCGGGGCCATAGAGGGCGGAGCCTGTCAGGCTCCCCCCTCCTCCTCCCGGCCTTGCAGACCGAGCGGTGGCCGCGCTGTCCAGCAGGCCTCGCCCGCGTTCCTGTACAGCGTTGGACGCGGGGAAAACCCGCTCTCGTCACTCACAGGGGCAGGGCCGGCCGCCGTGGTTAAGGGAGCCCCGAGCGCCCGCCTGGACTTGCCACTCTCGTGCTGGAGCCTGGCGCAGCGTCCTCCCAGGACAGGCCAACAAAGACAACCCTGTTATATAACTCACTAGCAGCGGTTCCTAATCTGTCGGTCGCGACCCCTTTGGTGGTCGAACGACCCTTTCACAGGGGTCGCCTAAGACCATCCTGCATATCAGATATTTACATTACAATTCATAACAGTAGCAACATTACAGTTATGAAGTAGCAGCGAAAATAATTTTTTGGTTGGGTCACAACATGAGGAACTGTATTTAAAGGGCTAGAAGGCTGAGAACCACTGCTCACTAGGTCCTTAAGCACTGTGAGAGCACCCAGCATACCATCGGGTTTGGATTATCAAAATCCACCCCCTGCTAGTAGCCCTGTAATTCCAGGGAAGCCTTGAATGTGTCTACTCTTTAGAAGGGCAACGATGTTGGGAGAAAGCCTATAAAAAGTTGTTGGGAGGATGGGTAGACAGTTTCAGACCCTCCTAAGCTGTAATTGTGTATAAATGTGGGCCTTGGACTAATCTTTGAACCTCTCTGAGACTCAGAGTCCTCATCTACAACATGCACATAAGAATGGCTACCTCTCGGAGCAGTGGGAAGGGTTATGAGCAAGTACATGGAAAGTAGAGTGGATGGCGGCCGTCATCATCCCAGCTGAGGGACCCTTTAATTTTAGTCACTTTGAGACACTACAGAGTTGAAATAAGGAAGCCTTCAGTGTGTTAAGAAGGAATGTTTGAAAAAAGAGAGAGAGAAAGACAAAGAAAGAATATTTGTGGAAAAAGCAAACAGGGCCCATTTTGTCAGATTCTGTTACAACTGAGTGTTGGGTTTTAAGTCAGAACTATCACAGTTCTTTAAAAAGTTCTACTTTTAAAATCTCTAATAAGTCTAAGTTGATTAAATTAAAGATGTTAAGGGTATTTTTATAAGTTTGTTCTATTTGCTAATTATCAATAATTCAATAGTATAGTTAACTAGAGGCCTGGTGCATGAAATTCATGCACAGGTAGGGTCCTTAGGCCTGGCTGGTGATCAGGGCCCATCAGGTTCCCCGCCTCCCAGCCTCCCTGACTCCAGGTCTCCCAGTAGAACTCCCAAAGGGACAATTTGCATATTAGCCTTTTATTATATAGGATCTTCAGGTCACTTTTTAAACAGTTTTGTTAAAGTATAATTGACATATAATAACTGTGCATTTAAAGTATACAAATCAAAGTTTTGACACATATATAACCCATAAAACCATGGCTATAATCAAAGTAGTGACTGTGTCCACCACCCCCAAAGGTTTCCTTAAGCCCCTTGTTAATCTTCCTGCCTCTCCCCCAACCGCTGATCTGTATTTTGTCATTACACTGCCTAGAGTTTTATATAAATGGAATAATACAGTATTTACCATTTTTGTCTGCTTTTTCACTCACCATAATTATTTTGACATTTATCTAGGTTGTTGGGTGTATAAATAGTTAATCCCTTTATGGCTTAGCAGTATCCTATTGTGTGGCTGGCTATACCACTATTTTTCCATTAACATGTTGATGTTCACTTGGGCTATTTCCCATTTGGAGATATTACAATCAAACTGCTATAAATGCATGTATACAAGTATTCTCTGTATGGACATATGCTTTATTTCTTGCAGAAAAGTACTTAGAAGTAAAATGGTTGTGTCGTATGGTAGTTATACGCGTAACTTTTCAAGAACTGTTTCTAATGAACCTCAGTTCACATTTCACATCATACACAAAAGCAAATTCAAATGACTTATAGACCTAAACACAAAACCTAAGACTACAAAACTTCTAGAAGAAATCTTTGTGGCCTTTATTTAGAAAAATATTTCATAGATAAAACACCAAAAGCATGATCCATAAAAGAATAAATTTATAAATTAAACTAATGGAGCAGGTGATCTCACCCACACCTCAATTCTAATATCCTTAATGCTTTCTCCCCTAGAAAACAAACACAATTTTTAAAATGGAGAGTTTGTATCTGAAGAATCTTAAAAACTGTCTGGGAAATTAAATAGCTAACACCCTATTGCCTCACTCTCCTCCCCCACATTTACCGAGCACAAGCTGAAGCTTGCTCCTCTGTGCTCCTATGTCTGGGCTGAGCACTGCTGGGACCCAGTCATGCCGGCCAATATCACCTGCCCCTTAAACACTGCCCTGAAGTCCCCAGATTGTGCCCTCTCTCATTGACCTTGAGGACTATTCTCTTCAAGCCCTACCCAAGCCCAAGTTCAACAGATGACCCTGCTTCTGAGTCTACAAAGAAAACAGAGATTATCAGACTCGATCTGCACAATTCCTTGTACCTCTACTCAAACCCTCATCTTCATCTTAGCCCATTCTTACTTTCTTTTCCTCATTACAGTGCGAGATATCAAATTTTAATCTATCCACCTCTGCTCTGACCCTATCCTTCTCCATGTCCTCAGGAACCTCACTCCATCAACTGTGGTGGACTCTAAGATGTGCCAACTAGATCCCCCTTCAAGAAGGGCCTTGTTGTCTCAGCTGCTGGAAATGCTGTTACCAGAAAGCCTTCTTCTGTGACCTCCTTTAGAGCAGTGGTCGCCAACCGGTGGTCTGTGAGGTCCAAAAGGTTGGCGACCGCTGCTTTAGAGTATGCACGCACTTCCCAGGGCAGCCCACATCCAATGACTGATGGAAGCAGCAAAATAAAGGCCAGGTCATTTTGGCCCAATGCTGGACAACTTTGTCAGACCATTTTCACTCTAGAGCACCCGTGGGGTTAGCGGAAGCTGACTAATAAAGGGTAGTATTCACTTTGCACCATCAGAAGAAATCAAGATGGACTATCAGGAGGCTGAGTGCAGTCATCCCAATAAAATCTTATGGTCCACTGATCAGTTTCCAGACCTGGAACTCAGGTCCTCTGCAACATCATGACAAGTACACACAGTGTGACCGCCCTGCCTTTCCCCAAAGGGCCCAATGGCCATTTACTCAGGTAACAGTACACTAGGGAGAGAGGAAGACACATATTTCAAGAGTCAGAGTTGGAATTGAGCCCTGGAGACCTGAAGTGTCAACATGGTCTACTCCTAGTAGAGTGGGAGCATACAGGAACCAGACAAAAAATGAAGTCCTGCCAAAGGTCCACTGGGTCAGCAGACCTATCTAGACCCATCTGGGATCATTTTCCGGGTCTCTGGATATACCATTGGGATAGACACACTTGAAAGTTGCACAATCCCTACATCATGCCTTTGGCCCACGGGATATGAGCTATCCTAGTGGAGAAAGCCAAGTGGAAGACTATGAAATTGTCCCTTCCCCAACCAAGCAATATTGCATACAGAGGAGAATGGTGGACATTAGTGCCACCTTTGAGGATCCAAAGGATGCAGGGTAGTGATCATATCTCTACTTCACCAGTTGAATCCTGGAAGATTGCAGTGGACTACCATAAACTCAACCAAGAAGCAGTCCTGACGGCAGTGCCATAGTATATGTGGTATCTTTGCTAGAGCAATATAATAAGGCCTCAGGGACATGGACAAGGATTTGGGACATGGATTCTTTTCTACTGCAAACAGAAAAAAGGAGCAGAAACAGTTTGTATTTACTAGTACATGGGATGAACAACAATATTCATTTATAGGTTTGCCCAGGACTATGTAAATTTTTCACACTCTGTCAGAATGTAGACTTGAGAGATCTTGGTTATCTAGACATCCTACAGAATGTCACATTGATGCATTACATCATCGTCACCTTGGTTTCACCGATGCCTTGTCTACAGTTCATGCCTATGGCTGTATTGGAGACCCCATAGAAATAGTTGAAGAATGAGGTAAAACCCTGAGCTCATTTTTTTGATAGGCCAGTATAGAGGTGCAAGCTACAGGTAGTGCACCTGCTTGTCTATTTTGTGTAGACAGGGAGTAGACCAAGGTTATAGAACTTACAGACCAGTGGGCAGTGGGGAATGACATGTTTTGCCTGGTCAGGGCCCTGCAAGGAGAAAGATTGGAAGATGGAGGACAAGGAGGGTGGGGAAGAGGCATGTGATGGAATGATCTCAGGCTGTGAACATCATGGTATCACGTTATCACCCAGGAGACGAATTAATCAACAAAATAGACAGAATGACTTGGTCAGTTGATGCTAGTGAGCCCCCACCTGCCACCACCACAGGGCTGGTACAACAGAATAACCAGGGTAGGAGAGATGGAGGTTATATAAGGGCCAACAGCATGGAATTCCACTCCCAGAAGTTGATCTTACTGCTGCTGCCACCAAACATCCTACCTACCAACAGAAATCTGGACTCAGGCTCTGTTATGGCACGAACAGCTGGCCATGTGGCAGCAAGTTGGTGTTATCAGGCTCCTTCCACCCAGAGGGGCCAGCAATTTGTTCTGACAGAAATAGAACCATGTTCCAGGTATAGGTTTGCCCTTTCTGTCCTTAGGGCTGCAGAGGGTGCCATTATCCAAGTGCTTAAAGAAGGTGTGGTCCTTATGCATGGCATTTCACCTAACATCACAAGACAGCAAAAGAAGCAGGAGAGTGGGCCCAGACCCGTGCTGGTCACATCACACTCTATGCCGTACACCTGCAGCTGCCCACTGAAGGGGATGCTCAGAGATGATCATTTCCGAGGATGGAAAGCCATCCTGCAAGGCCCTGGATAAAACTTGAACCCAAGTTTATATGGTACTGTCTCCCTAGTAGGATAACTTCATGAGTCAGGGATCCAATGGGTGGAAGTAGGAGCCACCCCACATCTCATCACTCCCAACAACTCACATAAGGGATTGTGCTTCCCAAACCTGCACTTACGGACCACAGGATTAGAGGTCCTTTTTCCCTCCGGGAGAACACTTCCACCAGGAGACACAGCAGAAGTCCCACTAAGGTATGAATGGCTATTGCTGGGCAAATAGGGCTCCTGTGTCCAGAGCCCCACAGTTGAAAAGAGTCACCATCTTGAGCCCCAGGAGGAGATAGGGCTGTTGTCACCAGTGAGGACAGGGCGGTAAAGGTCTGACACCCCGGTGATGTACTTGGGTGCCATTTGGTACTCCCTTACCCAATTGTGACAGTAAATAGACCAAACTGCAACTCTGGCCCAAGAACAGATCCTCTTTCCAGTAAAAAGTGTTGCCCAGCCACTGGAAGAATGGGGCCTTCGGGTGCTAACCCCTTTAGGTTTACTTCAGCTACCAAGAGCTACTTTGCCCAAAAGTCTTTTTGAGGTGGCTCTCTGATGGAGACAAGAAAATGCAGATGCAACTACTTCCGCCCAACACAGTCAACTCCGAAAGCCATTTCACTGCAGAGCTCCCCAAGGGCCATCGCAGCTTTCCTTCTCCCTTCGCCCAATTCTACTTCCTCTCCTCTTGGTCAATTCCAGGGGTACTCTCTAATTAATACTCAGACTAAACTCTCTGATGAACCCAGCCTGGGACAGTCTCCTTCTGTGGTCTGGTCTTATCACACTTTATGCATTCCCTGGGCAATTTCACCCATGGCCATGGGTTTGCTCATCACCTAATCTCTAAAGTGTAACCTTGGCTATAAATTGAGAAGATTGGCTTAGATGATCTCTAAGGGCCTTACAGAGCTAATACCTATGAAGATCAGATAAGCACTCAGAATGAAAACTCTAGCCTTCTTGGGCCAGTGCTAAGCGTGAGGATGGTGTTCTCCAGGGAGCCACTAGGTGGCAGGTGGGAGGGAGGCGGGTTAGAGACAGTGCGGCTTTCGCTTTCAGAAAGCAGGAGGGGAGTTCCCGGGTTCCTATTCTTAACCAGAGAACGCCACCCGGAGCAGTCTTTTCTCTAAACTGCAATTTTAGAATACTCCGATGGAACTGCGGGGCCTGTCTCCCAGGAAGCCCGCCACAAAATGCAGAAGCACCAGCGACAGATTGCAAAAGAGGCCAGCCTAGCAGCTGTCTGCTTGAGGAGAGGGCCAGGGGTCTTGGGTATTTAAATTCAACCCTCTCCTCTTTCTGCCACCAGTCTGGGTTGTAAGCCTGTGTTTGTTTCATTAAAAAGCAAGAATTAAAGAATTTTTTAGGTGATGGATAGAAAACAGTTCTGTGGGGAGGACAGCTGTCACCTCCCTTCCAGGTGAAGAAAGGTAAGTGATGGGTTTACAATGCGCACTGTCTGAACACGGAGCTGCCCCTGGCATGTTCGTGGTGCAAGTGACAAGTCATGAGAACGTCCAAGAGACTACAGCATCACAGGAATCTCTCTTGAGATCGCTGGGCCTTTCATTCAAAACCAGCCCGAACTCTGTTAAACGCATGGTTGGTAATGTGTGCTTGGGTTAGTAACAGCTAGGTTACACGATGGTAACCTTTTAACCCTGAAATGCAAATGACTTGATGCGATACAGTCTATCTTTAGCTGGCTGGGAGGGGGGTGAAGGGGTAGAGGCGAAGCGGGGCTCTGCTCCACATAGTTCTTCAGGGCCCACAATGACACCTTGTGTGCAGCAGCAGAGGAGGGAGCTGCAATGCTGTGTCTGGCCTCCCGGTGCTCCAACCTAGAAATGGCACATCACGTTACCGGCCCATTAGCCAGAAATCACTTATCACTGCCCACCTGCCCGGGGGACGGAGGGGGATGAGGGGGGGAGGGTAGTAGAGGGGAAAGGTGTTGGGTGCAAAATGTGAGGAGCAGATGGAATTTTTTTTGGTGACCGCCAGCAGCCTTCTAACCTTTACCCATTCCTCCCCCCAATTGGCAACCATCAATGTATTCTCTGTAGCTATGAGTTTGATGGAGGGTTTTTTTGGTCTGTTTGGTTGGTTTAGATTCTACATATAACAGACATTATATGGTATTTGTCTTTCTCTGTCTGGTTTATTTCACTTAGCATAATACCCTCTAGGTTCATCCATGTTGTTTCAAATGACAAGATTTCCTTCTTTTTTATGACTGAATAATATTTATGTGTGTGTGTGTCTGTGTGTGTGTGTGTGTGTGTGTGTATCTTAATGTCCTTATCCACTCATCCATCGATGTGCAGTTAGGTTTGATGAGCACCACTGTCCCTGCCACCATTGTCCCTGCCCCAGTGACAAAACTATCATGATTTACTGACAGTTACTAGATCTGCCAACCAGCATTGGTCCAAGATTTTCCCTGAGGAACCCCAGTGGCCTGGGGTCAAGATGCCCAAATCTGTGCTCACTAACCCAAGTGGTTAAGCTACTTTGAGTCTTTTTCTAATCTGAAGATCATTCACATCCTGCTCCAAATCTGTCCCTCCCACCAAACCCAACAACGGATCTGCAATGGAACCTGCTGGGTCTGCTCCTGAAAAGGAAAAGGGGGCGGGGGGGGGGGTGTAGGGCGTGCAACGAAGTTCAACTGTAGTTAAAACTGTAGTCTTACTTCCCTCCTCTGACTGACTTGGGCAGAGCTGCAGAGCCTAACCTTAAGGCCCTGCCTGACTTGGGCGGAGCTGCAGGGACCCTCAGGGGCCGCCAGAGGAGATGTTATACAGGTCAGAGCCTCCTTGTGAGTTCAGTTCAGGCCTTGGATCCAGAATTCCCTTGGACTAGCAGATCTTCGAAATAAAGGTTAAACTTTCCTATCTGAGTGCTGGCTGATGGCGCATTCTGCCACAACACTCCTGCTCATTTCTGCAGAGGAACTGCCTTCTGCCACCTGACAGTAAGCACCCGAGGCCCCTCCTCACCTGTGAGCACAGCACACAGCGCTTTTATCTCTCCCTCCTGCATCATCAATTTTCTCCTCTCTACTAGACTATGTCTGTCTCCATACAGATGTGATCATAAAAAATATTTTCTTTGTCTCCACATTTACTCTGACTACCACCCCATATCTCAGCTTCCCTCTACAGCAAAACTCCCGGGAAGCTTTCTGTGGCTGCGTACCATTCTCCTTCTCCCCTTCTCCCTTCCTCTAGAATCCCCTGCAGTCTGGCTGCCCTTCCCTTCACTAAGCTGCTCCCTCCTCCCAGGCTCCCCTGTGGAAGGCCCAATGTCCATGGTGCTCTCCCTGCCCTCTCTGTGAGCTGTTCGCCAGCACCCTTGGCTCACGCACCTTCTACACGCCATCCACGACTCCCAAACTTGTGTCTCTAGAGCCAACTTCTTTTCTGAGCTCCAACCCCATAGAGGCAGCTGCTCAGCCAGCATCTCCATCTGAATGTGTGTGGAAACCTCTAACTCAGCGATTTTCACCTTTTTCATCTCATGGCACATAAACTAACTACTAAAATAATATATCTTTTTGCCAATCTGACAAAAAATAGATATAATTTTGATTCATTCACGGACGGCTATTGTTGTGTTGGCTATGTTTTAAAAGTTCCTGTGGCGCATGGTTGGAAGCTGCTGCTCTAACTTAACAAGTTCTCCCATGAAGCCTGCCCTCCCCACAGTCTTCCCACCTCAGAAGAGTCACCTGTCTTCTTCCGGACGGACGGGCAGTTCAGAGCCCTTGGTGACCTCCTCGGCGCTTCCTCTCACACCTCACATCCCCTTCCTCAGCAAACCCTGCCGGTTCGACCCAAATTCTGACCAATTCCGTCACCTCCACCTGGTCTTCTGTCTGGACTTGTGTGCTAACCTTGCAAATCATCTCCTCACCATCTATTCTCAACATAACAATCAGGGTGATTCTCTTAAAGCAGCTTTTTCTCTTACCTCATTTTTGAAATAGGAGGATTGGGTTCCCCTCCACAAATGGCCTAATGCGAGCAGTCTGTTTCCAGGGGAGAGTGTTGGGCTTTCTGGTGCTATAAGATTACTCAAATACTTTTTAAAATGTCCCTATCAGTCCTCAAGTCCCCTCAAAGGCAAGTATTCCCAACGTCAGCTACTGCTTTCCTGCCCCTGCCCTCCGCCTCCTCACCCAGCTTCTCCCACTCACTCCTCACAAGTGCAGACAAAATATTTTTGCGGCAGCAGCTGTCCCATCACTTTTCTTAGCACACAAAAGAAAACCTCTCGCCCAAATTCTGATGTCACCAGGTTCCAGCATAAAAGGAAAATAATCCTGTGGGTTTGCTCCAGAGAAAGAAAAAAAGCTAAGGTGGGTGGAAACAAGTTGAACCATGCATCACTATGACTCACGGGCAGACTCAGCCATGACACTTTCCCCTAGCTATTTAAGAAATGTCAATGCAGTTTTTTTAATCAACTAAGCTTCCATTCAGCTCTGCCTCACCCAGGGGACAGCTCGCCAGTCAGCTCAGCCTCTGCCATTAGACCGAAGGCCACCTCCCTTCTCCACCCTGCACTCTGCAGGAGCTCAAATTCCACCCCCCGCAGTGCAGGTCTGGCTCAGGATGAACCCTGAGTGGTGAATATGAAGGCCGGGGAGCAGCCTGCGTGCAAACCCACTCATTTTAGGGAAGGGCATGGACAAAGAGCCAGGATTCAGGAGAGCAAAGCAGGAAAGGGGTTCCAACAAGAGAGCAGATGGCAGCCACAGAGGGTAGCAGTTCGTCCTCACCTTACTTACCCATGCCTCTTCCAGCAGCTTTTACAACACACTGAGCTCTGAGTAGTAGAATCTTTAACCTTGATTTCCAGGCTTGGACTGGGAGGGCAGCGCACAGAGAGGGCCAGTGAGGTTTTGGGGCACTAGGTGCTGTACAGGTCCAGAGTCTGGGAGAAGTGGAGTTAGGCTGGACAGGGAGCCAGGCCTTGAAGGGGGTTAGGGGTTAACAATTAGTTTGGCTGAAAGAAGAGAAGAGGGTATGCTGGGGCCAGGAGGAGGCAGATGTGAGCAAAGCCCAGGGGGATCATGACTCACCTCTTCAGACAAGGAGATGAACAGCCAGAGAAGAGACGCAGGGCCAGGAGGCACTGGGCCACTGGGGGTGAGCCTGGGCCTGGATCCTGCACCCACCCAGAGCCTCCTCTCCCCCAGCTGGGTCTGGGAAGCCAGGGAGGGAGATGGGGCAGGCAATGCCAGGAAAGAAGCCTGAATGGAGGGGAACATTCAGATTCCCAGACAAGGAGAAGGCATGCCCACAGGAGCGAGATGGCCTGTGCACCACACCACCCCCTTGTCAGCACCCCAGGTCTGTTCCCCACAGTGGCCCTGAATGAAGGTGGACAGAAGCTCCAGGGTAGCCACCGAAGCCAGTGGCGCTCGCATCCTTCCCTCTGGCTCTGGGTTTCTTTGTTTAATTATTATTATTTATTGTCTAAAGTTTTACATATGCCTCCTTTTTCCCTGATTGTCCACTCCCTCCCAGCCATTCCCATCCTGGGCAAGCCCCCACCGCCCCAGTGTCTGTATCCATTGGTTATGCTAACATGCATGCATACAAGTCCTTTGGGTGCTCTCTAACCCTCCCCCTTGCCATTTGTCTCTACATCTATTCTTGTTCATCAAATTATGTAGATCATTATATCCCACATATGAGTGAGATCATGTGATATTTCTCTTTCTCTGACTGGCTTATCTTGCTTAGCATAATGTTCTCCAGTTCCATCCATTCTGTTGAAAATGATGAAAGTTCCTTCTTTTTTATAGCAGCATAGTATTCCATTGTGTATTATAGATGTACCACAGTTTTCTAATCCATTCATCTGCTGATGGGCACTTAGGTTGTTTCCAAATCTGTGCTGCTATGAACTTAGGGGTGCATATATCCATTTTTTTAAAATTTATTTCTTTATTGATTTCAGAGAGGAAGGGAAAGGGAGAGAACGATCGAAACATCAACAATGAGAGAGAATCATTGACCCA
>NW_006292916.1:378625-379963 GCF_000327345.1 Myotis davidii | reverse complement strand
GAGAGTTTATAGTTTTTGGTGTCTATGGTGTCTTCTAGGATTTTTATGGTTTCCCATCTTACATTTAAGTCTTCTACCCATTTTGAGTTTATTATGTACAATGTAAGTTGGTCTAGTTTCTTTTTTTTTTTTGCATGTATCTGTCCACTTTTCCCAGCACCATTTATTGAAGAGACTGTCTTGACTCCATTGTATGCTCTTGCCTCCTTTGTCAAATATTAATTGAGCATAATGGCTTGGGTGTATTTCTGGGTTCTCTGTTCTGTTATATTGGTCTATATGCCTGTTCTTGTGCCAGTACCAGGCAGTTTTGAGAACCATGGCTTGGTAATATAGCCTGATATCTGGTATTGTAATCCCTCCAAATTTGTTCTTCTTTCTCGGGGTCTTTTTTTTATTCCAGATGAATTTTTGGAGAGTTTGTTCTAGATCTTTGAAATATGCCATTGGTATTTTAATGGGGATTGCATTGAATTTGTAGATTGCTTTTGTTAGAATGGACATTTTAATGATGTTGATTCTAGCAATCCATGAACATGGTATGTTCTTCCATTTGTTTATGTCTTCCTCTATCTCTTTTCAATGTTCTGTAGTTTTCTGAGTACAGGTCTTTTCCTCCTGGTTAAGTTTATTCCTGGGTATTTTTTTTTTTTTTTGGTGCAATGGTAAATGGGATTGTTTTTTTCATTTCTCTTTTTGTGAGTTAATTATTGGTGTATAAAAAGGCCATAGATTTCTGGGTGTTAATTTTGTATCCTGCTACATTGCTAAATTCATTGATTAGGTCTGGTAGGTTTTTATTTTGTGGAATCTTTGGGGTTTTCTATATACAATATCATGAAATGTGCAAATAATGGCAGTTTTACTTCTTCTTTTCCAATTTGAATACCTTTTATTTCTTCTTCTTGCCTGATTGGGTTTTCTATGTACCGTATCATGTCATCTGCAAATAATGACAGGTTCACTTCTTTTCCAGTTTGGATGCCTTTTATTTCTTCCTCTTGTTTGATCACTATGGCTAGCACTTCCAGCACTATATCGAATAAGAGTGGTGAAAGTGGGCATCCCTGTCTTGTTCCCTTTCTTAGGGAAAATGTGGTTAGTTTTTGCCCATTGAGTGTGATGTTGTCTGTAGGTTTGTCATATAAGGCTTTTATTATGTTGAGATATGATCCCTCTATTGCCACTTTGCTGAGAGTTTTTATCAAGAAAGGGTGTTGGGGAGAAACCAAGATGGCGGCATAGGTAAACACCACAGATTGCTGCCTCGCACAACCACTTCAAAAATACAACTAAAAGACGGAACGGACATCACCCAGAACCACAGGAAGGCTGGCT
>NW_006292916.1:359179-376843 GCF_000327345.1 Myotis davidii | reverse complement strand
GACTATTCTTGGAGGGCAGTAAGGAGTGTGGGGGGTGCATGAAGAGACTGGACAAAAATTGTACGCCTTGGGATGAGGAAGTGGGGGGATCAAGGCAGGGGGACGGTGGGAACTGAGTGGAGGGGAGCTCTAGAGGGAAAAAAGAGGAACAACTGTAATAATCTGAACAATAAAGATTTAATTTTTTAAAAAAAGGGTGTTGGATTTTGTCAAATGCTTTTTCTGTATCGATTGATATGATTGTGTGATTTTTGTCTCTCAATTTGTTTATGTGATATGTCACATTTATTGATTTTTGGCTCTGGGTTACTTATCTAATACCACAGAATTCCTTACACAGTCCCAATGTTAATATTTCAATTGTGTCCCTCTCCATGGGATTTTATTCTGTGACTCAATGCTTTTTAGACAAGCAAACACACAAGTGAGTGGGAAGTCTTTTCATGGCTGTGAGTGAGGCAAGGGTAGTGTGAGTGTGCTGAGGAGGGTTCCTGTAAGGATGGAAGGTGGAGGTGGTGGTGTTGCGGGGGCGGGGCGGGGGGGGGCGTTGGTGTGGCACAGACTCACCTAGGAGGCAAAGAAACACTGCGCTCACACAGAAACAGCGCTCACACGGGAGACAGGACTTATATCGATGGCTTCAGATCAGTCCGTGGAGCACCATCCTGTCTGCTGGGTGAACCGTCTGATCCTTTAGTAAAACCCTCAGCGGAGGTAAGCAATCATGATCGATGGCAGAACAAAAGCCTCTCTTTCTCCCTCCCTCTGTGTGTGGGTGTGTGTGTCTCTCTTCCGCAGAGGTTGTGGGTGGGAGGGGCAGGGGGCTGGCTGAGCTGGGAGGAGTGGGGATTTTCCCCAGAATGTCGGAGCCCTTGTCCCCTGAATCGGTGCCCGGATACTGTCTGAGTCACGCTTGGCCTTTCTGCCAGCCCCGTCGCCTGGCCCCTCTGAGTCCAGTCCAATGGGCCCTAAACCCCCGTCCAGGGTGTAGACGGTTCTATTCTTGGCACAAAGGCAGTCGCCTTTGCTGAGAACACGGCTGCCCGGAGGGTTTGTTTCTGCGCTGGCTGTTTCTTCCTGGCACTGAAAACAAGCACAACTGCCTAATAAAGCCTCGGCCGTGAAAGCAGCTGTGTTTCAAGGAGAACCAGGGAGCACGCCAAGGGACAAATGACGAGGTCCAGTGACAGCATGCCATTCATGGGCTCACTCAGCAAACGTTTACTGAAGCCATCTGTGCCCCAGGCCCTGCGCGAAGTGCTGGGGAGACACAATGATGCCCTTGAAGCTGGTGAGCGCCGCCTCCCGGGCTGCCCACACCCGGCTCCACACAGGCGCACACTCTCATGGTCTCCATCACAGCACGGGGCAGAGGAGGGCTCCCAGGACGGGGAGGAGGAGGGAGAGGGTGTGTGTGGATGTGCAGCGAGATGAATGAATCTCTCCAAAAGGAGCAAAATGCACATAAGTACAAAGAGCCGACTCCATTGTTATAGAGTCCCAACCTGGCAGGACTAACCCCCCCCTTTTTCCCAGGGGCCAGACAGCAGTTACTCGCGGGGGCTGGAGGCACCAGGGGCTTCAGGGAGGCTAGCGTGTTCACCAAGACGTTCCTCTAGCCACAAACCTACAGTCTGAGCACTTTTCTGCATCTCCCCAGTAGTTCAAGAAGATTTTATGTATGTCTGTACATATATGTATAGTGAATCAGAGAGCAGGAGGCCTGCAAAGGCAGCTAGTCTATGTATTATCTTTGCACGGGACCATATCTAAGTAAATCTGGCCCCTTAAGTAGTCAGCCCAAACTTTAATGTCTCCACCAAAAAAAGTTCTTCCTTATGGCTCATCTCAGCCCATAAAATGCAGCAATCAAGCCCATCTATTGTCATGACAGCACCTGGCTTGTACACAAGGCCACCCTAGTAGTTTTTCACTTATTCATGCCTAAGTTTATCTACAAACAATTATTGAGTAACTACTGTGTGCCAGGCACAAGTGATACAAACTTAAAAAAAAGAAGGAGAAGAAGACAAAGCTCTTCTAGTGAAAGAAATGAGGGGGAAACACACACAAAGGCAATGCAAGTGCTGGGCTAAAAAGAAGCAGAGTGCTGGGAGGCTCACCCAGGGCAGCTGGGGCCATTGGGGCGGCTTCCTAGGAGAGGCAACAGCAGAGCAGAATGGGAGGAGGGAGAGGAGCCAGAGGAAAAGGAGGGAGACCTGGGTAGGGAACAGGCACTCAGAGGGGAAGGCCAGATGGGGGAACTGCAAAGGGGTCAGAAGGCGGGGATTCCTGAGAACAACGAGGGCACCACAGGACAGAGCCGGTCAAGAAGCTGTTACTCGAATAGGGAGAGACTGAGCTGAGAAAAGGCAGCAACACGGAGGAGAAGGACAGAACTCAGTTTAGCAAAACGGTCCCTGGTGATCTGATCCCATGAAAAACTCTCACCCGAATATCTGGGCATCCGCTTAAAAGGCGACCTTGTCTTAAACACACAAAAAAGGAAATTCTGACACCTGCCACAACATGGGTGAACCTTGAGGACATTATTCTCAGTGAGCTAAGCCAGTCACAAAAGGAGAAATACTGTGTGATCCCACTTATGTTGTACTTAGCGTAGTCAGATTCACAGAGACAGGAAGTAGAATGGTGGTTGCCAGGGGCCGAGGGGAGGGCAATGGAGAGTTAGTGTTTCATGGGTACAGAGCGTCCCTTTTGCAAGAGGATGAAAATCATTCTGTAAAGTTGCTCCTTCTCCCAAATCGAGACAAGGACAGATGGTGCTGGGAACACATGATGGTGTTGCACAGCGCTAAGTGAATATACTTAGTACCCTGGTCTATACACTTAAGAATAGAAAAATGGGAAATTTTGTGCTATATGTGTTTTTACCACAATTAAACATTTTAAAATAAAAAAAGAAAGATGACCTTGGCTTAGAAGGACTGTCATCTAGTGAAAGCGTTTGACCAAGTCCCATCTTCCTAAAGGGCTTCTAGGTATTTTGCTACCCAAACTATAACAGGCTCTCCTCTGAGAATCCAGGACGAGTCACAAACAGTTGTTGACTCTAAAACAATTCTACTTTACAGTTCTTGTCTCTTCTGAGTCAACTTCCTTTCCAAGAGCCCTCGAAGCTGCTGATAACAGCCCACCACGCCCCTTCCCAGTGCAGGCAGAGCCCCCGCTCAGCAGGTGCCCACAACCGCCTTCTCTAGCCCCCCCTTTATCACGCTGAGCAGGCCACTTGCCCACGGGCCCACAGTGGCTGGGTTGAGATGAGAAGCAGGTCTGAGCTCTCCCCGCTCACACCACAAAACTCCCTTATACTTTCTTCCTGTCATCAGCACGCAATGCAGACTCCTGTTCTCCTGGACTTGTTTTTCCCAACCCTATCCTGCACTGTAACAATGGAGCTAAAGGCACCTATTAACGTGCACCTGCCCCATGCTAGGAACAGCTCTCTGGGCTTTAAGTACTCATGGTAACTATACATGGGGAGATGCTAATATTCCTTAGTTTCGCCATCCAATCAGTTATTTGCTTCTAAACCTGATGCTCTTTCCACTCCGCCCTTCTGCTTCATTTGTGCAACCTGCACTCCCCTTGGAGGAATATTTAAGGCTTCCCTCCAGATTCAAGAGGATGTGACAGCACACCAGCCTGTCACATGCTCCTTGAACCTTTTGCTTCTTCATATTCCGCCTGCTCGCCCCTTCCCTCTGGGCTCCTACAGGACCTGGTTCCTAGTCCAACAACAGCAACAGCGAGGAAACATCTCTGCACAGAACATGTGCCCCATGCAGGCTCGCTGATGGAAACAGGCTCCCCCCTTTCCAGGTGCTGCCTCATTCCTGGACCAAAGCCCATTTGAGGCTGAGGAATGAGCCAGTGCTGCCCAGATCCTGCCCTCAGCCCAATGGCGCTGTGGACATTCTTGTCTGGAGTTGGGAGGAGTGGCAGCACCTTTACAGATGCCTGTAACCTTTAAAACCGCATGGCTACGGCGGGGCTCAGGGGAGAAAGGGACCCGCTGTCCAGGCCTTCCTAAAATCCTGGTGGAATCTTCAAGAGAGCTCCCTGTCCACCAGCATCCTCCCGCTCCCCCCTGCCCCCCCGCCCCGCACCCCACCCGCACACCTCAAGCCTGCTCCGTCTCCATGCACACTTTCATGGAAAAAGCCCCTCCCTCGCACCCTGGTGGTTACCACGGCGAGCTCCTCACAGTGCTTGCCCAGTGGACTGCGCTTCTGGCCTGGAGGTTGGAGATGGGGCCCAAGTAGAATCCCTTTCGCAGCAATTTGCATTTGAGAGCCAGAGAGATTGGGTCTCTCTCTGTGGGTGTCTGGGCTGTGGCAAAGTGGGCTTCAGAGCGAGGAATGCAAACTGGGGAGACATAGAGACCTTCCAGGGGTGCAGAGTCATGAATCGCATTAAGGGTCTCTTTACAGATCCCCAGCTTGCACGGGTACCATTTCCTGTGAGCACTGGGCCTGAGCTCACCTTTTGCAGCTGGGCTTCCACATCACCGCCCCCTACTTTACGGAATGGCACAGCTCTCCCCACCGGACACTTCCCGTGGGGTGTGGAAAACTCTCTGGCACCAAACGAGGAACAATTCAAGAATAAATTGCTCCTGAGTCTCACAGCAGCAAAGCAGCTAGAGGCAAAGCGCTGAGTGAGTGACGTGGAAGGGGCATCACCTGAGCTCATCTTCAGTCAAACGGGGCAAGTCTCCACACCTCAAGATTCCATCTCTCTTAGAGCAAAAGACACCTTTGATGGATGGAGGGAGAACTTGGGGTCTGACCAGACAGGAGTCTGAGAGTGTCATAAAAAGTGCTGGATGTTGGGATTTTAGGAGAAAATAAAGGCACCATAAGCAGAAAGACCTGGAAAAAAGGTAGAAGTCATTAAGTCACTTATTAACAAAGGTTTGAATTGAATTACATGTAGGAACATGGTAGGGACAATGGTATGAAGTTTCCTTCACTTCTTACGGCAATATAGCTTAAGGTGACAGTTTATTCAAAGGAAAGACAGTGCAAATGTTTCACACACATAAGATTAGAAAGACATCTCCATTGCAGAGAACAAGCCTGAGGTCAAGCAGAACTAAAGCTAGCCACGTGCAGTATGCTCTCTAATGCAGGCGCGTGCACATGCACACACACACACACACCCACACACACACAAACACACTGCAAATTTATTGAAACAACATACCTACTCTCTCAATGCAATAGCAGTCACTCAATAACTAAAGACTGACAATTATGGGGGGAGGAAAGGAAAAAAGCAAAGCTCAATGACACTGAATGAATTTATTTTTTAAAGTCTAATCTATGTACCATTTCTGCAGGCAAGGGGTATGAAAGAACACAGACTCTAAAGGAAATTATGTTCCAGGGTGCAACTACACAGGTTATATTAATCCAATGTTGATGTGTCACCACCATGGCTATAATAACACCGTGGGGTCCCTCGGTGCCAACCTTAAAAGAGTTCAAAGCACATGGCAGCATGATCTCATCTCAGGAAAGCATGTTATTATTTCATCTACAGATAAAGGCGGCCCCGCAGGGACAGGTGGGGCGGCTGGTCCGAGGTCTCACAGCTCCTAGTAATCAGTGAGAGGCTGAGAAAGTAATGCGAGGGCAGCTCTTCTTCCTGCCTCTTGTATTCTGAAGTCAAACTGTCATTGTTAAACCTTCCAAACCACCCCCGGCCGCCCTGAAGACGGGTAGGTGTGTCTGAGAGAGTAGGTTCACCTTTGTCTTTCTGTGCGTGTTACCTGAGGAGCAGCCCAGAATGTGGAGTCCGTTAGCATCGAAACTTCACTCTTCCCTGGCTATAGTTCCAGGATGATTTGGCTTTTGCCTTAGAGATCACCTTAGTGATGATCCTGTAATGACTAAAGACACCAATTTTTAGGCTGAAGGTTTGTTACTTCATGTGGGAGGGGGCGAGGCAGAGGTAGTTGCTTTGTGTATTTTTTTTCAATGAAATCCCAGAATCAGTCACTTATTTTTATATATCAGGTAATAGAGAAAAAGAAATAGAAAGAGGTTGGGGGGAAGCCAGATTGGAGGCTGGAACAGTGTTGTTATTGAAGTATCTGTGATTCAGATCCCCTTGATGGCACCTGTCTAATAAGGTGTCCCAGACACTCTTTTCAGTGTCAACTAAGTCTTTTGTAACCTTTAATTACTTCGTTCCACCACACACGCCATTATGAAGAGAAAAGAGAAAGGTACAAAAAAGAATAAAAATGGGGTAAAAAAAATAATGATAGGAAAGGAAATAAGGAAGAAGCAACAACAAAAGGCAGGAAACTGCAGACCTGAGGAACGTACTTTTCCCGCCTGACCGCTTTAAGTGCAATGCAAGCTCCAGGCAGCAGGGATGTAGGCCTGATCACTCCCTGTTGTCATTCTGCTGCCTAGAACAGTGCCTGATGCACAGCAAGTATTTGCTGGATGAATTCGCCATTTTAAAGGATGGACATTGTGTATTGCAAAGGCCTGAGGGCCCCACGGGGTCCTAGTTTACCTGGACGAGGAGCCAGAGCCATTCCATCCTCCTTGGAAGGCCCATTACACCGTTTTCTTCTGCTCACCTGGGAAAGCACCAGTATATGGTATGCACTTGGTTCTACATCTAGAACCAAGGTGGCATTGGGCAGCACTGTAAAGCAAGCCCTGTTTTCTCACCCTCCCCTCCCACTGCGGCATAACCCATTCTCCCTGGGCTCTGCTGACCCCAAAGAGAACTGGGTCTGAGAGGTCCAGGCACCATTACAGTGGCAGTGTGGTGCCCCGCTCAGGAGCACATATGATTTCAACCAGTTTCTAGGATAAAGCAACAACTAGTACAAAGGAACAAGTCGTGTGTGTGACATTTCCGGTTATTCAGTTCCCGAGTGAAGAATGTATTACATGTGTAGGTGGAGCCCTCCTCTCTACACTTCAAATTGCAATAGGGCTGTTTTCTTCCATTTTAGAATTTCTTGACAACACTTTTGAATTTTAAAAATATTCATTAAAAGTATTTTGTTTTTAAATGTTTTCACAATGTTTAAAACAATTTGTTAATTACTTGAATTACAGCAACTAAAATAGAACAGATAATGCTGTAGGTGGCTTCATCTTCAGAGTCTTCTTCATTTGTGGCTCAAAATGCACAATTTCAGGTAAGCCTAAGAACATAAAAATTCAATAACAAGCAGAACAATGGAAATGGATTTGAAGCATAAGGGATGTTTTCCGCCGCCTGCTCACTGTCACCTTTGCAGATCCGGGGAGGCCTGTGGGCCATCCTGTGACAAGCCGAGAGGAGAGCCAACCATGGAGCCTGAGGACGTTCCTGAAACTGGCAAAAGGTGGAGACAATAGCCCTGGGATGAGATGAGGGTGAAGTGGTCGTGCCAGGTCAGAAGTACAGGACTTGAGGGTCTCAGCTTCTAAAGCGTGGACTCTCTCCAGGGCCGGAGGGCATGCCCCTTCCCCTGTGTGAAAGGCTGCTCCAAGTGCGCAGTGCTCCGCCCTGGAGGAGAAGCCCAGCATGAATGTGAAGTGGCCGAAGCACAGAGGCCCAGGATGCGCGGTGAGCATGAGCAGGTGGACTCCTGGCCTCCTCCCACTGAACCTCCAGGTTCTCCGACCCCAGCGTGACCTTGCTATTCATCGCTGTGAAAGGGAAGACGCTGCCCTGCCCATGTGGCTCAGTTGGTTGTGTTGTCCTCTGCACTGAAAGGTCAACTGTTTCATTCCTGGTCAGGGCACATACCCAGGTCTCGGGTTCAGTCGCCAGTAACAGGAGGCAATCAATCGATGTTTCTCTCTCACATTGATGTTTCTCTCTCTCTCCCTCTCCCTTCCCCTCTCTCTAAAATCAATAAAGACATTTTTTATTTTAAAAAGGGGGGGGGAGGGGGAGACGTTACTTGGATTTTTGATAAAGCTCCTGGTGCCCAGGTCCTAGGTAAATTTTGTTCCAAAAGCCTCATATGATTCCCAGACCAGACTTGGGCCCACCCACAGACTATTTGGGATGCATTTCTTCCGTAAGAGAAGAGAAATTCAGAGCTGTGGAGGCATTGTCTACGTGGGTCCTGGGCAGAGCTTGTGTGTGCCTCCAATTTACTGGGTGGAGCAGAGGAGATGGCGAAGAGGGTTTCACTCTGGACATCACCGGTTTAGCTGCATTAATTTCTGTCCCAGGCTGGCACATTTCACTTCCACTCCAGTGAGAATAGTGGCCAGCTGTCATGAGCTTTCTCACCATGAAAAACAGTCTGGGGTTTGTAAGATCTCTCTGTTGGCCATAATTCATTCAATGTTTCTTCATTCCTCTGCTTGTAAGTCTTCACTCCCTGCAGCTGGTAGCTTCTACCCTTTTCCTAGTTACATGAGTCATGAGTCCACTCCTCTTACAGAACTGCTCATTTCTTGAAAAAAGTGATTACTAATCCCTACTTTCTGCTGCAAGGCTTTTTCTTTTGTTCTCCAGCAGGATTTTGGACAAAAGTCATGCTTAAATGACCCCTCACCACCCAGTTTATGTTGAAAACAAAGGATTTAGACAAGGTTTGTCTATGAGCACTTCATCTTCCTCCTTCTCTGATTTTTTTTTTTTTAATCTGCTCTATATCAGTGGTTCTCAACCTTCTGGCCCTTTAAATACAGTTCCTCATGTTGTAACCCAACCATAAAATTATTTTCGTTGCTACTTCATAACTGTAATGTTGCTACTGTTATGAATCATAATGTAAATATCTGATATACAGGGTGGTGACCCCTGTGAAAGGGTCGTTCGACTGCCAAAGGGGTCGCGACCCACAGGTTGAGAACCGCTGCTCTATATCAACAGCAAAATGCACTGACTTAACACTTCAATTTCCTTCCCTCTACAGGTAGAGCTTCTTGGACATCTTTCAAAGAGGTCCTACATAATTTAGTTAGCTCACTGAGCTCTGAGTAGTCCTATTTCCAGTCATTTTTCCACAATAACTGCTCCATGTTCTTCTTAAATTGGGTAATATTCTTTTTAAGTTTGGTAGACTTTAGACTTTATCTTTCCTTAGCAGTTTAGCTTCATTACAGAATATTTTTGCCTCTGAAAGTTTTTACAAAATTCCTTATAGAAACGTAATATTTCCATAGGGTGTTGGATCTCCAATAACTGATCCTGTTTCTTTACATAGCATCCATCATTATCAAAGTAAAAAGCAGGGTGTTTTTTGTTTGTTCATTTTGTTTGTTTTTAAAATATTTTTATTGATTTTACAGAGTGAGGAAGGGAGAGAGAAACAGTGATCGGTAGCCTCCTATGTGAACCTGCAACCTGTGTCCTGACCAGGAATCGAACTGGCAACCTTTTGGTGTACAGGATGACGCTCAACCAACTGAGCCACACTGGCCAGGACAAGAAGCTGGTTTTCTACTAGGGTCAATTCCTTTCTTCAAGCACTCTGACTGTGTCTCTAAGCCCACTTGCCTCCTCAATAGCGAGACCTTCAAAAGATGTCTTTGTTGTTTTGATTTTCTGCCTAAAATCTTACAATTTGCTAAGTCCTTTTATGTGATATTTTTAACATCTGTGCAGCCTGTTATTCCATCACTTGATTTCCTCGACTCTTTGTGGCAGAAGTAGCTTCCAGAATAAACTGACAAACAAGGGATTCCCTGAAAGGAAGTAATAGTTTCAATTTTCAGGGGACTCCATGAAGACCTGGCACCCTCAGGTCCTTGGCCACCAGCATCTCGGGGTGGCATTTCTAAAGCCCTTCACTGAAGGAGCAGAACTTTCCCCATCTACACGATTTCTGTATTTGTATCTAGGCTACATTCAAAGGCAGCATTATCTCTTAGGTCATATACCATCAAAGAACCAACCTTTCTAACATCTATTTCTATATCCTCTGGGATACTTCGCCCACCCCCACCCACAAAAAAACAATAACTCACAGAAACTACAGTTTCTTAGTTCTTCTATGTTTAAAGATAGGCGAGAACCAAGATAGTGGTATAGATAAGCAACAGTACTTGCTGTCTCCCACAACCACATCAAAATTACAACTAAAATACTGAACAACTCTCATTCAGAAACACTTGAAATCTGGATGGATGGAAATAGTACAGCTAAAGAAGTAAAGAAGAAAGCACATTGAGACTGGTAGGAGAGTCAGAGGCATGGAACCGGCTGGTCCCACACCCATGTATGGCATTTTTTAGTTGGGAGGGATATCTGGGGTCTAGAGCTGGGAAGAGAAGTCTCTGTAACTTCAGGCTGTAAAACCCAGCTAGGATTGTGGCTGAATGACATGGAGGCTGCTGGAGACCCAGACAATCCCTCTTAAAGGGCAAGCATACAGACGTACTTGGACTCACTCCCTCTGAACTCCAACACTGGGACAGCAGGTTGGGGAGATCCAGGGACATATAAAGAGGAACTGGATTATCTGTCATTGGAGCAAGAATTAGGAGCTAGTTTTCTTCCAGACAGGGGTGCTCACAGGGATCATCCTTCCTGTGCCAAGACCTCCCCTATTGCAGAGCTGACTGGCAGCCATTTCTGAATTTCCATCAGCCTTGTTCACACTGTTCACTCTGCCCTGGTGATACCCTGAGACCCCACCCCACCCAATTTGCAGCCCCACCCAAGGTGTTTGCAGCAGCTTTTTCATGTCAATGACCTGTCCTGACTCAGGTTTCAGACTTTCCTAAAATCTCTCAAACAAGCAGCATTCCTCATTCCTCTCAATAAGAGGCCCCTGGTGGCCTGGCACTAGCAGCAGCCTACCTGCCTTCACAACTTGACCTCACCTGGGCACTCTCAAGCACAACACAAGTAGCAGCCATCTTCAGATCTCTCTGTGGCCTCTGGCAGTGGCTGACTTTGCACCTCCCAGGAGGACCTAGAGCCACTGAGCTAGTGGACAGCATCACACCATACCAGATTATAACTCTACATATCCATGAGTGACACACTCAAGGGGGAAGACTCAGTGAGCACCAAAACCCCACTGAAGCAAGTCCTGCTCCATTGTGGTGTCTCCTGTATAGCAGCTCTTCTGCTATAGTTGTAGCTGGTCCTCACAGCCAATTGGCCTGGAGGTTAATTCTTCCCAGTGATGCCAACAGCAATCAAGGCTCAACTACAATAAGACTGTGCACACAGGGGCAAACCCAGAGTGCCCAGCTCATGTGACTGGGGAGGCTGAGCCACTGGGCCCTACAGAACACCTACTACACAAGGCCATTCTACCAATTCTATGAGACATAGCAGTTCTACTAATGCATAAAAAGAAACACAAGGAAGAAGCGAAAACGTGGAGACAAAGAAATATGTCACAAATGAAAGAATAGAATACACCTCTAGAAAAAGAACTAAAGGAAATGGAAGCAAACAAACTACTAGATCCAGAGTTCAAAACAATAGTTATAAGGATTCTCAGGGATCTTAATGAGAGCCTCAAGGGACTTAGTGAGAATTTCAAGGACCTTAGTGAGAATTTCAAAGACATGAAAAAGGGCCAGTCAGAAATTAAGCATACACTAACTGAAATAAAGAACAATGTACAGGGATTCAACAGTAGAGTAGAAGATTCTGAGAATAAAAGAAATGATTTGGAATATGAGGAAGTAAAGAACACCTAATCAGAAGAACAGAGAGAGAAAAAAAAGAGTTAAAAAAATATGAAGACCATGTAAGGAGCCTCTGGGATAATTTCAAGCATGCCAACATTCACATTATGGGGATTCCAGAATGAGAAGAGAGAGAGCAAGATATTGAAAACCTATTTGAAGAAATAATGACAGAAAACTTCCCCTACCTGGTGAAAGAAATAGACTACAAGTCCAGGAAGCACAGAGAGTCCCAAACAAGAGGAACCCAACAAGGCCCATACCAATACACATCATAATTAAAATGCCAAAGGTTAAAGACAAAGAGAGACTCTTAAAAGCAGCAAGAGAAAAGCAATTAGTTACCTACAAGGGAGCATCCATAGACTGTCAGCAGATTTCTCAACAGAAACTTTGCAGGCCAGAAGGGAGTGGCAAGAAATATTCAAAGTGATGAAAAGCAAGGACCTACAACCAATACTACTCTACCCAGAAATCCAGCAATGCTATCATTTAGAACTGAAGGTCAGAGAAAAAGCTTCACAGGCAAGAAAAAACTAAAGGAGTTAATCACCACCAAAGCAGTATTACATGAAATGTTGAATGGTATTCTTTAAGAAGAGGGAGAAGAAGAAGAGGAAAGAGGAGGAGGAAGAGGAGGAAGAGGAGGAGAAATGATCAATAAAATGGCAACAAATACATATCTAACAACAATTGAATCTAAAAATCAAAATAAATGAGCAAGGAATCTAATGAACAAATTAAACTGACAAATAAAATAGAACCAGAGGCATGGAAACATAGGACAGATTGACAAAATTCAGAGGGAAGGAAGGAGGGAGGTGAGAAAAAAATTAACCAAATATGCATATATTCATTACCTATAGACTCAGACAATAGGGTGGTGAAGGCTTGGGTTGGGGTAGGAACCGTGTGGATAGGGGCAATACTCTCAACAATAAAGATTTTTTAAAGTATATTTATTATCTTTAAAATTAAAAGGCAATGTAGTTGGATATACAAATACCAGGACACACTTTCCTTAAAATATATATAGGAATTGTTTTATTATTTTTTAGCATTGACTATTGTTTTGGGGAAAGTCTAGGACAACTGTGACTTTTTCCCAGTTTTATTCATTGATCTTTGTTCTAGATTGCCCAAATTAATCTTTCTTTACTAGTGAGATCCATAAAGATGGTGCTGACTGTTTTGTCTTTCCTTTAGGTTAATGAAAGATGGGATTTGCATTTGTTTCCTCTCCTCCTCAGGAAGGAAAGATTTGTTCTGTTATCTTCAAACCTGACTGCTCAGGATGACAAGCTGAGAAGGAGGACACAGACTCGTGATTCAATCCTTATTTCTGAGGAATCATTTCCTTCTCTCCTTTCTTTCTGCCCTATTAGGTAGGCTTATCCAGGAGTCTCAGCTATGTATCACCAATACAGACAAGAGAGGGTGCAAATGCAATAAAAGGGCTGGGCAGCTGCTTGCAAGGAATTGAAAGGTAAATCCAGAGGTGGGTGCACCTTCTGGAAACCTGCAGTGTCCAATGTCCTGCTGGGACAGCAGTCTGTGAAGGGTGAGCGTGGCCTGGCCAGGCCAGGAGGCAATGATAAAGAGAAAGAAGGATGGTTTCATAGTGCTTACTCGAAGAACAACCTGCTCTTGTTTGGGTGAGAAATAGCTGGGGGGTTTCTGATTTCCTTGTAGTTGAGTATTTTATGTACTGAAAGAATATTTATCGTTTGCTTGTACTTAGTTCCAAGCAATGTGGGACATATGAAGGTTAATAAGACACAGTGGTCCCTGCTATAAAGGAACCACAAAGAGAAGGAAACAGAGGCCTCTATGCAACTGATTCTAATCTAATCCATAGATCTCGAAGTGGGCAGCAAGAGCGTCCTTTGCCGTATGGAAAGAAATTATGAGAACTCTTATTTATACTTAGTTCCTATAAAAATAAAGAAATTATGCTTTAAATAGTTAATGTTTCAAATGACACTGGTGCCCTCACAGGATGCTATGTCTTGTGACCATGTGTCACGAATCATTCCCTGGAAAGGGTGTCCATGAAGGAGGAACCGACAATGTGCTCACCGGCCATATTATCTACATTTGCTCCACTGATCCTCACAACAGCAAAGAAATGGCAAAGTGAAGATGATATCAGTGATGAAAACTCATTTAAAAAATAAGGAAGTGGCAGAGCTGACATACCGCTCCTGGTACAAGCCCTTAGTCAAGCCCATTGCCAGGTAAGAAAACCATTACAACTTCAAGTCTGACAAGATGTTGGCCAAAATAAAATTAAAACTTATAGAAAAGTGTGTTTGAAATATTGATTAACATTTTATGTCATTAATGCAACCCCTTATATTAAATGCATTGTACCTTGAGATACTGGCTTAAATAAAAATATAGTTTATGAATGAATAAATATAGACCTATTAGGAATGTATGCTCAACTTTTTTTTAACTGGTAGAGGTGTGCAATGAAAAAGCTTGATGACTATTGCTTTTTGTAATCAATGCAAAGTCAGCTGTATAAAGAAACCTTTGGGAGAGCAGAGCATAGATAGTTCATTGTTCCTGGAAATCAGGGGGACATATCACAGAGAGTTAATGTGCATCATGAAGAATGAATGAAATGTCACCAAATAAAGAGGGAGTGGGTATTATTCCAGGTTGATGGAACAGTATGAACAGTGACTTAGAGGCTCAGAGAGCATATCCTAAAAAAGATCAGTGGGCAGGCCCAAGTCTCCTGAAATATACTGTATCTAGGCGGAAGGGTGGCAGGCAACACTGGAAAGGCAGATCACATCCAGATTTGAAGGGCCTGAATTCTATGCTAAGATTTTGGACATATATGATAAGCTATAGGAAGTCAACAGAAGCAAGTGTCATGATCCAATTAGTAATTTAGATATCTCTACTGGCCAGAAGAAGGAGAAATAAATGATTATATAGATACTGGTTTTTAAAATATCTATCCATTTGAAACTGATAACAAATTATAAAGACTAGGTATACTGGAATTTAGCTTTTAGTTAAAATTATTAAATTAGCCCTTTTAAAAGTCATAGCTGTACTGAAATCTAATTGTGTCCTGGAGCTGGGAGGCCTGCCGATTAAGCAAGTTTTAGGAAACAATATAAAGGTATACTTTGCTTAAGCTAGTAGAAAAATATAGCCTGTTAAGCACAAGATATATAGCTCTGTGTTTTTGCTTGTTTTTGCCCTTAAGATAGTATAACTGACTCACAATACCAAGATATTCTGCAGAACTATGTGAGCAAGAAAGACTGTCACCAGAAAGGAACCAGGACCAGGCTGAAGTGGGTCTGTCATAGCAGACCCATGGAATGTATGGGTTCTTGACTTCATGCAGGAAACATTTCATGACACCAGTCCAGGTGATTTTGAGAGTACTTTCATTAAAGCTAGAGACAATGAAGTAAAGGAAGGGCTTAAAATAGAAGAGGCAAGATCATAGCAACATGAGTGAGTCTGAGTAGAGCTGCCTTGGCCCTTTGGAAAGAAAGTTCCAGAGGCAGAAGTGAGACAGCTGGGCTGCATAGACTCAGGAAACAAATTACAGAGGCAAAAGGAGGGCCCTTGGAGACAGGCTCGAGGGTTAGCCTGGGATGAGCAGCCCCTGCCCGCTGCTCCCCTGATTGCAAGTTCCCTTTATAGCTTAGGAGAGAAAAAGCAAAGATACCCACCTAAGCAAAGAAGGGAGGGGAAGGCCCCAGTCATGCTCAAGAGAAAGCAAGCACTGGTCCTTTCTCTTAAGGTTTTTTTTTATCTGTTTTCTAAAGGCAGGAATTTTAGGGGAAGTCTCAGGGGAGGATCTCAATAGAATACTCATCAATTTTCCAGGTATGTCCTTTAATATGCTGATTCATCAAAATGAACATATACAAGGGTCCTGGTCATTCTCTGGTCAGTTTCACCTTGAAAGAATGTCACCGAAGAGGGACCAGGACTGAGGGGGGTCTGTCCCAGCATGGTCTGGAATGTGTAAACTATTTGCTCCTAAGTGTCCTTGGTTAGGGAAGATGAGATTTTGCAATTTATTATCTGGCTGTAAATTGCTATCTGTTTCAGTTTCCCCATTCCATCTGACAAGGAATTTTCCTAGCTTCTTACTAACCTGCTCCAAGACCACCTGGTCACAGCCACAAAGACGCCAGGCAGGGTGCTACCGAGAGCTAAATAAATCAGATGAAGAAAAAAATCACTGAAGCTTGCACAAGCACTGACCAATCAACATAGCTCATGACCCTAAACCCCTTAAATTGTGATTGCTCTTTTTTTTTTTGCCTTTAAAACTACCTGATTGTAATCCACTGGGGGATTCGGGGTGTTATGGGTTTTAAGCATTAGCTTCCTGTTCTCCTTGCTTGGTACCTTGCAATAAAGTGAACCCAATTCCTCCACTGTAATTCTCAGTGTTCAGGGTTTGGCTCTGCTGTGGGCAGGACAGATGAAATCTCTTTTATTTTGGTTACATATTGTTGAGAAAATTGGAGCACTATGTTAGCACCAAGACCAAAAAAAATGCCACTCGATATGTAGGAGATACTGAAAAATGAATCCTTTTTTACATTTACATTTTAATTTTTTAAATATATTTTTTGTTGTTGATATTATTACAGATATCTCCCATTCCCCCTCCCTCGCCTTTACCTCTCTCCTTCCAGCTCCTATCCACCTCCTAATTTTTATTTTTAATTGTGGTAAAATACACATAAAATTTTTTTCTCAAGCATACAGTTTGGTTGCATCAAATACATTCACATTGTTGTGCAACCATCACCATCATCCATCTCCAGAAATCTTTTCATCTTGCAAAATTGAAATTCTGTACCATTAAACACTAACTTCCCATTCCTCCTCCCCCCAGCCCTTGTCAACCACCATTCATTCTGTCTCTATGAATTTAACTACTCCAGTTACCTTATGTACATGAAATTATACAGTATTTGTTTTTTCGTAACTGGCTTATTTCACTTACTATAATATCTTCAAGACACATCCATGTTGCAGCAGGTGTCCGAATTTCAATTCTTTTAAGGCTGACTAATATTCCATTTAATGTATTGTTAAAGAAAAAACCACAGGCCAAAAATGGTGTCACTTGTGTGAAAGCACATGAAACCAAACCTAGATTTAATACCTGATCTAACTGTTATAGATGAGAAAGACTTGTCCACCTGGAGCCAGAAGAGCCAAACATTAAACACTGAGAATTTCAGAGGAGAAAGTTGGCTATTTATATATATAAAAGCCAAGCAACCAGAACAACTGGAACAACTAGAATGACTGGTCACTGTGACGCTCACTGCAACTGGTCAACCAGCCTTATGGGGGCAGAGCTGGCCAGCCAACCTCCCGCAGCCCCTCCCCTCAGCCAGCCCTGCCCCCGATCAGCCCCACCACCCTGATCAGGGTTGGGGCCGGAGGCCAACCTCCCATGGCCCCTGCCTCTGGCTGGCTGGCCAGCCCGATCAGCCCTGATTGGAGCAGGCTGGCTGGACCCCACCCGTAAACGAATTTGTGCACTCTAGTCTATATATATAAAAGCCTAAGCTACCACTTGACTATTCCACCAGTAGAGATGACATGCACTGACCATCAGGGGCAGATGCACAAGGCACAGGCATAAAAACATGGAAAAGACTGATGAATCTCAGAGGGAAGGGGGGAGGGGGAGGGTGGGAAGAGATTAACCAAAGATCTTATATGCATACTCGAGGCCTGTTCACGAATTTATGCACCGGTGGGGTCTCTTGGCCTGGCCTGTGGGGATTGGGTGAAACCGGCTCTCCGACATCCCCCGAGGGGTCCCTGATGGTGAGAGGGTGCAGGCCAGGCCGAGGGCCCCCACTGGGGCACGATCAGGGCCCAGAAGGGACCGTGGGAGGGCTCCAGGGCGTGTCTGGCCCATCTTGCTTAGTCCCTATCAACTGGACCCCAGCAGCAAGCTAACCTATTGGTCGGAACGTCTGCCCCCTGGGGGTCAGTG
>NW_006292916.1:352386-358954 GCF_000327345.1 Myotis davidii | reverse complement strand
TAAACGTCTGCCCCCTGGTGGCCAGTGCGCATCATAGCAACCGGCCATTCTGCCGTTCAGTCAATTTGCATATTAGCCTTTTATTATTATTACTAGAGGCCTGTTGCATGAAAAGATTCATGCAATAAGCTTTCCCTTCCCCTGGCTGCTGACGCCGGTTTTCCTCCAGCACCGGGGACCCAGGCCTTCGCTCCAGCCAGAGACACCTTCAAGCCTTCACTGCTCTGGTCAGAGCCACCTTCAAGCCTTTGCTGCCCCGCCCCAGCCACCCCGGGTCAGGTTGCACACAGGACACCTGCCACCCCGAGTTGCAGATAACAGGCCCAGATGGCGGCAGGGCAGGCGGGATGGCGTTGTCCCACCCTGCCTGCAGTATGCAAATTAGCCGCCATCTTTGTTGGTGGTTAATTTGCATATCGCTCTGATTAGCCAATGGGAGGTGTAGCGAAGGTACGGTCAATTACCATGTTTGTCTATTATTAGATAGGATGGCACTACCCAGAGAACTGGAGAAAGGGAAGCTAATGCTCAAAAGCTCAAACTCCCCAACCCAGGGTTCAGGCTGGGTTTTTAAGGGTATGGGGGAACAGGTATGGGGAAGGGCTGGTGGGGCAAGTTTTAATTGGAGGACCTTGGAACTTGGCCATTGATGGTAAAAGGGTGTCAACACCAGAACTTCCTGGACCAGGGACCCTTTGCTTCTGAAAGGGTTCCAGTGTTCAAGTTCTGGTTATACCCCCATCCTTTGTTTCTAGGTGCAGCTTAAGGTCAAAGTTCTCTCTTCTGCCTATGCTTTGGCTGCACAACTTGTGTTTTTGGTCTGTTGTCTCCAAAAAGCAACTCAGTATCTGATTAAACCAGATAGGACCATTTTGAACTGGTTCTGCAGTTATAATTACTGTTTCAGCCTCCCTCGGAAACATAATCTGAATCAACCAGTCTGGAATTTTCATAAGTCAACACCAATGAGGTAGTCCTTCTTATGGGTCCTCTCCATTCCCCGTACACAGAAAAGGCAGTCTTCATGATAAAACAACAACAACAACAACAACAACAAAAAACAAAAACAAAAAAAACACCTTTTCCATTCCTTTCTCCCCCAAAAGAAGGTATCCTGCTCTAAATATAAGCCTTTATTTTCTTTTGTTAATAGCTCCCTTGCCTCACCTTTCTTTTTATAAAAACCTCTCATTTTTGTATAACCCCTTAGAGCATCATTCTAGTTGCTAGATGGGATGCTACCCGATTCATGAATTGCTTAATAAAGCCAATTAGTTCTTCAAATTTACTCAGTTGAATTTTGTTCTTTATGAATATACTAGAGACCCAATGCAAGAAATTTATGCAAGAGTAGACCTTCCTTCCCCCGGCTGCTGGTACCAGTTTCCCTCCGGCCGACAGCAGGCACCCAAGACCCGGGCTTCCCTCGCAGTCCCGGCTTCATCCGGAAGGTCATCCAGAAGGACATCCAGTCTAACTAGCATATTATGCTTTTATTATTATAGACATACTTTTTAAAAATCCACTCATGGGTTAATGTACACTTAGGATTATTTTCACCTTTTGGCTATTGTGAATAATATTGTTATGAACATCAGTATACAAATATTTCTTTGAAACTCTGCTTTAAATTATTTTTGGAGTATAAATGAGAAACTAAGTATTTTGATGTTTCCTTTCTAGGGGTTATTTGGAAAGAGGTAGTGAGTTCTTTCGGAAGCTCTCTTAATGCATTGTTTCCTTGAAAAATGTATGAATATGTGGTGGCCGTTCAAAAGTAGGCTGGGTGCCGGTGTGGCTCAGAGGTTGAGTGTTGACCTATGAACCAGGAGGTCTAGGTTTGATTCCCTGTCAGGGCACATGTCCGGGTTTAGGGCTTAGTCCCCAGTAGGGGACATGCAGGAGGCAGTGTATCAATGATGCTCTCTCATCACTGATGCTTCCCTCTAAAATCAATAAAAAGTAAAAATAAATTTTAAAAAGTAGGCTGGGCATGCGAAGTCAAGAATTCCTGTTCAGAAGCTGACCTGTTTCTGCTTTGAAAACATAATTAATACCCACTAGACATCTAAATCTAAGAGGCAAACACTATTACTATATGAATCTGTGTGTATCTATCTGAATATACATGTTTTAATCTTATTTAAATGCCAAACGAAGGTCTAGGGCAGATTTAGAAGAGAAATGCAGAGCTGCTGAGACCTTCAAGAGTAGCGGTTGCTGGTGAAACAACCTGAACTGTGGAGGGGCAATCCTGCCAGCACATTACTCCTGCAGCAATCTGCTGCTGGAACTGAAAATGGCTCCCCCAGCATAGCTTCCTGTGTACACTCATTCATTTCAGAAGGGATTTATTTGTAAGCGTGTTGATTTCAGGGACTGCACTTTGCAAAGGAACCCTGTCAATTGTAGTATTTTATATAATGTTTCATTTAAGAATACTTTCTACTCTTCTGTTTGTTTTCTATACAACCTGGCCCTGTATCATAAAATGCCACTTACCCAGGATTTACAGAGGCAAACATTCTCTGGCTTGCCCTCCCCCAGCCTAAGGAGCTCACAAATCACTTATAGTGTGGGGGCGGAGAGGCCGCTTATAGAAGGGAAACGGTGCCCAGGAAAGCCAGGGCTCAACTCCCTCTGCACAAAGAAGGCAAATCTCTTCCGTGAAAGCTCGGCAATCCCAGTCTGGATTCAGGCCACTTAAAACCAAATTCGAAAGCCGGCGAAGTGAAAACTGCCTGTCTTACGGAGGAACAAAAGTAAATGTGCCCGCACTGAACTGCTTTCTTGGAATTTTCTTTGCTCATTCTAGTCTCTTGTTACCTGGACCACTGGTCCCCACTGAGCCCCTAGACTGCAGGAGGACAGGGGTCTGAGGTTCCCACCAAGGCAGCTGGCTTCTCATGTGGGCAAGGGAAAGCCAGGGATGAAAGGGGAAAGAGCGGGATACACACAGGAGAATGACAAAGCTGAGCAAGCACAAGGCTCTGTGCCTCCCAGGGACCGCACCCCTCCCCTCCACTCCCAGTCATATCATAAGGCTGAGAACTCCCTAGTCTCAATCCTCTGACCATTTGACTCCTTTCCTTAAATGTTAGGATTGGTAGCTTTCCAATCTTTCTAGCTGGAGAGCACTGAGAAGAGTAATATAGGAAATAATGATGGGTTCCCAGTCTCTTGCAATTCCTCATTCATTGGCTAAGTGTCGGTTGCCTAGGAAACTGCCTGCATCTGGAAACTGCAGGGTTGGCTGCTAGGCGAGGGGACTGTGAATTGTGTATTAAGTGGTGAATGGCGGCAGGCAGTGGGAAAATCTGAAAGCTCGATGTTTTGTAACTTCAATAAGTGTGTAAAAAGATATACCTTGCTTTAAGAAAACAATGCTTTAAAATTTTACTACGAAGTCAGCCATGTCTTGCCTCCTTTTTATCAAACTTCTTCAAGTAATTAAAACAAAGACTTTATGTGTAATAAAGAAATGCAAAATTACTTGAGAATCTGCCATTGAATGCACTCTGAAAATTGTGAGAGCTTAGGGGATATCTTACTTCAGCCACACCATATGCGTACGCAAATGTTGAACTTTATTTTACACTGAGTTATTTCTACAACTGTCTCAGGAAGGGAAAATTCAGGAATGTTAGCACGTCATTAAAACTGACCCTGTGTAAGTGATGATGGGCTACATGGTCCTGACACCCTCATATCTGATATACACTGACCTAGAAGAGGGAAATTGTGTGTAATAAACAGACAAAAAGAAATGCAGGGGGACCCAGTTGAGAACTAATCTTTTTTTTTCTTTAAAAACCCCTTCTGACACAAAATCAGTTCCTTGTGGGGGGGAAAAAAGTGTGCAGCATAATAATTCCAAATTGGGGGAGGGGCATAGGCCAGTTAGTGAGAATGCCAGATCTTAAGGGGGCGGGGGAGGGCGGGTGCTAAGAGCGGGAAGGGGGGGTGGACATTTGTAATAGGGTCAACAATAAACATTTTCAAAAGGTGGGAGTGGGTGGGGCCCGAGCAAAACATAGGAAAGAAAAGCAGATCTTAAACCAAAAGTGTGGAGTCCCCGGGTTTTCAGAGGGATAAATTCCAGCCTCACCTCATCCCAATTCCTTTCCCCGGGAGGAAAGGGTCCTTTTATCCACATAATCCCGGGCACTCCTCGATCTAGCTCTGACACGGAATTTGAGAAAATAAACCCTTAGGCGGGCTCCAGTTACCCGCAGAGCAGACTCCCCCGCCCCCTCTCCACGCTGCGCTGCGGGCCAGGGCCGCCCCCAGGCGCGACAGCAGGCACTCAGCTAGTAGCCAGGGTGCGGCTCCCGCTGGCTTCCTCCCCGCGCGGCTAGGTCCCACCGGGGCGTCCACCCCAGGACTGGGTGCTGGCACCAGTCACGGCCCTTTCGGTCTGGACGTGGGCAGCTTCCTGAGGGCTGGGCGCACGGAAGTGATTCCTGCCTGAGCCCAGTCATAACTTGCTGTGTGACCTTGAGAATCGCTCGCCCGCTACATTCCCGCGTCTGCAAGAGCGCGATTAGGAACTCGGGGTCAGGTCCCAGATCCTGGGAAACCCTCAAGTGCAGCACGTGGTCGGACCCTCCGCTCGTGCACCTCACGCCCGATGGCACCCTAACCCAGATCCCGGCAACAATGTCTGGGGAACTCTGCTGGGGCTTCAGTCTGGGTGAAATAGGGGCGGCCGGGCTTCTGTTGTTTCTCTTTGTGCCTGGAATGGAGCTGCAAGTCCCCCTCCCACCCGCAGCGGGAGAGGGAGCGCTGACAGCTTGCTGATGGTTCTGGGAGGGTCTCACTCGACAGCTGCCCGCTCCGCTCCGCTCCGCTGCGGGAACCCGAGTTCTTCGCCTGCTCTCCCCGGACATGAAAAGGGAGTCATGTCACCTCGAAAACGATCCACTCGGGTCGGGAGGAGTTGGGAGCGCTTCACCCGTGGAATTTCAGGGGCCAGGATCCAGGTCTGCAGTGTATATAGTGAACGCTTTCGCCACCCTTTGGCACACTCAGGTCCAGCTTCTCTCCTCTCTCCCTTCCCCTCCCCCTCCCGCTCCCCTCCCTTCTCTCCTCTCTTTTCCTTCCCTTCTCTTCCCTTTCTTCTCTCTCTATCTCCCTCCCCCTCCTCCCCCTCCTCTTCCTCCTCCCTAAGACACACACACAAGAAAAGTGACAAAGAGATCAGCTCCTTCTTGGACTACTGGGAAAGTGGGTTTGAGGAGGGTGGGTGCTCCGAGTCTGCGCACACACTTCCTGTGCTCGTTGGGTCTCCGGGGGGCCTCTCCCTCCCAGTGCCGCAGTTTTTAGGCGTGTCTGTCACTTCCAACGGGAGCTCGAAGATTGGGGACCTCGTGGCCACCGTGGGGTCCGGAGCCTGATGGAAGATGAGAATGTTAGCGATGGGGTGTAGATGACCAGCCTTGCAACCCATGCCCACACTGAACAATAAATGAACCGAACCCAGATCCGGGGAGCGCCTGGTGGGTGATTTTTAGATGCTCATGTGGGGGCATCCGCGCCCTTATGAGCCCTTTGTTCTACCTTAGCCCCGCCCCTGGACCCCACCCTGGTTCTGAACAAAAGCCACCCCGCGGGTGGAGGAGCCTTTGGTACTAGCCGAGGAGCTGTGGACTCTTGGAGAGGGTCCGGCAGGGCTGGAGAAGCACAGAGGGTCGCAGCTCTGGATGCTGCAGCCAGTGAGAGGCCCCAAGAGGACCTGGTCAGAGACAAAGAGAACGGGCGGATGCTGGGGGCGGGGCGAAGGGCATCCTGGGGCTCCAGGGCCTCGGGTGTCCGGGGTCACGGCTCTTCAGACCCCAACACCCTGATCACATACGACGTCCTCTTGCGGCCGCCTGTCCTTTCCCAAGGCTCCGAGCGACCAGGGCTCAGCTAGACAGTCGTTGACCTCTAGGGTGGGGAAAGGGCAATGGTCTTACAGGGGAGGGGTGGTTCATGAAGCTCTGGCCCCTGGCCGAGGAGGCGACCCAACCTGCGCTGGCAGCACAGCCTTCGCCACCTCAACCGCACCACCTGCCAGCACCCGGAGGGTAGGGCGCTCCTTCCCGGCGCACCTGCGGGCCTCTCCACCTGCTCCAATCCCCTTGCGTCCCCTCCTCCCCCATCCAGTGCCAGCTCTGCCCCCAGTCCCGGCCTGCCGCACTCCGCGCCCTCGGTTCCTTCACCCACCCCCAATTCTCAGAACCCAGCTATCTCCACCCCACCCCCAGCCCTACACAATGCGCAGGCCCCCACCCTACTCCGCAGAGCCCCCGTTCCTCGCCCGGTCTGCAAACCTGTGCTGATTGGCTACCGGCCCATGGTCCAGCCCCCCCGGACAGTCCCCGAGGCTTGGAGCATTACGTCAGCGGGGCCTGGAGAGTGCGAGCGCGAAGGGGACTGGGCGACTGGGGAACTCTGGCAGGGCTGAGAGGACTGGGCAACTGCATCTTTGTGATGGAGCGATGGTTAATTTGCATATTACTAGATAATATTACTGAATCATGAATCAGTCTAACCCAGTTTTAGAATTTCCTTATGAAACTGATTA
>NW_006292916.1:339878-351801 GCF_000327345.1 Myotis davidii | reverse complement strand
GCCTAGCCCGCTGGGCCGGCGCTCTCGGCCGGTCGGTTCCCCTGCGCTTTCCCTGTGACCCCGCAGTGGGTGTGTAAGGGAGGACGAACAGACGGACCAGACGCCGACCGGGGCCAGAAGAAGCTAGCGAGCATCATGCGTGAGATCGTGCACATCCAGGCGGGCCAATGCGGCAACCAGATCGGCGCCAAGGTGGCTGGGCTGGGAGGGGGCGAGGACCCGGGCCTAAAGCTCTTTGGGGCTCCTGGGTGCCGACCGCATCCTGAGCAGGCCCAGGGCTCTCCAAGCACAGACCTTCCCGGGTGCTTTGTGCAGCGGAGTGGGGCGTGGACTTTCGTGAGGGGGGTTGGGGAACCTCTCTTTCATTTTTCTGTAACTCGTTTAGAATCCTGGACACTCCGCTTTCTCCTTGCTCTTCATTTAGCCAGGAACTCGCACCTTGAAAAGGCGCCGGGCTGTCTGGGAGGCTGTGCGAGCGGGTTTGCGGGAGGCACCGGGACGCAGGGAGAATTGATTTTACTCGCTGGAATCCCAGTCGAGCTGCGGGGGGAGGGGAGGAGAGCAATTGTCTTGAGGTCTCAGGACGTGCTTTGAATCGAAAACCATCCTCCTTCTTGTCCCTTCGGTCGCCGTTTCCCCGCCCACCCCCTACGCGCCGGCTACAGTCCCTGAGCGCCCGCCTCCCTCCGGCGCCGGCAGGCAGCTGTGACCCTGGGCGCGGAAGGTGCAGGCGGTGCGGTTGCTGGCCCCTCCCCTCCCCCCAAATACCCTTCTACTCGTCGGGGAAACGCCCAATTTCAACATTTTGCCCTTACACAATACAATCCTGCGGCTGTGGGGGCCACCCAGTCCTAGAGCCCCTGAAAGGTTGTGTTGTCAGAACTGAGTCGGGGGTACTATTCGTTGTAAGTCTTGGCCACTCTGAGGGTTGGGCGTGGATAAGTGCAACCTTTTACTGTGCCTCAGTTTTGGGAGGTCATCAGCGATGAGCATGGGATCGACCCCACTGGCAGTTACCATGGAGACAGCGATTTGCAGCTGGAGAGAATCAACGTGTACTACAATGAAGCCACTGGTAATTGCATTACTTCCCCCACCTCTAGCTCTTTACCCCCTCTTTTTCCAGGGGCTTGACCCTGGGAGTTTGGCTCTAAGGGAAGGTGGCCTAAAGGATTTTGAATTCACACCCTTTGTGGTATTTCAGTGAGCTTCCCGGTTCATTCAATGAACCGGCTGAGAATTGGGTGGGTCTTGTGCCTGCCTTTGTTTGGGGGCCATCAGCAGTACCTGCAAAAAAGAAACTGGTACCGAGCCCTTCTCTTCAGAGCTCTCTGTGGGCAGGTCTAAGTCCAGCTCTTCCTCCCCGCAGGTAACAAGTACGTACCTCGGGCCATCCTGGTGGACCTGGAGCCGGGCACGATGGACTCCGTCAGGTCTGGACCATTCGGCCAGATCTTCAGGCCCGACAACTTCGTGTTTGGTGAGTAAGTGGTATGGCTGATGGCAGGGGAGGCTCATTTTACACCAGACAGCTCAGCACTGAGGGGTGTGACTGCCTAGGGGAAAGTATGAAGAACATCCAGTTGTGTGCTGATTCAATCTTAATTTAAGCTAAAATGAATTTGCCCTCCAATAGCCAGGTATTCCTAGCTTTCCTTATTTATAATTACATCCATGACCAAATATTTTAATGTCTGAACATTTTAGTGATAACCTAAATTAGTCTTATCTGAACACTGACTCATTGATTAAGGGGTTTAAGGTAAATTTAAATGCAACCCTCAGTGACTTGTGAAATGTCTTTCTCTCTGGCAGGCCAGAGCGGGGCCGGGAACAACTGGGCAAAGGGCCACTACACGGAGGGCGCCGAACTGGTAGACTCAGTCCTGGACGTGGTGAGGAAGGAGTCAGAAAGCTGTGACTGTCTGCAGGGCTTCCAGCTGACCCACTCGCTGGGGGGTGGCACCGGGTCAGGGATGGGCACGCTGCTCATCAGCAAGATCCGGGAGGAGTACCCAGACCGCATCATGAACACCTTCAGCGTGATGCCCTCGCCCAAGGTGTCGGACACGGTGGTGGAGCCCTACAACGCCACGCTGTCCGTGCACCAGCTGGTGGAGAACACAGATGAGACCTACTGCATCGACAACGAGGCCCTGTACGACATCTGCTTCCGCACCCTGAAACTGACCACGCCCACGTACGGGGACCTCAACCACCTGGTGTCCGCCACCATGGCCCCAGGTCCAGGAAGGAGGTGGATGAGCAGATGCTGGCCATTCAGAGCAAGAACAGCAGCTACTTCGTGGAGTGGATCCCCAACAACGTGAAGGTGGCCGTGTGCGACATCCCACCCCGGGGGCTGAAGATGTCCTCCACCTTCATCGGCAACAGCACGGCCATCCAGGAGCTGTTCAAGCGCATCTCGGAGCAGTTCACGGCCATGTTCCGGCGCAAGGCCTTCCTGCACTGGTACACGGGCGAGGGCATGGACGAGATGGAGTTCACCGAGGCTGAGAGCAACATGAACGACCTGGTGTCCGAGTACCAGCAGTACCAGGACGCCACGGCTGATGAGCAGGGCGAGTTCGAGGAGGAGGAGGGGGAGGACGAGGCTTAAGTTTGCAGTTTAATTCAGGTTGGGGAGAGTTGAAAAGGAAAGCAAGGGGGAGGGAGGGTTCCTGGGGAACATATCGTTGCAGTTGAAGGAAAGAAGCATGGTCTGCTCTAGGTGTGTGCGCTGACTCTCTGGTGCTCTTCACTGTTGCCTGTTCTTTTGTTTGTTTTCTTTTTGTAACACGACAACATCAATGTAACATTTGAGATATTTCTGAACTATCTGTAATGGCTAAAATCACATAAACGTTTGTGTCCTAATAGTCCTCTTTTCTGTCTCCTCTTTATTGAGTTCTTTATTATCAACTTAAATGTAACTTTCAGAACACATTATATTAAACTAGAGGTCCGATGCACAAAAATTCGTTCAAGAATAGGCCTTCCTTCCCCTGGCTGCTTCCCTCTGGCACCTGCACCCGTGCTTCCTTCCCTCCTCTGGCTGCTGTCAAGCCCTCAGGACCCAGGCTGCTTCCCTCCTCCCCCAGGCTGCTTCCCTCCTCCCAGCTGGGTCAGAAAGGATGTTCAGAATGATGTCTGGTCTAATTAGCATATTACCCTTTTATTATTATAGATTCTTCCTTTAGGAAAGGGAAAGGATAGGTAAAAGTTCAAATGAATTTAGTCTTTCAGTGGTAAATTGAACCAATCATCGTCGAACCCAGCTTAAGATGGGACATCAATCCAAGTGTCAGAATGCCTTTAAATAATGATTGAATTCATTGAAAGGATGCCTCCCTGAAAGCACACTAAATGTGGGTATTTTCATGTAGAAATCCTACTATACCTCTATTTCCTTTCAAACACATCACAAAATTATAAAGGATAGAAAGTGCAAAGCAAATCTCTTCCTTCTGTGTCTTTTGGAATAGTTTCTTCCCTGGAGGGCGACCATTCTTAGCATTGTTATCTTTCTTGCATCCCTGCAGAAATAGTCCATATACTTCAAACCTATGTAGATTCCCTCACTCCCCCCACCCCCTTTTTTGTCACACACATTATGACATTAACACACTGTTCTGCTGCCTCTTTTTTTTTTTTTACTAAATAGAATATCTTTAAAACACAGAGACCTTCTCTCCTTTAAATGGATGCATAGTATCCATTATGTAGTTGTACCATATTTTATTTAACCAATTTCTATCAATGGACATGTAGATTGTTTATGCTTTTCTTATAGTGCCACAATGAATAATTTTGTGTGTATAAGATGGTGTATATGAGAATAGCTGTTTTATAAATTTTGCCAAGTAGATTTTTTGTCAAAAGGTAGGTGATGCTATGCCTTTTTAGGTTGCTGAAATGACCTGTACTTAGGAATAGCCATGGATTTATAAATAGTTAATACACTAAAATTCTCAAGCAACTTTTCTTTCCAGCAATCATGTTTATACTCCATAGCAAACTATTTGTATTTAAGTTAACAACATTTGAATTTATATGAAAGTGAATTCTGCATCAATGGAGAATTTTACTTTAAATAGGCAAGCCATAATCTTTACGGTTTATTACATTCTTATCATGCAGAGCTGGGGTTTGGGTTTTCAACCACTAATGAAGCAGTGGGATTTCAACAAGTGACTTCCAGTTAAGATCATCTGCTTCCACGGGAGAAATTATGCTTTGTCACCTGGTGCCAGTGCACTGCCTTAATCTGGGTTAGTCAGTGTCTCGCTTAGGAAAAGAAGTGGAGTGTAAGTTACAAACTTACAAAATTTATTTATGTACCCCAAAAGGAAGAAAGAAAACTAGGTTTATGCTTTTTCTAATTTTTAGAAAATTCAAAATTAGAAAAAAATATACTACTTTAAATCTTACCCTGTATTTATTTCATTCTACATGGTTTTTCTACTTCTACCTAAGTGTTAAAAAAAGACAAGGTGAAGGGTAGATAGGGATTTCCATATTAGAAACTGATGTATATTTGAAAAGAGTTCCTAAGAAAAGTGAGTAATATCATTCATAAATAGTATGAAAAGTTAATTCTACCAAATGGCTCCCATCAATGAAAAAGAGCAGCAGTTCACTTTCCATGTGTACATCACAACCACTAGGCCGAGGGCCAAGCAGGTCAGGAGCTGTGGCTTCTGCTTGTGTTCCACATTTAACAGTGAACTGGCAGGAGCCCAGTGTAAAGCTTCCAACCGCCTAATTGAAGGGTGACATTGGTTTTAAATGTCCTGAAGACATGGGTCAGCTGCCAGGGCCCCTGGATCTATCCTTGGCCGCGCATTCCCACAACCTGTCAGACACATGACCATTCACTTTGGAGAAGAGCGGGATTGCTTCCAGTGCCCGGGCACACTGTAAGCATGGTGCTTCTCTTTCCCACCTTGTGAGAAAGGGATAGCAGGCAGCAGCAGGCCAGCCGGCTAGCCTGCCAGTGTACGCAAGACCACACATGGCTAGTGCTCAGGCGTGACCTGAAGAGGGCGCCACACTGTTCAGCCAAGCAGATGCTCTGGAGCAAAGCTTGAAAACACACTTGTATCATATCAATATGCATGTGAAATACACTCTCAGGAAAATAGTTCAAAAGCAGGAAAATGTACAGACTAGCCTGAATTAAGAAATGCCTTTTCTGTTAGCTTCCTTTGTTACATTACCATTGTGTGACGGGATTTGTGGGTGGTGGTTTTGTGTTTTTTCAACACTCTGCAAAGGAACTGTTTGATCTCTCCCTGGTGTGCCATCAGGAGAATAGTCACTTCTGAGCACAGTACTCGACTTACAAGACCCACTGGGATGTGATGTGATGCAGGATACAGAAGAGGATTGAGGAAGGGAGTTGGAGTCATGCTGAGGTCATCCCAAAAGTCTGAGAAGGAATGGGTACCCTAATGTGCTCCAAATTTGCCCACACCTCTACCATCAGCCAGAGAAGATCTAAGACTAACAGTGTGCCAGATTAATAGAAACTTGAACTAAAAATAACTCTAAGAAATCTAATTTGACTGCCGTATTTTATCATAAGGAGGCTGAGGGACAGAGACAGTCTTCTAAGATCAGAGAACTCTTTCTGCACAAAGAAGACCTTGGACCCCATGCTCTTTTCTCCACAGCTGCATGTCTCAGGTCCTATTTTATACAAGGCCGCATGAGGATTATGAAGTTAGGCGAAAGAAATTTTCTGGTTTCAAGGAAAAACCCAAAGTTGTCCTTGGTTGGTCCACAACTCAACCTCCCTGTATGGGTTGAACACAGATGAATGCCAAGCCTTTGTCTCTGTTGAGGTCACTGACAGAATTTCCTGGTTGTAAAACACCACTCACACCGTGTCCCAATGCAACCAGGGCAAGAAGAATATTGTCAGCAGGTAGTTATTATGAAAGTGAGTAGGAAATTAATGGAAATTCTTTGGAGTCTAACCTTGTACACACCCGCACTTTAGTTAAGATGTAATTTGAATACTAGACAAGGTTAGTTGATAAGTATTATAATGCCAATTTTTCCCCAATGTGTAAGATATTCAGCTTGAGGTCATGCTTTTAAAAATGTGCCTCAGAGTTGAGTCACTCACTTGAAAACAGACTCACTTGTACCTTTACTTAGAGGCTTCCCCCCAGTCCCCTACTCCTCGTGTTTTTCTTAAGACACCCTTGTCAACACCTACCAGGACAGCACTTGTCTTGGTGCTGTCCACTTCAATCAAAATGCTTCAAATCACTTCTTTTAAAACAGAGATATAATTCAGGTGCCATGTAATTCACCACCTAAAAGCGTACAGGTCTGTGGGTTTTAGTATATTCACAGCTTGTGCAACCGTCACCACTATGTAATTCCAGAGCACATCACCCCCAAAAAAAACCTATATCCATGGGCAGCTCCTCACCATCCCCCTCTCCTTCCCGCCCCTGGCAACCACTACTCCTTCTGTCTCTATAGATTTGCCTATTTGGGACATTTCACATAAATGAAGTAATATAATATGTGGTCTTTTGCATCTGCCTTTTTATACTTAGCATAGTTTTTTTCAAGGTTCATCCATATTACAGCATGTCTCAGTCTTCATGCCTTTTTATGGATAGATAGTAGTCTATTGTATGCATACACCACATTTTTTAATTTAATTTTTTATTGTTGACACTATTGCAGATGTCCCCCATTCCCCCCACCTTTGCTCACCTCTACCAAGCCCCCACCCACCTCCCTTGGCTTTCCCCACACTATTGTCTGTGTCCATGGGCTATGCATAGACCACATTTTGTTTATTCATCAATTAATGGGCATTTAGTTTTTTCCCACTTTTTAGATATTAAGAATAATGCCTGCTATGAACATCCAATTGTAAGTCTTTTCGTGTATGTATGTATGTATACATGTATACTTTTATTTCTACTGGATACATACCTCAGAGTAGAATTGCTGGGTCAGGTGGTAATTCTATGTTCATAATCAGTTTGACTTCTTCCTAAGGATGTACATGCTTTCTCATTGCCCAGAAGGCCAAGGTAGAATAGAGATCAGACAAGCCTAGGGATTTTGTACTTGTGCACTCATACAGTCTTAAAATTGGAGAGATTTAGAAATGGAGGAGTGATCTAACAGGACCCCATGGGTTTACAAAAGATGAAACTCAGGCTCATTGCTTAATTAGTAATGTTCCCAGGTCACCCAATCAGCTTGGGCTGATGCGGGGCTGCTGGCAACGAAGACTTTGAGTTATCCTCTTCCCTCTCTCTCACTTAAAAAAGTCTAAAGACACGCAGTCCAGGCTGTGTAGGCCCACATACTGTCTTTCTGTTTTAAGGGTCATTTCCATTGGCTTTCACCCTCGAGTTCTCCTATGGCTGCTGCAGCTGTGCTCATCATATCTGGGTTCTAGGCAAGAAGGGGTAAGGGAGCACTAAAAAGCCACCTTCCAGCTGTGTAAGCCACTTTAAAGATCTATGCCAGGAGTTCCCCCAATCACTTCTGCTTGCATTCCATTGGCTACTTTTTCTGGCAGGGAAGGCTGAGCAAAGTAGCCTTTTAGATGGGTCCATTGTTGCCCCACCAATTTAGAGGTTCTGTTAGGAAGGAAGTTTTCTTCTCTAATTAGAGAGTGGCTAAGGAGTGGCATTAACCCTGATCTCCAAGCTCCTTTTCCAGTGCTCTCTGCAGACAGGTCTGCAAAGTATTTCATGCCAGGACTCCTCATTTTCTAAAGTGGAGGACTGAAGACTTAATGAATGAAGGTTCCTTCTTTTCTCATTTATTGTCTATCTTTTTAAAATTTATTTTCCAATTACAATTGCCATACAATATTATATTAATTTCAGGGGTGCAGCATACCTATTAGACATTTCTATATAATCAGAAAGAAGATCTCTTGGTCCAAATTTCTGAATCAAAATATTAACTCTTTTTACTTTTAGGCCTTTCCAACTTTTAGTCAACTGGTGACAACACATATCCATGACTTCTAGGGGAATTCCTTTCAATGACCTATAGTGAAATGTCCATTTTAGGTTGTGCTGCTCATGAACATTCACCAGCTAAAGCAATGGGATTTGTTTTCATGAACATGCTCACTGTGGCCTGCAAACCTGGTCACTGTGGAGAAAGAACCAAGATGAGCTTGATGAATTAGGTGGGAGGAGAGGGCACCAGCATGAGCAGCTGTAGGACACCTGAGTCACACAGAAGAAATTGTGGGACACACCTGCCCAGGAAGAAATTGGTAGACATCTGAATATAATGCAAGTCAAAGGACCAGACGGCTAGACAATGAAAATCTGAGGAACACTCACTCCCAGAGGTAGCTGAGAATCTCAGAGATCAGCTGAGAGAGACAAGCCTTTAGAAGTTAAGACAGTAAGACTCAAGCATGAAGTAGGTCAGATCATTTCAAGATAATGCTCTGAAGCCCGGTTTGGCTCAGTGGACAGAGCGTCGGCCTGCGGACTCAAGGGTCCCAGGTTCGATTCCAGTCAAGGGCATGTACCTTGATTGCGGGCACATCCCCAGTGGGGGGTGTGCAGGAGGCAGCTGATTGGTGTTTCTCTCTCATCAATGTTTCTAACTCTCTGTCCCTCTCCCTTCCTCTCTGTAGAAAATCAATAAAATATACTAAAAAAAAAAGATAATGCTCTGAAGAACAAACTACACATAAATGAGCCAGAATCTGTAGAAGCAATTTTTTAGCTCCTGCTTTCTCAGAGATCTCTGGTTATATAAGCATGATTTTGGATGACATTTATAGGAAAAGAGACAGGAGTCAACATTTACCAACTGCTTGCTATAAACTAGCCATTTTATCACAGAGACCATGGTGAAGAGTGGAGATATCTAAATTGTGTCATTCATTAACCTTGGGAACCTTTAACAAGTTACTTCACCCCTCAAAATCCCTCTATAAAATAGTGTTCTTAATATTTTCTTGTACCGAGGATTAAAGCACATTAAGGTGATGAGACAGTGAGTTGAGAAAGTATTGGCTCACACAGTTAAAAAGGCCAGGGGCAGATTCAGGTTCTATCATAGCTACATCAGGAGCCTCTAAATATGTTACCAGAACTTCCTCCTTTTTGTTACTCAACTGATTCTGCATTCTTACATTTCAGCTTCATTCTTTGGCAGGATAGCCTCACATCATAGCAATTTTAGGTTCATACCACTGTATTGCTAGACACATAGAGGAAAGAAGAACCTAGACTGGCCAGACCTGTATCACCTGCTGACTCTGAATCAGTCATGGAGTCAGGGGGAAAGGGAGGCTGGTTGATTAGCCTGGAGCACATACCCTCCTATAAGGAAGGGCCACAGGCCTGGCAGTGGTGTCCTTTTATGGAATTACGGTTTCTGATAGAACTCAGGTTTAGATTAAATAATTTGACCCCCAGTCATTCAGCTTTAAGTGGAGGACCTGGATATGAACCCCAGGGTTTTTGACTCCAAAGTGTATGGCACCATGACACCAGAAAAAGTGGTTACACAGGTTGAAAAGGACGTCTAGCCCAGCTGCTGAGGGCAAGGCACTGACTCCGAGACAGGAAGAGCTTCAGAGCATCCCTCTTGCCTGCAGGCCACGTCTAATCAAGGCACTTGACCATCTGCCAACAACCCGGTACCTCTCAATATTCCCTTATTACTTTCTGCATGAATCCTCTTCTCCAACTAAAAATATTGTATTTCCCCTTCTCCCACCTTCACCATTGCTTATGCCATTCTCCCTCGCTAAAATATCTTGTTTCACTTCTCTTCCTAACATGCTTTTCAGCTCTTTAAGTCACATTAAGGTTCCACTTTTTCCCAAAAAACTTTCTTTACTCTGATGCTTCCTGAGGCGCATTATTTTCACAGTTGTTCTAATAAGGGCACAGAGCCAGGCAACTTCAGTCCCACTCCTGACATTTTCACTTCGATTTTGGCTATTGTTCATTGTTACTATAAACTAGAGGCCTCGTGCACGATATTTGTGCAAGAGTAGGCCTTCCTTCCCCCAGCTGCTGGCACCAGCTTTCCTCTGGCACCTAGGACTTGGGCTTCCCTCACAGCCCCAGCTTTGTCCAGAAGATCATCTGGAAGAACGTCCAGAAGGACGTCCCATCTAATCAGCATATTATGCTTTTATTATTATAGATATTTTTATTCTGTTTTTGTCTCCACTATTGGCTTATTTGTGTTTATGTTTTCAATGGCTACTCTAGAGTTTACAATATTAATCTTTAATTTACCATCCTACACCTTGAAATAATGCCTTCTCACCTATGCACAGGGTGAGAGCCTTACAATGCACCTCCATCGGCCCTCTGTCTTCCATGCCCTGAAACCATATTTAACTTTCACATATTTTGAAAACCCAGTATACATTGTTATTGCTTTAAACAGTTATCATTTTAAGAGATTAAGAGCATATTTGTCCACATATTTAGGTGGACAACTTGTTTTCTGTCAGCACAATGAAAATGTCATTTTTTGTCTCCTGACTTGTGCTGTGTAAAGTGAGAAGTCACTAGTAATTATCAACTTTGTTTCCTTGCGTGTAATGTTTTATTTTCTGGTCTAGCTGCTTTTAAGATAATCTCCTTATCACCATTTTCCAGCAGCTTTAATATGATGTGCTTCGGTATGGTTTCCTATGTGTTTATTCTACTTGGAATTACTTGAGCTTCCTGAATCTGTGAGCTTATAGTTTTCATTAGATTCATAACATTTCTACCATAATTTCTTCAAATATTTTTCGGTCCCCTGTAATGAGAAGGTAGCTTCAGACTGAAGGCTGGAGCAGGCAGTTCCATAGAATAGAACAGAAATTAAAATGGGATAATTTACCTTTGGGAAAGTTGGGCTGGAGCAGACAGACAGCCCCTCACTTTTGCACAATTTATTCTCCGCCAAAGACTCCCATTGCTGTGCTGTTTTTATACTATAACTCAGGCACTACTGATTGACAAGACCAAGGGACAAAGAATGCAGTAGTGCCAGGGGCCATCCCTCCTTGTGGTCCATACTATCCCCAGTTTGATATTCAGCTCGGTTGTCATTCTGGCCATTATTAACAAAAGTAGTTATGGTCACATGTTAAGGACCACGGACAATTATTAACTAAAGGGCTTTGATGTGCTTGCTGAGGACAGTGAGATCGGCCAGTAGTCACAGCATGAGAGGGCACGGAGATGAAGATGGTTTTTGTTCACACCTGTATCTATGCAACGGACTACATGCACGACACTGCGCTCAAAATACAAATATGAGCCCAGCTGGTGTGGCTCAGTAGTTGAGCATCAACCTAAGACCCAGGAGATCAAGGTTTGATTCCCGGTGGGAGTATATGCCTGGGTTGTGGGTCGATCCCCAATAGGGAGTGTGCAGGAGGCAACCTCTGGATGTTTTGCTCTCATTGATGTTTCTGTTTCTCTGTCCCTTCTCCCTCTCTCTCTAAAAATCAATAAAAACATTTTTAAAAATACAAACATGAAGAAGCATACTCTAGCCTTCAAGGAGTTTCCAAGTCAGTGGGAAGACAAATATAAGCACAACAAAGTGCAACAGGCTGTGGCAAATGCCGTGAAGAAGCTACGGAAACAGAAAGAAAACATCAACTAATTCTCATTAGTTTTAAACCAGGCTATTTTCATAGAGAAGCAACAGTTACTAGTATACCCCCCACCCAAATTAGAAGATCTAATGGGATTCACACAATAATGAGAATCAGGGTTCTTTAGGAGGGTGAACTGATTTAAACAATAGCATTCAAAACAGCCAAGATGTGTCATTAAAGAAAGTGCAGCCAGGTAATTAGTGCTGCCTCCTCCACGGCACTGGGTGCTCATCGCCACCGGCACTGGGTGCTCATCGCCACCGTCAGCCTGGCCTTTTCATTGGC
>NW_006292916.1:333175-339837 GCF_000327345.1 Myotis davidii | reverse complement strand
TGACAGGCCTCAGGGAGGGAGACAGCACGGCTGGGCTTGGTGCAGATGCTATCTCCTTCCCTTTGTGGAAGACACACCAGATTATAGCTTTCCAATCTTCTGCTGAAAGAGGGGTCCTGCCTTGAGCATTTCTGTGTTCTTGGCCTGTCCATTCAACCCAGCCCCATACCACCCATCACCTGGGGAGGCTCACAGGCTGGCTCCTGGTGATGATCATGCCCCTTTGATTGGAGGTTCTCTTAAAAAGCCAGTGGGTTGGTGTGTAGGCGGGCGCAGGAAGAGGGCAGGCTACCAGCCGCCTAGTTTTTACCCAGAGCCGTCTTCATGGGTAGATCTTCACTGTACATTACCAATATGTGTGTCTTTTTAAAAATATGTTTTTATTTATTTCAGAGATGAAGGGAGAGGGAGAGAGATACAAATATCAATGATGAGAGAGAATCATTGATTGGCTGCTTCCTGTATGCCCCTCACTGGGTTTTGAGGCTGCATACGTGCCCTGACTGGGAATCAAACCATGACCTCTTGGTTCATAGGTTGATGCTCAACCACCGAGCCATGCCGGCCAGGCCCAATGCATGTGTCTTGCTTCTATTCATAAGAAGGGAGGCAGGTGCAGGGCGCGCGGGGAGCGGGGAGGGGAAGTATTTTTGTTCATTTGGTTTTTCTTTGTGTGTGTATTAAATTCTGTATTCAATTATGCAAAGGTTCAGTTAGACATTTTTTAAAAGATGCAGAATATGTGTTATCATTGGAACTTGCAGCATTTCCTCAGTGCATGCCGCTATGCCTTCCTCCCGAACCAGAGCTCAGAGGTAACTCACTCCAAGGCCAGGAGAGGGAAGGGTGTGAGCTAAAGGCCTCTCCCTGTATGACCCCAGCAGTGGCCATCCAGCAGGGGCACAGCAACTGGCAAGCACAACCCGAAGTTGTTGACTAAAAGAGGACGAGGAAGGGAATTTAGAGTCCAGAAGAGAAGGGATTAGAGCCTTCCCAGGACCCGAACCCCTGCCCATCTGGGTGCCTTGTCACCCCTATCCCAGCTTCTTAGCTCACACCCAGGCCCTGAGGCAAGTCACTAGTCACTACAGTTGTTTCTGGCCTCTGAGTGTCACTGACATTCCCCTCACCCCCCACAAATTCTTCATCAAGTGAGGAAATCCCTTTAGACAGTTCTGTACAATGAGGTTAGAAACTTCCTTTAAGAAAATAGAAATAGAGAAAGTCCTTTGCCCTCAAGCTACAAGAAGTGGGGAAATGTGGCTTTCTCAGGTCTCCTAGTGCCTCTCACTTCTCCCAGGTTCTTCTGATGATGCATCATGCAGCCAGTCTGTCTAGACCTGCTCCTTACCTGGGGGGTCATGTTAAATGCAGATTCTGAGCTCCCAGGGGGTGCTGCTGCTGCTAGGAAGTAGTCAGTAGAGTTAGCTCTGGAGATCCTGGAATTAACCTTCCCCTTGCACATTAGCATATTAAAAACAAAATAAAACAAAGTTGCAATAGGGTCTGTAACACATTCCCCCACCCCCACCTTTTGCTGCAAGCCCTCTAAGCCTACTAACAAGGATATTTTTCTTTCCTTTCTTCACTGACCATTCATTTAACAGATACTTACTGAGCACCTACCCTGTAAGAGGCACTGTGTGTGAAGAAAAATCCTAGCTCATGCCTTGTACTGCAGCGGAGATAAGAAATGAAAACCTGACCCCGTTATCTCTCCTCTCATAATTCTCCGGGTTCCCCACAATATGTACTGCAAGTGCCTTAAGACTCATTCTAACACCAGCTTAGAGTGGACTTATCCCCTCACCCATAGCTCACCAACCTCAAGACCTACCTGCTATGAGAAATCTGTCCCCACAATCTGCTGACCAGGCTGTGAGCTTGGCTCCTACTCCCCACTCCTCTTCCTGTAAACACCCTTCCCACCGCTGTCACTGGTCACGCATTGCTCACTCACCCCTGCAAGGTGTGGCTCACCGCCACCTCTTTCCGGGCTCTCCGTATTCCCAGGTGGATTTCCTGTCCCCTCTTCATTCTGACAGTTTTACATTGAATTCTGCTTCTCTTTCTGCCAAACCTAGGGCTTCAAGCGTAGAGAAATGTCTCAGTCACATCCCCAGCAGTGTGTTTCTGCTGAACAGCAGCTGGGTGAGCACCACACCTCCTGGCAGCACCTCCTGCCTGCAGGTTCCCCATTTGAGATGCCCACGACTGTGAGCTGCTTCCAAGGCATCAGCTTTGGCCTCCCAGCATCCGGGGAACCGAGACGTGTTCCAGGGCGAGTGTGCATCGTCCATGGTGCCTGACATTTCACAGCCCAGCTGTCGGGACAGATCAATAAAACAATAAAATCCCTGCCAGGCTTTTTGTCTACTGAACCATGTTACACTGAGAAATGGAGCTGGCCAGGAATTTCAGACCTGCTCCCATCCTGGAAGTCTCTCCATTTTGGATATAATGATATGAAAAAGGGAAATCAAACCCTCTCCTGCCGCCTGTGATCTCTGGAGACTCTTTTTGGAGCCCAAACAGGCACCGACCACCTCTGCAGGATGAGCACCAGACTTGAGCTCGAGGCACAGGGATTCTCCGGTCTGGGGGTGGCACGAGGGGGAGGGCAATCCTCAAAAGGTATTGACGTCCTAAAACTGATTACTAACCCCCCGTGGGCCGCCGCAGCTCAGTGTTGGCAGCTGCAGGAGATCAGGTAGCTTGGACCTGGTGAGTGTGGCTGGGCGGCGTCCAGACACTTGCAGCACCTGCAGTACTCAGGCCTAAGCCGCTGCGGGGCTGTGGGCCTGCAGGCAGGTGTAGTCCCAAAGACATTTCCTGTCTTATTAAAGAGAGTCAGCACAAATGTAACAATGAGCGTCAGAGACCATCAGCTTTGCAGAGCAAACTTGTGAGTTTCCATGAAGCCGTCTTTCCAAGGTCCTGGCTAGAAAGGGATTATGTGCATGTGGTAATGGAGAGGAGAGGTGAGGGGAGGCTATTTATTCTACATTTGATATCGCTTTGCTTTTGTAATTCAAATGCCTGAAATACACACATATATCTGATCTGTATAAGGCATAAAATTGCACTGGAAATGACGTCATCCTGTAGCATTTCACATATACTTGACATTTGTTTCATCCACTAATTCATCACCTATTATGATCTCTAGCTTCCCTTGTCCCCCCAACCCTGGGTCCTCACTGCAAACAGGTTGGCAGTCGCTGCCTCGGGTTAGAGCAGTGGTTCATTAGGAGAGAGTTCTGATTTTGAACAAGGTGGTGACGTGGTATTTGGATGATAGGTTGCAGTAGATACTCTGGTGGTGATGGGAAAGACCGTCGAGGGGCTAGTCACTGTGATCAGAGGTATGACAGGCATACCTCACTTTCCTGAGCTTTACCTTGTTGCACTTTGCAGACACTGTGTTTCATCAACACTGAGGCAAGATCCTCCATCAGCAAAAGCATTAGGACTCACTGAAGGCTCAGGTGATGGTGAGCATAATTTTTAAGGTATGTACATTGTTTTTAGATCCCTGTTATTGGACACTTAATAGACTGCAGTATAGTGTACATATAACTTCCATATCCAGTGGGAACCAGAAAATCCATGTGACCCCCTTTATGCTATATTTGCTTTGTTCTGGTCATCTGGGACTGAACCCAAATACCTCTGAGGTAGCCTGTAGCTACTTAGCTCAGGTTATATGAGAACTATCTTGGGTGGCAGCACTGGCAAACACATTTTAGTTTATGCTGCACTCACATAACACATTTTCTTAAGACTCCCAGGGTGGCCCAGCCAGTGGCTCAATGGTTGAGTGCTGACCTATGAACCAGGAGGTCACGATTCCCAATCAGGGCATATGCCCAGGTTGTGGGCTCGATCTCCAGTGTGGGGCATGCAGGAGGCAGCCAATCAATGATTCTCTCTCATCATTGATGTTTCTATCTCTATCTCCCTCTCCCTTCCCTGTGAAATCAATAAAAATATATTTTAAAAAACCACACTCCCAGGGTGGCCAAGTTAAGGGAAAGGTGAAACTCAATAGTCTGAAGCTCACAGCACATAGAGCAGACACTATGCACGGAGTAAGAGTAACCTAAGGAAGGAACTGGACACAAAGCCAATCCCTATGGCAGTGTGGGGAGACTGGCTGGTTCTTCTCTCTTTCCTCCATGTATCCCCAAGCAAAAGAGGAAAAAGGAAAGCCTTTGGGCTAGTGCCTGAACTGTGGGGCAGCATTATTAGGGGTTTGTAGGCCCCGAATCTGATTAGAATAAGGGCCAGAGTCAAGGTCAAGCTGTTGTCAGGCAGTCTGTGGAGAGGACAGTGTAGTGTGTGGACCAGAAGTTAGCTGGGACCTCAAGCTTCCACTCTCCACTAACCATGACTGAGCACTTGTAGTGGTGAGGTCCATCCTGCCAGCCTCAATGCCGGCCTCAGAAGTTATGTTAGTAAGACCAGTGCTCCACTTGGGCAACTCTGGAGTTGATGTGGTAGCTGCTAGGTTCTTAAAATTTCATCTAGACCTTATTTGGGGAGGATAGGTACACACAGGTGTGTTTTTTACTTTACTTCTCTCCTTTTACTTCCTTTTAAATTTATTCACATATTTATCATTTCCATTGTTCTTCACTCTTTTGTGTATACAGTCCTGTGCCCCATAACATTTTGTGGCCCCATACAATAGTGGTCCCATAAGATTATAATGGAGCCTAGTGACATCTTAGCCATTGTAATATCATAGTACAACACATTACTCACATGTTTGTGATGATGGTGATGTAAATAAACCTACCTTGCTGCCAGCATGTAAAAATACAACACATCTAATTATGTGCAGTACGTAATACTGTAGGTAATACTTGATAATGATAATAAATGGCTATTACCAGTTTATGTATTTACTGCACTATAATATTTAGAATATACTCTCTTTCTACTTATAAAAAAGTTTGCTGTAAAACTGTGCTGTGTTACACTGGCAGCAGCCTCATGCATCTCATGTTTATTTAATCTCTTAATTGCGTCATTTTCTCTGGTTCTTGAATTAACCTCATGTTGTTTTGCACAGTAACATACTTACAGGCTTGTAGCCTAGGAGCAATAGGCTATACTTTAGGTGTGTTGTAGACTAATCCAAGTAGGCTTGTTGTAAGTATACTCAATGATGTTAGTGCAAGGGCAAACTTGTCCGATGATGCATTTCTCAGAATGCACACAACACATGGCTGTACCTGATTTTCATTCTGCTTTTATTTTCCTTTAATCGAAACAATTTCCTTTAACATTTCATATCATGTAAGTCTGCTGTTGATATATTCAGTTTTATCTGTAAATACCTTTTATTTATTTATATTTTTTTATTGTTTAAAGTATTACATATGTCTCCTTTTTCCCCAATTGACCCCTCCCACCACTCCCATCCCCGAGGGCAAGCTCCCACCACCCCAGTGTGTGAGTCTATTGGTTATGCTAATATGCATGCATACAAGTCCTTTGGTTAATTTCTAACCCCCCCCTCCCCTGCCTCTTCTCTGAGGTTGTATGGTCTGTTCAGTGTTACTTTGTCTCTGGGTCTATTTTTGTTCATCAGTTTCTGTTGTTCATTATATCCCACACTAGAGGCCCAGTGCATGCAATTCATGCAAGAGAGGGGGGTGTCCCTCAGCCTGGCCTGCAACCTCTCCAATCTGGGACCTCTTGGGGGATGTCTGATTGTCCCCACAGGGATCGGGCCTAACCCCGCAGTCGGACATCCTTCTCACAATCCAGGACCGTTGGCTCCTAACCACTCACTTGCCTGCTGGCCTGATCCCTCTAACTGCTCTCCCCTTCCTTCCTGATCCCCCTAACTGCCTCTGCTACCCTTTTATTAGTATAGATAGAAGCCTGATGCATGGGTGGGGGCTGGCTGGTCTGCCCTGAAGGGGGTCCCAGATCAGGGTGAGGGGTCCTCTAGGGGGGCGGGGCCGGTCTGGGAGAGGGGCCACCAAGGGTTTGCAGGCTGGCCATGCCCCTATTGGGGTGGGGGTCCCCACTGGGGAAGATGCCAGCCTGAGCAAGGGGCTGGGGCAGTTTGCAGGCTAACCATGCCCCCATTGGGGTGGGGGGGGGCCCCACTTGGGAGCGTGGCCATCCTGGGCAAAGGGCTGATGGCTGTTTACATGTGGACCATGCCCCCATTGGGGTTAGGGTCCCTAATGGGGAGTAGGCAGCCTGGGCGAGGGGCCTGGGGGAGTTTTCAGGCTGGCCAGCCCCCTGATGGGGTGGGGCGGCCTGGGCTAGGGGGCAGGGCTGCCTGGGTGAGGGCCTAGGGACACTTTGCAGGTGGGCCAAGCCCCTGGCTTTGTCCTGAAGAACATCCAGAAGGTCTCTGGAAGGTCTCCCAGTCTAATTAGCATATTACTCTTTTATTAGTATAGATATGAGTGAGATCCTGTGGTATTTATCTTTCTCCGACTGTCTTATTTTGCTTAGCATAATGTTCTCCAGTTCCATCCATGCTGTTGAAAATGGTAAAAGTTCATTCTTTTTTATAGCAGCATAGTATTCCATTATGTAGATGTACCATAGTTTTTTAATCCATTCATCTGCTGATGGGCACTTAGGCTGTTTCCAGATCTTAGCTATGGTAAATTGTGCTGCTATGAACATAT
>NW_006292916.1:330083-331731 GCF_000327345.1 Myotis davidii | reverse complement strand
GTGATTTGTATCTCTGAATGTATTTATGTGATATATCACATTTATTGATCTGTGGATTCTATACCAAGCTTGCATCCCCAGGGATTAATCCCACTTGGTCATGGTGTGCGATCTTTCCATTGTAATGCTGGATCTGATTTGCTAGAATTTTGTTGAGGATTTTAGCATCTATATTCATCAAGGATATTGGCCTGTAGTTCTCTTTCTTTGTGGTGTCTTTATCTGACTTTGGAATTAGGATAATACTGGCTTCATAGAAAGAGCTTGGAAGTGTGTCTTACTCTTAAATTTTTTGGAATAATCTGAGGAGGATAAGTTTTAGTTCTTCTTTGAATGTTTGTTAGAATTCCCCTGAAAAGCTGTTTGGACCAGGACTTTAGTTTGCTGGAAGATTTTTTTATTACTGCTCTCAATTTCTTGGTAGTTATTGGCCTATTCATGTTTTTTTTATTCTTCCTGACAGAGTTTTAGAAGCTTGTATTTTTCTAAGAGTATGTCCATTTCATCTAGGTTGTCCAGTTTGTTGGAATAGAGTTGTTCATAGTATTTTTTCATAATCCTTTGTATTTCTTTGGGGTCTGTTGTTATTTTGCCTCTTTCATTTCTGATTTTATTTGGGTCCTCTCTCTTTGCTTCTTGATTAGCCTGGCTAGAGGTTCATCAATCTTGTTTATCCTTTCAAAGAACCAGCTCTTGGTTTTATTGATCTTTGTATCATTTTTTTTGGGGGGGGGGGGTTGTTTGTTTTTTTGTCTCATCGTTTTTGGTGTATTTTTGTTTGTTTGTTTGTTTTTTCCTTATGATGTTTATTTCTGCTCTGATCTTTATTATTTCCTTCCTTCTGCTTACTCTGGGTTTTTCTTGTTGCTCTCTTTCTAATTCTTTGAGTTGTAGGGTTAGATAATTTATTACCATTTTTTTTTCTTGTTTTTTGAGATAGGCCTGTAGAGCTATGAACTTCTCTCTAAAGACTGCTTTCACTGTGTCCCATAGATTTTGGATTGTTGTGTTTTCATTGTCATTTGTTATCAGAATGCTTTTTATTTCTTCTTGATCTCTTTGGTAGCCCAATCGTTGTTTAATAGCATGCTATTTAGCCTCCAAGTGTTTGATTTTTTTCATTGTTTTTATTGAAGTTGACTTCTAATTTTATGCCACTGTGATCTGAAAAGATGCTTGATATGATTTCTAGCTTCTTGAATTTAAAGAGAATTTTCCTGTGTTCCAATATGTGGTCTATCTTTGAAAATGTCCCATGTGCACTTGAGAAGAATATATATGCTGTAACTTTGGGGTGAAATGTTCTGAAGATGTCAATTAATTCCATTTGATCTAGAGAATCATTTAGTATAGATGTTTCTTTGCTGATTTTTTATTTAGACGATTTATCCAGTGGTATCAATGGGGTAGTAAAGTCCCCTACTATTACTGTATTGCTGTCAATCTCTCCCTTGACATCTTCCAGAAGTTTTTTTTTTATGTATTTGGGTGCTCCTGTAGTGGGTGCATATATGTTTACCAGAGTTATATCCTCTTGTTGAATTGCTCCCTTTAGTATTATGAAGTGGCCTTCCTTATCTCTTGTTATGGCCTTCACTTTGAGGTCTATTTAGTTAGATATAAGTATTGCCACACTAGTTTTTTTTCA
>NW_006292916.1:320190-330057 GCF_000327345.1 Myotis davidii | reverse complement strand
TTCTTACTTTGCATCACTTTGTATATTTCATTCCATTCCCTTCTGGCCTGATGTGTTTCTGTTGAGAAATCAGTTGATAGTCTAATGGGAGATCCTTTGTAGATAATTTTCTATCTCTCTCTGGCAGCCTTTAAAATTCTTACTTTGTTTTTCATGTTTGCCAATTTAATTATGATTTGTCTTGTGTCGGTCTTTTTGGGTTCATCTTGTTTGGGACTCTGTGAGTTTCTTGGACTTGTGTGAGTTTTTTCTTCCCAATATCAGGGAAGTTTTCTGTCATTATTTCTTCAAACAGGTTTTCTATTGCTTGCTCAGTTTCCTCTCCTCCTGGCACTCCTATTATGTGGATGTTGTTTCAATTTGTGTTGTCCGAAAGATCCCTTAGACTCTCCTCTTATTTTTTAAGTTTTTTTTTCCAGTTGTTGCTCTGCTTGGGTGTTTTTACCTACCTGTCTTCTAGCTCACTGATGCGGTTCTCAATTTCTTCTAGTCTACTGTTGATGCTTTCTATTGTGTTCTTTATTGCAGCTCTCATTCTTCATTTCTTCTTGGTTATTTCTCATTTCCTCTTGATTCTTACACATGCTATTGAATTTGTCTTCCATCCTTTTCAGCATCCTTATGACCATTGCTCTGAATTCTTTCTCTGACAAATTGCTTGCCTCCATTTCGTTTACTTCCTTTTTTGGTGATTCCTCATTTTCTTTCATATGGGGGCTGTTTCTTTGTCTCCCCATCTTTGCTCCTCTCAAGGTGTCTGTATATATATAAAAATAAAAAACTTTCCCTTTTCTTTAATCTATCTATATATTCATCCCCTTTTTTGGAAAAGGAGAATATAGTAGAGAGCAGAGAGGCCTGAGTTTGGTGAGTGAAACTAATTAAGCTATTAGTAGGAGAAGAGAACAAGTGAGGAGAGCAAAAACAAAAGCATAAAATAAAATAAAATAAAATAAACAAAAAAATGAACAAACCATCAAACAAACAACAGTAAGCAAAATAATTGAATTAGGAGAGAGAAAAGAGTGCAAAAATGATATCGAGAAAAGGAAAAAAGGTAAGAAAGAAAAGAAAAAGAAGAAGAAAGAGAAAAGAGAAGGGTGCATGGACTGGAGCAGGGGAGAGGAAATTAGATATGAGTAAGCCAACAGAGACTACTATAGTAGTAATGCATCAATAAAGCAGATAAAGAAGATAAATTTTAAACAAGGAGTAAAAATAAATGAGAGAGAAAAACTAAAGCTGGAACAGGAGAAGAGAAACAGGTTGGAAAAGGGAGAAGTGAGGAAGAAAGGATGAAGAGGCAGAGCTTATTTCCAAAAGATAAGGTAAAGGAATTGAATGGAAGGGGGAATGTTCATGATTCAGAATAGCGGAAATGAGATAGAGTAAAATAATGATTAAAAAATAGAATGTAGAACACTAATCCAAAAACAAACAAACAAGATGAAAGATTAAAAATAATAATAATAAGAAGAATAAAAAATAATAATAAAATAAAGAAAAGTGAAAAAATGTTAGTTTCTTAAGTAAAAGATAAAAAATAAAAATGTGAAGTAGTGAAGTTTGTTTGCTTCAGCTGATTTTTATGTCCCATGGGGGCTGGTTTAAGACCCCTCTCTACTGTTCTGTCTGCCTCGTCTCAGGTTTCTGCTAGGTAGTCAGCACTATATGGAAGTTCCCAGAGATCCACTGCTCCTCTGTGTCAGAGGCCACAACTTTGGTTTCTGCCTGCTTTCAGTTGTATTTACTCGTGTCTATTTCTCACACGGCCTCTAGGTGGTGGTGTTTTTGTATTAGTTTCCAGGACCAAATGGCCCCTCAACCCAGTCCCCAAGGGCTCCCTGGGGGTATTTAGAATCTTTGTTTCCCTGCCATGCTCAAGGGTGGGTGTGGCTGTGCTGCTCGGAGGGGCCTGGTCTCCAGGAGAAAAATGTCTGTTCAGGGTTGTAGGGATCAGGCTGCCCCAGAGCTGGCTTCCTGATCATCTCTCCCTGTTTTGCTACCCAACTTCCACAAAACCACCTTCCCCTGCACCGCTGCCTCAGTGAGCATTTGTAATTGAAAGATCCTATGTGCTGGGTTTAGCGAGTAAAAGCAAGGAAAATACAAAGACAGAGCAACCTTGATGCTCAGCATCTCTCTCCCCCAGGCACTGAGCAGCCAGTGCAGAACTGCAGGCTGCCTTTCTGGGCACAGCCTCCCACGGTTGTGGGCTTAGATCTAGAGTCCCCTGCTCCAAGCAGCCCTGTGGATCCCCTTCCACAGTCAAGTGCTACACTTATCCCCAAGGAATGTGGATTTGGAGACTTCCCTCTGACACTCTAGTCCCGGCTGCATGCATTTCTCCCTCCAGCCCAGATCCCCAATCCCACCTCTCTCCAGGCGACCTCTGATCTTTCCATCCATGGATTGTCTCACCAGCTGTGTTTAATTCTCCAATTCCGGATGGATGTTATTCAGTTCAGCTGTTTCTTCTATCTGCTCTGTGAGAAGGCGCAGGACCTGTCCGCCTATTCAGCCACCATTTTGTCTCCCCCTGGACATACTTTTTAGGTGCTGTGGCCGGGGAGGCTGGAGTCTCAGTGTTCATGGGTTTGTAGCCAAGACAGCTGGTCCCTGGCCAGTATGGCTGTAGGGTCCCCAGGGGTGTATGAGGTCTCCTCGGGTGAAGGTAAGGCTGGGCTTCTGATAACAGCTGCTCTCCCCTTCAAGGTGGCCTGGAAATATCTTTATTTCATTTTTATTTCTGAAGAACATTTTTATTGGATATAGTATTGTAGGTTGATTTGTTTCAGCTCTTTATAGATATCATTCCACTGTCTCCTGGCTTGCCCTGTGATTGAAAGACAGCAAAATTTATATCTTTCCCTTGTATGAAACATGTCTTTTTCTCTGGCTTCTTTGAAGATTTTGTCACTGGTTTTCACCAATTTGATTATGTTGTGCCCTCCTGTAGTCTTCTTTGGGCTTATCTTGCTGGGTTGTGTTGAACTTTTTGGATCTATGAATTGATATATTTTAACAAAACTGGAAACACCTTTGAACATTATATTTTCAAAATTTTTCTGTCCCCACTCTTCTCCTGGAATTCTAATTATATGTATGCTTGATATTTTCTCACAGGGAACTGACATTTAATTCATTTTTAAGCCTCTTCTTTCTGTGCCTCAATTTGATAATTTTTATTGCCATTTCTTGAAGAAGTTTTTTTCATTGTCCTATCATCTATTAAGTTGAATCTAGCAGCCATAGCATCAACTTCTATCATCTATATCTTTCATTTCAGATATTGTATTTTTAGCTCTAAAATTTCCATTTATTTATATTTTTAAATTGAGATATAATGCCCAGACTACAAAATCCATTACTTTACAAGTACCATTTATTTCCTCATTGTGTTCATGTTTTCCTTTCAATTCTTTAATATATTCATAACAGCTGTTTTAAAATTGTTGTCTGATACATTTTTTACTCTGTCATTTCTGGGTCACTTTCTATTACCTTAATTTTTCTCCTGACTATGGGTCACACTTTCCTATTTCTTTGCAGGTCTAGTATCTTTTAATTGAATATAGGACATTGCAAATGTTTTATTTTTAAGCATTTGAGTTTTATCTTATTTTAAAGACAACAAAATATTTGAGCTTCATTTTTACACATAGTTAATTTTCTTGTAGATCATTATAATCCTTCTGAGACTTAATTTTAAGCTCTGTTGGGTGGATCTACAGTAGCCTTTACTTTAGTGCTACTTAAGTTCCATTCTTAAGGTGTGACTTTTCTGGGATTTCTACTGAATGTCCTGGGTGTTTATTAAAATACTAGAGGCCCAGTGCATGAAATTCATGCAGAGGTAGGGTCCGCTGCCAACTAGGGCCTCCCATCCCCTGGCTGCCAGTCAAGGACTCCCTTCTCACCCGCCTTTGCCTGGTGCTGCCCACTCACCTGCTCCACCATCCCGCCGTGATCCCGCTCTTGTTGGGGCCCATCGGGGGCAGCAGTGCCTCCACTGCCACCTGCTCCCAACTAACTCCTGGTTGGTTGAATTCCTGCCCGTAGGCACAATTTGCATATTAACATTTTATTATAAAGGATCTCCAGGTGGCTGGTCAGAATTCAAATGTCTCCAGTCCTGTGCACTCTGTAATTACCCAGCAGTTGCTCTTTTTCCTGTCCGTTGGTTGTTTCTTTTTGTTTTTGGTGTTTTTGCATGACCTTGTGGAATTTCACCTGAACATCATAACCTAGCATTCAGCCCAAACTTTCAAGGCACCATGATTTATGAGCTATTTCTTTGCTTATCTTTGAAAATTCAACTTCCCTCAGCATTCCAAACAACTGTCTCTGTCTTCTCAGCTCTCAGCTTCTTAGAGCAATAAGACTGCTACGCTCTGCTGGAATTTCTTCTCTTTTTAACATAGTTTAGAAAGTACTTCAGGCAGAAAGCAGGGCCTTGTAAGGTTCACCCCCTTTGTTTCCCATCTTTCAGAAGTTACAGTCCTTGCCTGTCTATTTTCTAAGGACTGAAAACAGTTGTTTCATATATTTGGTCCAGTGCTCTGGTTGATCTGCTGTCAATGACTTCCCATACACTCCTTTTAAAGGAGGTTTTGTTGTTGTTGTTGTTGTTGTTAGGGTAATAAACAAATAGTACACTGGTTCTGGAGAAAGTTTCTTTTTTCCCCCTCTCTCTTAAAATATTGTTGAGCAAAAATAAATAGTACCTTTTCTGCTTCTGAACATGCTTCCAAGAACTGTTGCTGTAGCAAACATAAGGAGAGCTATCTAAGAGGACAGGCCAGTATGCTCAGGATGACAGACAGGAAAGGTAGGGAACACTTGGTCTGTGATAACATCAGTGAGATGATGTAGTGACCAACCCTGTAACTGTCCTAGTTCTAAATCATCAATTCTCAAATATTTTGGTTTCAGACCCCACTCTTAAAAATTTTTGAGGACCCCAGGAGCTTTTGTATATGCAGGTTATAGCTATCAGTATTTGCCATAATTGAAATTGAGAACATTTAAAAATATTATTTATTAATTCATTAAATCAACTGGATAATTAATCCATTAACTATAATAATAATCGTATAATATGCTAATTAGACCAGACAGCCAAACGACCTTCTGGATGACCTTCTGGACGAAGCCGGGGCTGCGAGGGCTGACACAAGCTGTTGCGGCTACGAGGGCCTCTAGTAAAATATAAAACACATTACACATTAACATAAAAAATAATGTTTTATTAAACAAAAGATAACAGTAACATGAGTGACATTGTTTTATATTTTTACAAACTCTTTAATGTCTGGCTTAATCCACAACAGCTGGTTTTTCTATCTGATTTTGTGTTCAATCTTTTGTAATATGCTATTTTGATTAAAAAACAAACAAACACGGTGGGGGTGGGAGGTGGGGGAGGCGAGGGAAGGTCAATGGGGAAAAAAAGAGACATATGTATTACTATTTGTAATACTTTAAACAAGAAAATAAACACTTTAAAAAATAAATAAATAAAAGCTAGACTAAAAAAACAACAAAACAAAACAAAAAACAAACAAACAAAAAATCTGGCCTCACCCAGATATGTTATAGAAAAAGAGGAGTATTTTCATGCCTGTTCTGATAGAACACTAAAAAACCTAACAAGTACTAGTTCCTTAAGGGTTATTTGCAATTTGGAATAGAAAACTATCTCCAAAAAAATGTTTCATCCTCTATTATAGGACTCAATAAGCTTTTTCTTCTTCAGGATATGGAGGGTGATCTATCGGGTCTCCGGTCCTCCCCAACTTCCGTCCTTCCTCCCAATCCTGACGTAGCTGCTGGCCATGCCCCTCCAGGCAGCCCCTTTGCTTGAGTGCCCTGTTAGAGTTGCTGGGAGCAGGGTAGGTGCTATCTGTCAGGGCTAATGCTGATGGAGCCTAGGGCAGCAAGCTGGCATAGAGATGGAGGGGGAGGGGAGCAGTTGGGGTGGCAAGGTGGGGTTTCGGGGTGGAGCTCAGGTCCAGGGAAATTAGCTATCAGAGGAGGGGCAGCTCTCCTGTATCCTGCTGTTACGGGGCAGGGGCCACCAGGTGGGCCCGCCTCACATCACATCCTGTGCTCCTGCTTGGACTCCTTCATGATCTCCACATCTGGCATCTTCACAGTCTTCACTGCCATGTTCCTCCTGAGCTCTCTAGCACCTTCCTGCAATGTCCAGGGCCCTCTTAATGTTGAGCAGGTCCTGGCACTTCCGCAGGTGCAGGGCCATCTTGTCCTTGTGGTCTGCCCCTCTTCCTCCAGCCAGGCAGGGCTTCCTGGTAATACACCATCTCCCCCATGGAGGCCTCCTGCTCCTGCATCTCAGTGCACTTTTTCTGTAAAGGGGCAGACAGTGAGGAGCTTCCACCTTTGGGCCATGCAGTTTCTGTCTCAACGACTGAAGTCTGCCAGTACAACACAAAAGCAGCCAAAGATGACACACAAACAAATCAGTGTTCCAATAAACCTTATTTACAAAACGTCCTTTTTGTAATCAACTTTTTATAAAAATCTTTTGTTTTCTGCTCCGTTGCATTAAAATCCATTCATCTATCTTGCACTTGGCCATGCAGTGCCCTTACAGGGTTTTAGGGACCTCTAGGTGTCACTAGACCACACTGAGAGGAGTCAGCTTGACACGCAGGCAGACAGGGCAGGGATCCAGTGGAAAACAGAAGCAGGTGGAACATAGGCAGAGGCAGACATGGCAGAGCAAGGCTAATCACAGAAACCAGCCATGCAAAAATAACAGAATGTTTTTAGACTCAGATCGAGAGGCATGTACTAGTAAAACTAGGGAGGGACTGCAACAGTGAGGTGAACTGACACATAGGAACAGGGAAAGTTCAGGTTCATTGCTGGGCAAGAACAATGAGGGAATTAATCAGTTGGCAACACAGGTAGATATAGAGCAGGCTTCTAGCATAGATATACCCCTAGACCAGTGGTCGGCAAACTCATTAGTCAACAGAGCCAAATATCAACAGTACAACGATTGAAATTTCTTTTGAGAGCCAAATTTTTTAAACTTAAACTATATAGGTAGGTACATTGTTATTAACTTAATTAGGGTACTCCTAAGGCTTAGGAAGAGCCACACTCAAGGGACCAAAGAGCCGCATGTGGCTCACGAGCCCCAGTTTGCCAACCACAGCCCTAGACCGATTAGCTTAACTTACACCCATTATTGGGCCCCCTCCCTGCGCGGGAGTCTGAATCTGTTTGTAATAAATTTTCCCTGCTTTTGCTTAAATCTGCTGGTCCACGGTGCTCACTCATCCGTGTTGTGAGACAGGACCCCAGGGAAAAAACACCGGCTCACCATTCCAGTTCTCAGCACTTTGAGAACGACTGCTCTAACATTTTTGTTATGAGACATAATACATTTTTTATTGTTAAAGCCACTTTCAGTTGGATCTTCTGTTGCTTGTGGCCAAAAGCGTCCTGGCTGATAAACTCCTGGGTAGTTTCTCCAGGCAGAAATCTTCAATCAGTGTCTATCTTGGATTCTGGGAAATGGCAAACCCACCCACAATCCTTCGACTGGTCCCAGCAGGCGAGGAGAAATGACAGGACGCGTGTCCAGGCAGAGAGGTCCTGCGCCTCACTAGGTCCCAGAACATGGAAGGAGAGCTTTAGAGAGCTTTCCATCTTTTCACTAGGAAGAGGGGGGTGGCTAAGAGAGGGCTGAAAGGGCCAAAGGGACATGGTTTAGACCAGCAGTCACCAACCTTTCGGACCTCACGGACCACTAAATTCATAATTTTAAATCCCACGGCCACTAATATGATTTTTTTAAAAAAAAGATAAATACATTTGTAAAATAATGATTAGAGAACTTCCATTTTATTAATATGAAATGCACCTATTTAATATATCAATATTATAAATACTTAATTAATCATAACAAAATCTCCAAAGGTTGTTTAATGCTAACAAATTTAGTAATGTTTAATTTTTATGAAATAATTGAAGCTTATTTAAGTAGTACACATTTTTAGAGTGTGATATTTGCTCCTGTTTGCTTGAAATAAGTTTACAGATTTTTGGCTCCAATGACGTTACTGCAAGACAAAGAGCCATATTTATTTGAAGCCGAGACCGGTACTACGTTTTAATTGCTGTGACAGATGAAAATGTTTTTTCGCACATATTTTCCCCACATACTTGAAAATTGAATCAAAATTTTCATTGCTTTTTCACTCAGCAATGGGTATTCACTTTTACTGGAGACCCAAAAATGAGTTCTTGATAAGGATGACTGGAATTTAGCTTTGAGACTGTGGTCAGATGATAATCGATGAAGCCTTCTTTTTCATTCAGGCTTAAATTGCTATCTTCAATGTTTGCTGCAAATGGATCTGTTATCCACATATTGCTGTGTCTGGGATCTTCTTTCTTTGGGTAATAACGACTAGAAGATTCTGTGAGTGATTGTAAGTGCTGTTGAATAATGGTTACCACCTGCCGGTTGACATCCTTCTCTCTCATATATTCATCAAAGTTTGAAAACATTTGCAAATCTTCTTCAGCCAACCGCGTTTGCCACAGTAATATTTTCTTTTGTGTGTGAACATGTCCTTAAGTTGTCCTTTCAAGGATATGTTTAGTTCATGTAATAGTGAAAAAATATCTGCCAGGTGTGCAAGCTTGGCTACCCACTCATCCTCAGAGAAGAGTTACTGTAATTTCTAATTTTTTGGCCGCTGGAAAAATATTTTTTGACTTCTTCACGCAGGGCGAACGGTCGGGTTAGGATTTTGCCCCTCGACAGCCATCTCAGAAGAAGGTGAAGTGCACTGGGAACCCATTTCTTCGCAAAGTGCCTCAACTATTTGAGAATTGAGCACTTCGTGCAGAATTTCATTTATAATTGTAATAACATCTGATACTACTTCGTGTAGTTCTGGGGACATTTTTTTCACTGTAAGTTGCTCACAATGTATAATGCAGCATGTAGACAAAATGTCTGGGTGACCAACATTTTCACCTTTGCAACAATTCCTGAAAGATGTCCAGTCATGTTTGCGGCACCATCTGTATATATCTCAATACATTTTTTCCATTCAATTCCGTGTTCCAGGAAATAACTATTAAGTGCTTCAAAAATCTCAGAGCTAGTTATCCCACCTGGCAAGTTGAGCGAACACAGTAGTTCTTCCTATAACTTTCCTTCACATTCAACCCTCACAAAACAAAGAAGTGCCTGTTACTTAAATCCATTGATTCGTCAAGTTGAATTGAATAAAATGGTGAATTTTCACCATTTTTATAACCAGATTTTCAGTGTCTTCAGCCATGTCTTCAATTCTGTGGTTGACAGTGTCAGCGGACACAGGAATTGCTTTCAGTTTCTGGGCAGCCTGCTTCCCCAAAACCTCTTCACAGGCTTGTAACAGGCAAGGCTTGATTAGTCTTCTCCAATCGTATATGGCTTTTTATTTTTCTCAATCTGAAGTGCTATAAGATAAAAAGCCTTTAATAAGGATTTATCTCCAACAGTCATTTTTGTTAGAGTAGTTACTTGCTTTTGCATATTTTCACACATTCTTTGAAAATATTCAAGTGGTTTTTTAGCTAAATCCCGGTGTTTTGATTGCAAGTGTCTTTTGAGATTCAAAGGTTTCAGGACAGCCCTAACTGGTTTGGCTCAGTGGATAGAGCATCGGCCTGGGGACTGAAGGGTCCCAGGTTCGATTCCAGCCAAGGGCATGTATCTTGGTTGCCGGCACATCCCCAGTGGGGGGTGTGCAGGAGGCAGCTGAATGGATGTTTTCTCTCTCATTGATGTTTCTAACTCTCTATCCCTCTCCCCTCCTCTCTGTAAAAAATCAA
>NW_006292916.1:315783-320145 GCF_000327345.1 Myotis davidii | reverse complement strand
CACTCAAATGTCACCATGAAAATGTTTCCTGCAGCCCTAACTGGTGTGCTCAGTAGATAGAACGTCAGCCTGCGGACTGAAGGTCCAGGTTCGATTCTGGTCAAGGGGTGGGGAGTGTTGGCACAGGTTTGCAACCTCCAGTTGGGGGTGTGCAGGAGGCAGTGGATCAATGTTTCTCTCTCATCGATGTTTCAAACTTTCTATATCTCTCCCTTACTCTCTCTAAAAAATCAATAAAATATATTTTTAAAAAAAAGGTTTTAGGGCATCATTGGATAAACTCTCAGAACACACAACACAAAGTGGCCGTGAATCCAGCTCACTACCAGGTTCTTGAACAAATCCAAATCTCAAGTGGTTCGAATCATTTTCTTGATACTTTGAGTTTTTTCTTCTTTCCGCCTCCAGTTCGAATGTTCTTCCTAATGGTGCCTGACGAGGACTGTGGAGACTCTGATTCATTGATCAGCTCAGGGCTAAGTGAAGTACACATATTATCCTTGTTACTATTATCATTATTACATTATCTTCTGTATTACTAAAGAAATGCAAAATATTCCTTTGTTTTTTTTCACTCATTATGGGTTTATTTTATTTGAATCTAAAACCAAGAAATGATAGTTATTAAAGTCTAACTATTTGATGCCATTAAATATAACAGTAAGGAAAATACATAGTTACATACAATACACAAATAAAACAATCGGATGAGAATCGGTAATCGCGGAGCGGGTGACTGCTGTAATGGTCAAAACAATACTGAAGCCTCTTGCACAGCTCTTGTTTTCCCCTCTCTAGTTTCTAGAAAGGGAAATTCACAAAATGTACTGGACTCTAGGACATTTTGAGAATTTAGTGCAATGTAAAGGGAAAAATTGTCATTCAGTCAGAATATAAGAATTTCTTAGAATATTTTTGTCTTATTAGTAGGATTAATAAAACATAAAAAATGCAAATAATGTCCAAATTTTTCTACGGACCACCAGTTGGTGACTGCTGGTTTAGACAATAGGTGGATTAGTCAGGGTTCTCAGAGAAACAGGCAATAGGATATATTGGAAGAGATTTATTATAAGGAATTGACTCACATGATTATGGAGACGGGGAAGTCCATAGCTTCCATCTGCAAGCTGGAGACGCAGGGGAGCTGGCAGTGTAGTTCCAGACTGAGCCTGCAGGCCCAGGAACCTGGAGAGCGGAGGGCATCAGCCCTGGTCTGGGGCAGGAGAAGACTGATGTCCCAGCTCAAGCATTCGTCAGAGCAAATTCTCCTCTCCCATCTCTTGTTCTATTCAGGCTGACAGTGGATGGAGGATCCTGCCCATAGGGGAGAAGGGTCTGCTTTACTCAGTCTACCGATTCAAATGCTAATCTCCAGAAACTCCCTCACAGTCACACCCAGAATAATGTTTAACCAAACATCTGGGCACCCCTGGTCCAGTCAAATGGACACATAAAATTAACCCTCAGAGTGGGACAAGGCAGGACCGTCCGCAGGAACTTTAGAAGGGAGACGAGGGAGGGGGATACCTGGAAAGATAAGCGTGGACAGATGACAGTGAAAAGGGAGTGCGGACACCTTCCCTTGCATGCTGTGACACCACATATGCCCTCTATGCTCAGAGTCACCCCAGGGAGAAGTGGGGAGGGTGCAACCCTGAGTTGACTGAGGGGCCCCTGAATTGACAAAGATGAACCTATAGTGACTGAATTGAAGAGATTGTTTCTGTCAAACAGAATAGGGGCCCTTGAGATAGAAATTAAGGTCAATTTTAGGGAATTTAGAAAGCTTTATTTTTTTTTTTTTTAAATATATTTTATTGATTTTTTACAGAGAGGAAGGGAGAGAGATAGAAAGTTAGAAACATCGATGAGAGAGAAACAACGATCAGCTGCCTCCTGCACATCTCCTACTGGGGATGTGCCCGCAACCCAGATACATGCCCTTGACCGGAATCGAACCTGGGACCCTTCAGTCCACAGGCCAACGCTCTATCCACTGAGCCAAACCGGTTTCGGCAGGAATTTAGAAAGCTTTAAAATGTTTTCATAAACATACATTTTTTCTAACAAAACTTGAATTAAAAATTTGCCAACCTGATGATTTTATTTCTATTAATTAATGATCAGCGAGGATGAGCATCATTCATGTGTTATTGGGACATTATTTCTGAATCCACCACAGTGCTTTTGAATTCAGGACAGTTAATGTTGACAGTTTAGGAGACTCTAGGACAGTGATGGCGAACCTATGACACGCGTGTCAGAGGTGACACGCGAACTCATTTTTTTGCTTGATTTTTCTTTGGTAAATGGCATTTAAATATATAAAATAAATATCAAAAACATAAATCTTTGTTTTACTATGGTTGCAAATACCAAAAAATTTCTATATGTGGTGACACGGCACCAGCATTGTTAGGGTTTTTCAAAATGCTGACACGCCGAGCTCAAAAGGTTTGCCATAACTGTTCTATGAAATTAATATCCTAAGCTTGTTAGAACATTTTACTGGCCTGGGAATCTTTTTAAACTCTGGAATGAGGCCCAGAAATCAGGATTTTAAAAAGATTCCCAGGTGATTTTAATGTGCAGCCAAGGTTGAGAACCACTGCTCTAGGATCTGCAGACGAACCCATATGCACACTGGGAGCTGCTATTTTCACCTTTAAAGTGAGCTGATTTAGAGTTTGTCAAGCACCTCTCAACAACACCAGAGAGGTGTTACTAGACAGCCCTCTGAGTCATGGGAGAGGGCTTCCCCACCCGTGAGCCTTGACTTCTCATATAAATGAATTTATATGGGAAACCTTGACTGCATTGTGAAAAGCCAATTAATTAAAGCAATTAAAGCATGTACCTTTATTGAAGAAGCAAGGCAAGCAAACCTATACACCTGGCTTATGAAGCGCAGAGGGGCTCTCAGCTAATCTGAAGAGTGATGAGTTGGGTGGGGGTCAGAGGTGTTATATACCCTCCTGTCTATAGGTTTCAAAATTCCTTTGATGAATTTTCTTGGTACATATTAATTCTCAAGGTCCCTTTTTACTTTGCTGTGGCCTTCCCAGAATTCATGAGCAGCACCTGGCAACTTTATCTTGCCAAGTCTTGGCACTGCTGGCTTCTCTGCTTAGGGAGTAAACTGCCCTTTTTCCCTTTCCCTCTCCCTTTCTGCGTTCTTTCCTTGGGGAGGTTTTTAACCATTTTCTCGCAAGTGTCTTTGGCTGGGGAAGATAATGGCTTGTTAGTTACAAGCTGGCTGCAAATTGCCTGTACTGTTTGTCATTGTTTTAACATTTCTGTCTGTTCCCCTGTCCGTCCTGCACTGGAATCCTGTAACAAGACCACTGAAGAGTCGTACTCCTCTATTTCAAGTTGATCTTCTGCCCTTCTAGTATGTTCATGCTGTTCACCATGGAAGTTACATCTTGTTTTCACACGCATCCCTCCCTGCATGTCTTCCTGTTTGCTCTGTTGACTGGCTGCTGGAAACTAAGTCGGGAATTGGGTTCAATGTGAATCTGGATTTTGTTACTTCCAACATCTCTCTTCTCTTTCTCAATCCTCCTAGAATATAAAAACCCAGGGTCCGTCACAGAAGGCTCGACCTACCGGAAGTCAGTCCTGCAGTCAGCAACCCAGCAGTGACTGCTGAGGGGGCTGTGGACCAGGCCCGGAGAGAGGCCGGAAGAGAGAGGCAGGGTCTGACCCACAGCTTCCGTAGCTCTCTTTCTCTCTAGGATTCCCCAGCAGTGGAGCCTCTGTTTCTCTCTGGGCCTCACAGGGACTGCTGATGAGCCCCGTCTCTCTGATCAGGCCCATAGATAGGCCCAGAGACACTGACTGGCATAGAAACCAACCAATCAGAACCAAATCTGGGTGAACTGCAAAGGCAGAACCTAAGGTGGGGGCTGAGGAGGGGTTTTAAGGGGAACGCTGTTTGGTGTAAGGTGTAAGAAAGCAGTTCAATTTTTTAATGACCGGTTTGGCAGTATATTGCATATGGCTGGTTATCAGTTCAGATATAGGGATTATGTATTTTTGTCTGCCAAGAGCATCTCCTCCTGCTTAAAAAGGCCTTCCCTCCGATTTAAGCAATCCTATCCTATATAATCTGTCTATACTAATAAAAGGGTAATATGCTAATTAGACTGGGTTGACCGGTCATCTTCTGGACGTTGACTTCCTTCTGGACAAAGCCGTAGTGGTGGGGGCCGTGGCAGAGTGGGCTATTGGGGACGAGACCAGGCTGGCAGGGGAGGGCCATTGGGGGCGAGATCAGGTCAACAGGGGAGGGCTGTTGGGGGCAAACAGGCCAGCAGGGGCGGGGGTGGGGGGGAGGGGATGCTGGCAGGGGGGGCG
>NW_006292916.1:307464-315632 GCF_000327345.1 Myotis davidii | reverse complement strand
CAGTTAGGAGTGATCCGGCAGGCAGGCAGGTGAGCGGTTAGGAGCCAGCGGTCCCAGATTGCAAGAGGGGTGTCCGATTGGAGAGGGCGCAGGCTGGGCTGAGAAACTTCCCCCTCACCCCCAAGCACGAATTTTGTGCACCAGGACACTAGTATTGTAATAAAATCAACATGTGCTTCTTTGACTCTAGATTCCACATGGACAGAGGCAAATAATTTTCCATCTTGTGCTGTTTATCTATTAAATAATTTTAGTTTGCTTCCCGGCAGGGGTAATACACATTTATTAAAAACAAAATGGTGCCCTCGCTGGTTTTTCTAAGTGATTAGAGCATCAGCCTGTGGACTAAAGTGTCCCGGGTTCCGGTCCAGTCAAGAAAATATGCCCAGGTTGTGGGCTCGATCCACAGTATGGAGCATGCAGGAGGTAGCTGATCAATGACTCTCTCTCATCATTGATGTTTCTCTCTCTCTCCCTCTCTCTTTCTCTTTGAAATCAATAAAAATATATTTTTAAAATGGTGCACAGAATAAAGAGGGCTACTTTAAATTCTGTCACTTCTACACAAAAGTTAGCTTCATTTTTTTTTAGCTTCATTTTTTATATCACCATCTGATCCTTGCTCCACTACACAGATATCTGATACACTTATTTGCTGTATCATTAACTAAGCATTTTCCCCGTAACATTAGATATTGGTCGGCTATTATTTAGTCTACAAACATGATAAATCATAAAAACAATGGTATCATGGATTAGCAAAATTCTTAGTTATTGTACAATCTGAATATTATAACATCTCTTTATTCTACTTTTCTTCATTTATTTATTCATTCATTTACTCATTAATTCCACAGACATTCATGGTGCTAGGTAGTGAGGGTACAAATATAAATAAGACAGACACTGCCCCGGCCATCTAGGAGGGGAAATGGCCATCATCATGTGATCTTCATGCATTTACCCACATGAGTCCTACATTCATGTTATATTTGCACAAGCTTCAACAGGTAGAATATCTCATTTTTAATGCTGGCTCATCATGTACAAGTGGTCAGAGTGGCAGTGTATGCTTTGGTGCACTGAGTTAGTTCCTCAAGGCTGTAAAAGCAGAACCATGGGAGACCTGCCTTCTCCTCTTGTGGTTTAATCTCCAGACAGCACTCCCTTCTACTTCCTGCCACAGGACTGGCAGTCAGATAAAATGTTCTTTTGAATGAGAAAAACAATTAAGCATTGAAAATGTGAGAATAAGAAAGCACAAGATTAAAACAGAACTCACCAGCCTGCTTTATAAAATGTATTTTTAACTGGTGGGTTTAATGGTAGCATTTTTGCCATCCTCCATACTTTCTGAACTATGCCACATTTGTAAGGAGGAAGACAGCAAAACATTAACCCTACCACTTAACTCTAGTTTTCAACTCTAGGCCATTATGAGGAAAGCTGTTTTATGTTTGTTTGAAGCCCAGAATTAATCATTAACTCTTAAAAAAAAAACACTTTAGAAACAACTTACTTTAAAATATATTTTAAAAATTGATTTCAGAGAGGAAAGGAGAGGGAGAAAGAAATAGAAATATCAATGATGAATCATTGATCAGCTGCCTCCTGCACGCCCCCTACCGGAGATTGAGCCTGCCAGCCGGGCATGGGCCTTGACTGGAATCGTGATCTCCTGGTTCAAAGGTCAATGCTCAACCACTGAGCCACGCCCACTGGACAAAAAAAACTTTTATAAAAGTACAACTTAAGCCTGGCCAGTGTGGCTCAGTGGTTGAGTGTTGACCCATGAACCAAGAGGTCACCAGTTTGATTTGTGATCAGGGCACAAGCCTGGGTTTCGGATTTGATCCCCAATTGGCGGGAAGGGGAGGCGGTTTGCAGGAAACAGCCGAGCGATGGTTCTCTTTCATCAATGTTTCTCTCTATCCTTCTTCCTTCCTCTCTCTCTAAAATCAATATAAACATATTTTTAAAAATTCAATTTAAAGCCTACACTTGAAAGAATAGAACCATCAACCCTTGTGTACCCTTCCTCTAATTTCAACATTTCTTTACTGTTTTGCCCATTTTGCTGTATTTGCTTGTATATATATACATTTTTGCTGAATTATTTGAAAGTAGATTATAGACATCACAACACTTCACCCCTAAAAGTTTCAGTATATACTTCCTAAGGACAAAGACATTCTCTTATAGAACTACAATGTCATTACCACACCCAAGAAATGTATCATTAATTTAATATGATCACATAATAACCTGCTGCGGTATCTCAGGATTGTGTGGCCTTGGGATTGTGTGTCAACTCAGACCATCTCCCTGCTGGAACTAGCTGCCAGCTTAGCTGTCTGGGCATCGAGTCCTGTCCCCCCTGCCTGCTCCTGTTCATGACTAAAAGCCTGACTTGGGCACTGCCACTGTCCAGAGACTGCCAGGCCCCTTCATCCACAGCTCAGACCCCTGGATGCAGACACCTTCCAGACCCCTATAATTGAGATACTCCCCCCACCTCGTTCCCCATCCCTGCGGGCCAGCCCCACAGCTAGGCCTTGACTCTTGACCTTGAGCTGTGGCCATGCTGTAGCTGCCCACTGACATTTAAAACAGCAGCATGTTAATCGTACATAATAGGACTGGCCATTGACATTTCCAATGTGTTCCTTGCACATGATGCTACCATGAAAAATGGCTTTCAGCAGCAACACCCATGAGCTTGAATTTCATTAACATTTATATCAGAAGATAGGTTCTCATAAAAGCAATGTGCACTTCAGGTTTTGAGTAAGGGAAAATGCTTTGGTCAGATGAAGATCAAAATGTTGAAGGTGGTGAGGGAATGGACTGCTCCCACTCTCATTCCTCTTGTTCGTTTATTCTTTCAGCTCAAGCTTGCTCTTGCAGCAGGGCAGGGAGAGCGAGTGGCCATCACAGGATGGCGTCCAATGAGCAAAGACGCAGCACCAGGACAAATGGGCATGTGACACAGACATCTTCCAGCCTTGGTCCCTGCCCTGGTCACTCGCAGGCTAGGAATGGTGAGGACTCCGAAGAGCCCTTTGACCTGGGGAAGAGATCCTGGTGCTACCGCTGGGTACAGGTTCAGCTGAGTGGACTGTTCACTGCTGTCTGCCAGTAACAGGAAGTTGCTGCAAGGACAAAAAGCTGAGAGAAAAGGAAAAGGCAGGGGGTGAATAAAAATAGGAACAGGCTTGATGCTCTGACAGGCAAGATCCTCAATTAATCTGGTCCCTCAATGAGTAGAAATATCTCATTTGAAATAGAACTCTCCCCCGCATCCCCACAAGTTTTGGGGCTGTTTCCATCACATTAAGGCCCTGACAAAGGGCTGCAGCACCGTGGATGCAGGAAAGGAGGGGAAGAACAGACATTAAATGGCTCGCCCATTCCTCCCTTTTATGCAAACAGTGCTGGAGGCTGTGCGCTGGTTACCTAGGAAACAGCTTGGATGTGAAACTCCAGAGAATGTGCTATCAGGCGCCAATGTAATTGCTGATTTTTTTTGCTGGTATTGCATGATGCCAGGCCATTGTCTTAACTGCTCTGAACCGGTTTCCTCATGTGCAAGGACAGAACATCTACCAAGCAGGTGTGTGAGTGCATGAGTGTGGGTATGTGAATGCATGTGGGTGTGGGTGTGTGAGTGCCTGAGTATGGGTGTGTGTGTGTGTGTGTGTGTGTGTGCATGTGAGTGTAGGTGTGTGAGTGCATGTGAATGTGGGTGTGTGAGTACATGAGTGTGGGTGTGTGTGCATATGAGTGTGGGTGTGGGTGTACATGTGAGTGTGGGTGTGTGAGCGCATGTGAGTGTGGGGGGTTCATGTGAGTGTGGGTGTGCGTGAGCAAAGCACTTCAACTAGCTGCATTACACAGGAGGAGCTCAGTGTGTATTTCCTTCCATCTTTCTTACTTGCCTCACAAGCAGAAGGCATTAAAAGGCACCATTGAATAAATGGGATGTAGATCTGACATGGAAAGTTGGGGTAATGAATAAGAAGTTAATTCAATTGCTATAACTAAAATGATATTTAACATTTAATAAGAAAATTCATTATGTGGTGTTAGATGATAAATCTTTTGTAAATTGAAAAATTATTTAAAAACACAAATAGTTCCAATTTATCAGCTTTTTAAAATTGAAGTGTGTTAGTTTAATATTTTAGCTGCCCTCTGAATGACCACAGCTGCATAGCAGGGGCGTGGGGGCCTCAGAAACAGCACTCCCTGCTGCTCTGCTCAAGTTCAGACCAAGTGAGAAATGAGTGTGGGAGTTGGACAGATCACGGGCAGAGAGGCAGTGTTATTACTGGTAAAATACCTGTGACTGCCTGTGCAGAAACAATGGGCCTTTGGTTGCTGCTCCCCAGAATTGGAAAGACTCACTCTTATCCCAGGCAGCGGCGGACAGTTGTGGCCACTCCCTGCCTTAGCTCCCCGGTGGAGCTGCTGTAAGAGACAGGCCGCTCCAGCTCATGCTCTCAGCGTGCAGGCGGGTGTCAGAGCAGCAGAATCTGAGGTTGTCGACCACGTGTGTACTGAAGACTTCAAAGTTCAGGCCACATGTTTCCAGTTTAATTAAGGAAGTGAACTCTCTTCAGGACTATGAGGCTCTCATATCCCCAGCTGTTGAGTTTAGGCCACGATGGACCTCAGCTGAGCCCCTCTTAGCGTTCCCTTCTGCTGAAGAGAGCTGCCTCCTCCAGAGTCATGAGCCCTTCCTCGGGGGTCACCTCATATACAAGAGCTAGTCCAGGCCCTGGCCGGGTAGCTCAGTTGGTTAGAGTGTTGTCCCAATACATCAAGGTTGTGAATTTGCTCCCTGGTCAGGGCGCATACAGGAATCAACAAAGGAATGCATAAATAAGTGGAACAACAAATCGATGTTTCTCTCTCCAAGTCAAGAAATACAATTTTTTTAAATAAAGAGCTGGTCCATGGGGGGAAGGTAGAAAGGGTTAGCCTTCTTGCTTCAATTTGGAACATCTCTGAAGGGTCTCTGAGCTCCAGAGCACCCTTTGGGATGGGCTGAGCCTTTTATTGGGACTGCACAATTCACTCCTCACTTCCCCCAATCCTGCTTCCTTCATTCTCCAATGTGCTTCTTATACAAATTTCTCTCTGAGTCTGTTTCCTGAGGAATTGATCTGACAGTTTTCCAAGTAACTAAATCATGCACTTAGATTGTAAGAAGGTGATGGACTTTACCATATAGAATTATATCTGGAAACTTCCTTTTTTTCTGTCATTTAAGTGATATTTTTATATAATCACTAGAGGCCCGGTCCATGAAATTCGTGCATGGGTGCAGTCCCTAGGCCTGGCCGGCAATTGAAGTGTAAGTGTCTGGCATGGAAGGGCAGGTCCTAGCTGACCTCTGGGCTCTGGGCAGCACCTGGGCCCCCAGGCCCCCGCACAGCCCCCTCTGCCTGAGTCACTGGGCCCCTGCCTGGCTCCCTCAGCACCTGGGAGCTGGGCAGCGGCTCCGCCCCCCCACTGCTGCCACTAGTTGCTGTCTGCAGGGTGATCAGGCCCTGCTAGCACCCACCTTGGCCTGGAGCTTCCCACTCACATGCTCCACCATCCCATCACGGTCCTGCTTTTGTTGGGGCCCATTGGGGCCAGCAGCACTTCCACTGCCACCACTGCCAGCGCTGCGTTGCCACGCCCACCATGTTCCACACAGCCCCTTGGTGGTCAGCATATGTTATAGCAAGTGGTCGAACTCCCAGTTGAGGGGACAATTTGCATATTAGGCTTTTATTATATAGGATATTTCTCCAACCCCCTCCTCCCTCCAGTTTTCTCTGTGGAGTGCCTGGTCATCTAAGGTTGGACTTCCAGCTAGTCTTTTAATTTTCTTATCAAATTCTCTCCAATTTTCTATCCCTCTCTCTTCTTACTGTACTTTCTAGATTTGCTTGTCTTTATCTTCCAGTGTTTCAATTAAGTTTTCATTTGTGCTCTTGTAAATTTTGATTTCTACGATCATTTTCTTACTTCTTTAAATTTTATATTTTTATAGCATTCTGTTCTTATTTCATGGATGCACTATCATCTCATATCTGAGGAATTCATGAGTTTTTTTGTTGTTGTTAATCCTCACCTGAAGATATTTTTTCAATTGATTTTTAGAGAGAGTGGAAAGGAGGGAGGGAAGGAAGGAGGAAGGAGAGAGAGAGAGAGAAAGAGAGAGGAGAGAAAGACATCAATTGGTTGCCTCCCCGACACGCTCTGACTGGGGCCATGATCGAACCTGCAACCAAGGTATGTGCCCTTGACCAGGAATGGAACCCAAGACTCTTTGTGTGCAGGCTGATGCTCTAACAACTAAGAAAGACTGGCCAGGACAGATTCATGAAATTTTTAACAGACATTTTCGCCTCCTATATATAATTTCCTCCATGTTTCTTTATTTTTTATTTATTGATTGATTTGAGGGGGGCTTAGTAGTAAAAGCATATGGGAGGCAGTTCTGTAGACCACCTGAAAGAGCAATGCATTCCTCAGTTAACAGATAACGGGCCATTACCACACTCTATACATTCATTAGCCTCCTTCCTGGGGCCTGATGGTTACCTGTAGGTGGCATTCTGGCTTTCTGGGTAGTCAGCCAAGCCTAAGGCCACAGAGTTAAACAGTCACAGAAGGTTAGAGTCCAACGTTTCCCAGACGCCTTTACTGCTGGAGTCATATTGCACCTCTGAGCTCCCTATACCTGACGTATCAGGAAGACACTCTAACCAACTGAGCTACCCAGTGGGGCCATATTTCTTTTTAAAAAAATTTTGTTTGCTTGTTTGAGCCTCTGTCTTTCATGATAGAGGCTTTCTTCGAGTGGCTGGTAACCTTAGGTTTATGCTCCTTTTAAGAGAGACATGAAGCTGTTGGAATCTCTCAGCCCATGGGTGGAGCTTTTAGACTACAGGACTCATTGGGTAAAGTATGGGTGATCTGTCCAGTTGTTTGCTCAGAGACCATCAGAGACTGTACAGATTGAACGATAGCTGAATGTTTGCTCTGTGATGGTGAAATTTTATATGTCAACTTGGCTAAGCTGTGGAGGCCAGCTATTTGGTCAAACAATAGTCTCAGTGTTGCTGTGAAGGTATTTTGTAGACTCGACTCATATTAAAATCAGTTTACTTTAAAACAGATGACTTTTCATTATGAGCCTCATCCAATCCGGTGAAGGCCTTAGGAGCAAACACTGAGGTTCCGCAGAAAAGAATTCCTTCCAGGCGCCTGCCTGAGGTCCCAGCCCTCTGGCCTCCCCGCACACTCCAGACTCTGCTGGATCTGTTTCCAGAGAACACTGACCGATACAAGCTTCTTTGGAAGTGACTTTTCTATCAACAGGTGAATTCTATTCCTCTACCTCCTCAACCTGGGTTTAGTTACATGATTTGCTTTTGCCAATGGGGCATTAGCAAATGTGATACAAGCAAGGGTGGGAAAGGCGTTTGTGAATGGGGGCCTGCCCTCTCCTGCCACTGGGGACCCCTTTGCCACCAAAGGAACAAGCATTATTAACCTGATGGACGACAAAAGACACATGGTTGTTGCTCCAGTTGACACCAAGCCAACTGCCGGACATAACAATGCGTCTCACTAGACCAACAAGCCTGCTGACCACAGACACGTGAGTGAAGCTGCCCTAGAACATCAAGCCCCACATGAACTGGCCCATAACAAACACTACTCAGCCAGCCCTCAAATGTGTGATTGATAAGAAATGTTTCTGCTTGGCCAGTGTGGCTCAGCAGTTGAGCACTGACCCAGGAACCAGGAGGTCACTGGTTCAATTCCGTCAGGTCACATACCTGGGTTGTGGACTCAATCTTCAGTAGGGGGTGTGCAGGAGGCAGCCAATCAATACTCTCATCAGCGTTTCTATTTCTCTACCCTCTCTCTTTCCCCTCTCTAAAATTCAATAAAAACATATTTTTTAAAAAAGCAATGTTTTACCTCGATGCACTAAATCTTGGGTTAATTTGTTAGGTTGCAAAAGATAGCAGATATAATCATTATTACTACATCTTTCTTCTTGAAATGGTCATATACTCCAGAATATTCCTGCTTCCTATGTCAGCATTCTGAAAGCTGAGTAGAAGCCTGGCGGTTTCAGCATTTAGCATGTAATATTT
>NW_006292916.1:303928-306609 GCF_000327345.1 Myotis davidii | reverse complement strand
TTTGCAGCATCATGTGGCTCTGCCCTTCAGGCATCTGGTATAATTGAGCTAAGTCTTTCTGGAGGGACCAATATAAATATTTTACTAGCCTTATTGTATAAATCATGTATTCGTTCCTTTATCCTTCACTACCATTCCTCTTTCTCCACATTTATCATTTTATCTTTATCAAACTTTTGCACTTTTTAGAAAGGATTTGAGTTTGGCCACTGCTGGTCTAGAAGTGCCTCCCCTCAGTCCACTTCCATTTACACAGTATGGGGCTAACAGGTGCAGAACTAGTGGGCTGTTTTGACTACTAGGAAATACAGCTCCATTCACTTGTTAACCCCAATTTTGCCAGATGAGATAGAGGCACAACCTTTATCTTTATCCCATCAACACCCACTTTATTTATCCAACTAGAGGCCCGGGTGGGGTCCATCAGCCTGGCTAACGATCAAGGCCTATCGGGAGCCGGCTGGCCAGGGGGAGGTACCCTGGAGGGTTGGCCAGCAAGCTCCCCGCAATCGGGGCCAATGGGGTGGGAGGGGGACGGCCGGGCAGGGGGAGGCGCCGTGGAAGGTTGGCCGGCCATGGGAGGTTGGCTGTGGGAGCACACTGACCACCAGGGGTAGCTCCTGCATTGAGCGTCTTCCCCCTGGTGGTCAGTGCGCATCATAGTGCCTGGTCGTTCCAGTCGTTCTGTCGTGATGGTTGCTTAGGCTTTTATATATAGAGATAGTAACTGTTTAAAGATTTCTATCCTAGTGAATGGGTCTCTGCACTCTCCCCATTGTCTTTCCCCTCATTGTCTTGTAAATCTTAGTTTCCACTGGCTGCAGCCAACTATTCCCTTTGGTGGCAGCCCTGAGGTACCTCAGAACAGTCTGAATCCAAGCTGGTTCAGCCTCAAGATCCAGTCCGACACTCAACCTTTCATTTGAGTTATTACGGATAACAACAACAGGCTTGATACTAGCTTATTTCTTGTTACTTGGTTTTCTTAAGCATCCAGTGAGCCAACTTCTCAGGAGTTGGAGTTTTCATCTAACTTCCTTTGGTAACTTTTACCTCCAATAACTAATTACAGCACAGCTGTAGTTCCATACCACAGGTGACCTTGTGGCTACCCCAAAATCAAAGGCTCATCAGCCTCCACCCTTTCATCCTTCCTTTTCTTGAACCATATGTTTCAGTCAGGCTAGTGAATCCCACTTCTGGCAGCAACTGTGAAGTATTTGGGCCAACTGCCAAGTTAGAGGGAACAGCCTCCAAGATCATTCTTATTTCTGATAACAACTGCAAGGTCAGGGAGCCCTAACATCACCCTTGGATCTGATAATTCACTAGGAGGACTAACAGAACTTACTGAAAGATATTATACTCACAGCTTCCTTCCTTCCTCCCTCCCTCCCTTCCTCCCTCCCTCCCTCCCTCCCTTCCTTCCATCCTTCCTTCCTTCCTTCCTTCCTTCCTTTAAGAAGAAAGGATACAAATTCCAATCAGCCAAGAGCACATAGGGTGAAGTCAGAGGAATACCACACACACAATTTCTGTTGTCCTCCATGGAGTCAGGACATGGTACTTGGACAGATGTTTGACAATATGCATGAAGTGTTGCCAACCAGGGAAGCGCACCTGAGCTCAGTGTTCAGTTTTTACTGTGCTTTGGTGCATGTTTGTGGATGTCCCAGCCCACCCATCTAAACTCCATCACCTCCCTCTCCACTGCAGTCTCCCTGGGCCCTAGGGGTATACGCAGGTATGGCCTGCCCTTTGGGGTTACTCAGAGATGGTGGGTTATACGTGGGCTTGGAGGGGTGCAACCTTTGGGTACATATGACCTTTTGGTTCTACAAATGTCGCCCCTGGAGAGGGGCACAGACAAAAAAGGGAAAAGCATGCCTGCAGTTGAAACAGATCCTGTTATTTAGCAAATCTCATTAACCCTTATCAAATCTTTAACCAGACTGCCTTCCTTTATCACCATAACTATACTATCACATCTGACTTCAGCTCACCAGGTCCTAGACGATCCAAAAGGTGCACAAAAGCACATTACATCTGCAAGGCGAGGTGCAGAATCCCAGACACAGAAAGAGGTCTGACTTCCATCCTTGCCAGGTTCTCAAAAAGCTTTTGAACAAGAAGCTAAGAGGCTGGAAGACTCTAAGGCTGGGCCGCTCAGCAGACCATGTGTGGACAATCTGTGTCCGGAGCTGCTGCTGGCTGGGCCACTCAGAAGGTTTGCCAGAATCCCCCATTTTCCACGCTCTGCTTCTGACAATGACCAGAAGGGTAGGCAATCTTACCACAACACCAACATCATCACCACAGAACGACAGGAAGTCCAGCAAATAGTCTGCACTGGACCTGATCCTGGCTGCCCCAGGGAACACCTGTGCAGCAGTCAGAAGGAACCGCTGTGTGTGCGTTCCCATAAATGTCTATGCCACCTCACTGCAATCTGGAAACTCAGCAAATTGCCATTGTCATCCTAACCCTGCCCCATATCTCTGAGCCTTCTCAACTTGCTCCCTTCAAAACTCAAATTATGGGTCGACTGCCTCGTTTAACTTTAATAATAATTCTTTTTCATCATATTCCTAAGTTTGCCTCTTGTGAAATCTCTGATCTCTAAAACCCTCTTCACCTGCCAGTCTAGGAACTTGCACAGCAGAAGATAACAGTCCTTCAGG
>NW_006292916.1:292888-303903 GCF_000327345.1 Myotis davidii | reverse complement strand
GCCAGCCCACCCCTGACAACTGATTGGACCAAAGTCAACCTCACCATGGCTCTCTTCCGTTCCTAGCAGTGCTAACCACAGACTGCCTGTGTGAAACAACAGGGGCGCTGACACGTGCTCACCCTGCCCCTTTCCACCCTCTACCCTGCTTCACCCAACTTCAGTCAGGTTTCCCCCACCCACAAGCCAGGAATTTGGGGTTAGCCCCAAGTTTAAGCAAGCAAACAGGTGAACACTATGCCCCTTAACAGTTCACACTGAGAATCTGTTGACAACAGATAAAAATATTCCTGTGGCAGCAACCCGATTTTGTGCCTGTTTCCTACTCTTGTTCCCTCCTCACCCACGAAGCTCCATGGTCCTGCCCAAACCTCCCCAGAAATAAAAGCCTATTCTGTAGTGATTTTAGATGCTTGCTGGTGTCTGAGATGAGAGCATTCTCCCTACTGCATTATCTTTGATTAAAGTTGCTCCTTGCCGAAGTCTAGATATGTTTCTATTTGGCAACAGAGTCCCATAGCTGAGGTCTTAGATCATTTGCCCAATGTGAGCACTATCTAGACATGGTGACATATGCCGGTCTGGCTTCCTGGCTCCCAAGCATGGTGCATGGGTGTGGACAAGAACAGGCCTCTGTCAGAACCGCCACACTGCCCACCCAGCCTCCCTGCCCCCTTTCCTGCTGCCAGTTCACAATGGAGGTTGTGCCCTCACTAGGGCCAGTTCCACTCACTGCCCCGATTCTGCTTCCAGGCTCCTGCCTCTCCCCACAACCCCCTCTTGAACTCAACCCCCTCTTGAACTCAGTGGCCAGAGGCCAGTATGGATGCCAGGGGCATGAAACTGCACACTTGGAGGGCTGGGTGGGGCTTGTGCCAGGAGACATTGATTCCCAATGCAGCCACAGGGTGGGATCAAATTGGGTCTGGGTCTTGCCAGGACCCATCCATCAGCCTGGACGTGCTGTGCCCACCCTCCTCCTCAGGCCCCTCCCAGCTCTTCAGTCTATCCCCATCACATGGCCCATGCTCTGCCGGTTTCCAAGCCCCTCAGCAGCCTCTGCTGGAGGGACAGGGGTGCTCAGCTACCTGGTCTGTCTGGGACTCCTTGACCATCTGACCACCATGGCCACTGCTCCAAGGGCACCAGAGAAGAAAAGGGCCGTCCTTACTGATGTTTAGGAAGCCAGGCCATCATGTGATTTTTTTAAATTTAAATTTCCAGTTTTGGGAGGTCATCAGTGATGAGCATGGGATCGACCCCACTGGCAGTTACCATGGAGACAGCGATTTGCAGCTGGAGAGAATCAATGTGTACTACAATGAAGCCACTGGTAATTGCATTACTTCCCCCACCTCTAGCTCTTTACCCCCTCTTTTTCCAGGGGCTTGACCCTGGGAGTTTGGCTCTAAGGGAAGGTGGCCTAAAGGATTTTGAATTCACACCCTTTGTGGTATTTCAGTGAGCTTCCCGGTTCATTCAATGAACCGGCTGAGAATTGGGTGGGTCTTGTGCCTGCCTTTGTTTGGGGGCCATCAGCAGTACCTGCAAAAAAGAAACTGGTACCGAGCCCTTCTCTTCAGAGCTCTCTGTGGGCAGGTCTAAGCCCAGCTCTTCCTCCCCGCAGGTAACAAGTACGTACCTCGGGCCATCCTGGTGGACCTGGAGCCGGGCACGATGGACTCAGTCAGGTCTGGACCATTCGGCCAGATCTTCAGGCCCGACAACTTCGTGTTTGGTAAGTTGTCGTGATCAATGGGAACTGGCTCAGTTAATTTTCCTAAACACTGGAAATCAGAGTTTTTCGTGTTGAGTGCCAAGGTGGATGCTGTGTGTCCACAGAACCCTGAGTCGTGGCCTCATTCCACCCAGTCCACTGGCCGTGACTGTCCAGATGGCTCTAAGACAGTGGTTCTCAACCTGTGGGTCATGACCCCTTTGGTGGTCCAATGACCCTTTCATAGGGGTCACCTAAGACCATCCTGCATGTCAGATATTTACATTACGATTCATAACAGTAGCAACATTACAGTTATAAAGTAGCAACGAAAACAATTTTATGGTTGGCTCACGACATGAGGAACTGTATTTAAAGGGCCAGAAGGTTGAGAACCACTGCTCTAAAAGCACTGTTAGCCTGCAGGGGCTGTGGTAGGTAGTCCCTGAACCACAGAGCAGCCTGTGAAGGGTAAGGAATGAAGGCGATGAAAAATCAACCAAAAAAATGAGTTCGCATGTCACCTCTGACACGCGTGTCATAGGTTCACCATCACTGCACTAGGAACATACAAATGACAGAGAAATGCTGCTTGCATTCATTTAAAAATGGAGTTACTAGGCTACTGGTAAGTTCAGAGGGCCCGTCACAGTAGGTGGCCACTCCAAGAAGCAAAGACACAGGAGTGAGCACCTGCTTAGAGCCCGTGTTCTCCTCTGATCTCATTGTGCCTTTGCTCTTGCCTGGTAATGGGGCCTAACTTGAGTGTATAAAGACTGAGACACACCTGTGCCAACTGGTCATGAGCACGTGTCCTTCCCCAGGATCGGGCCCTGACAGTGTCTGAGCTCACCCAGTGGATGTCATGTCCTTCTCTACAATCCAAACGCTGGCAGCAGCAGGCCTGGCAGGGTGAGATGGTTGCTAGCAGCTCCACAAAGACCCAGGACAGCTCCATCTGAGTCGCAGTGTGATGAGGCTGCTCAGACACCTGTGGTCAGACCTGCATTCCACACGGCTCTCCATCCAGAACAACCCAGCTATGGGCAAAAAAGGTGAAGGGATTCAGAAGTACAAAGTGATCCTTACAAAATAGTCACAGGGATGTAAAATAGAGCATAGGGAATATAGTCAACAATATAGTAATAACTAGGTATGGTGTCAGATGGGTCTAGGTCAGGGGTGGGCAAACTTTTTGACTCAAGGGCCACAATGGGTTCTTAAACTGGACCGGAGGGCCGGAACAAAAGCATGGATGGAGTGTTTGTGCGAACTAATATAAATTCAAAGTAAACATCATTACATAAAAGGGTACGGTCTTTTTTTTTTTTTTTTAGTTTTATTCATTTCAAACGGGCCAGATCCGGCCCGCGGGCCGTAGTTTGCCCACCGCTGGTCTAGGTTTAGCTGGGTGATCACTTCGTAAAATAAATAAATATCTAATCACTATATCTTATACCCCAAACTAATATAATGTTGTATGTCAAGTATAATTGAAAAAAAAATTTAAAGAGAGAAAAAGGAAAACAAAGTATAACCCGACTAGTTCTGAATCCAGTGCCTCCCTAGATTATAGCTAATTCCAAATTCTGTTTCATTGGGAGGCGGGGAGCGGGGGCTCAAGCAGGAAGGGACTGGAATGTTTAGCTGGGCAGGTATCTACACAGTACGGAAAGGACAGACAGCATCAGCTAAGGAGCTAAATCAGGACCAATGTCTAAAAGGCACGTGTCAGCAGATGTGGAGGAACTTTCTAAAAAAAGGAATTGTAGCCGACACTATTGCTGGCTGCGCATGTTCCTTTGACACTCTGTCTTTCCAGAATCCCTACCCTTTGAGAGGAGGGTCCATTCAAGGACAGGCTTCCTGACTCTCACGGCTCTTACAGGTGCACCAGCGCGGAGCTTGTGCCCACAGCAGCCATCCTCTCTGAATGCAGCCTGCAGGCTTCTCCCGCCCCTCCCCCAACTCAGTTCCCCACTCCCTCCTGCTGCTTCCTGGGATCCCATCCCTAACAAACTCCCACTCAATCCTTGTCTCAGATCTGCTTTGGGAACCAACCTAAGACGCTCACCAAGGAGGAGATGGCGTAGTAGGTTCCTATTGCTATGTAACAAGTTACCACAAATTCAGTGGCTTCAAACATTGGAATTACCCTACAGTTTTCATGGTTAAGGGTATGGTGTGGGCCTCACAAGGCCGACCACCCCAAGCTGCTCCATCTGGGTGCAGGGCCCTCTTCCATGCTCCCCAGGCAGTGGCACAATCCAGTTCCCTACAGTAGTGGGTCTGTAGCCCCTGCTTGCTTGTTGGCTGCTGGCCAGTGGCTGCCTACCATTCCTTGCCACAGATCTCTCCATGACATGTAGCTGCCCCTTTAAGGCCAGCGGGAGAATATCTCCACTGCTTTGACCCGAAGTTGTTCTCTTATGCCACCGGCTGGAGAAGAGTCCTGCTTTAAAGGGGAAGGCACGCCAGATTTTCTCTATTTCAGGGTCAACTAATGTGGGACCTTAATCACTTCAGTGAAATATCTTCACAGCAGCTGGAAAAGGATGTGTGTACCCTGGGGCTGGGTGAGCCTTGGGGCCATAATCATATTCTGCCCACCACCAACAGACTGCTTGGGAAGCGGAGAGAACAGGATCTTAGGAAGATCTTGTTCCAACATCTGAACCTGTGTTCATAGAGTAAGTGAATTTTCTACTTGCTAGTTGTATGGCCTTATGCAAGTGACTTAATGCCTCTGAGAATAAGTTCTGTTTCCAGAGAATGGTGATAATCATACTTACATCAGAGGGTTATTGTGAGGGTTAAATAAAATAACCTATGTCAACTACTTGTCGTGATGGGCAGCCGTTGCTGCTGCAGTGAGCATCTTACTAAGGACGGCCTTCAGGGTAGACGATGGGACTCTCGTCAGGAACTCTGCAGGGGCGACCAAGATGGAGTACTTTTGGAATATCTTTTATGATTTTCAGGTCTCTCTTGACCACAGCAGTCTAGGCTCTATGTGACTATTCTTAGAAGAGTCACTGTACTTATCAGAATCAGGCCTTAATTGGCTGGTATTAAAGTGTTTCCTTGGTACAGACTTTCATAAGCGGGTGAAGCCCGTGTGCTCAAGTTGGGGGAAGAGTAGCAAGAGGTGGGGAAAAGAATCAAAAAGGAAACTTAACCACCCTTACAATCTCCCCTAGGACTACTTCCAGTTCAGGGAGTTAAATCTGCAATTGCAGGTGGCGACAATGGGAACTTCTGTTTTAGGCTGGGCTGCTTCAGCCTGGTGGTGTGAGATTTCCTGAGGCAGACCTGCAGGGCAGAGGTCCTGTTCTAACTTACATCTCACTTGTGCTTCCTGGTTTCCTTGTCGTGCTTCCTCAGCACTTTCTTTTAGCTCAGATCTAAGACTGGACAGCAGGTTCTGATCCTGGCATTAACCTCTGGCCGGCCCCGACAGCCCATTGGTTGAAGCAGCTCCAGATCTTGCTGGGCCTCTGTCTTCCCTCACTCATCCCACACCCAGCCTATGGCCTCCCCACTATGGACCACCTGAGCCTCTGGCCTATTTTCAGCTTCCTTTCTCCAATGTCAAAATTAGCATGTCATCTAGATCCATATACTTCATTAATTACAAAATTATCCAACCTTAAAAGCCATCTGTGAATCACCACAGCACACAGTATTCTATGACTTAACAAAATTTGACTTTGAAACACCCAGTCCATAGAAATTTCTGGTTGTACATTGCTTCTCTATTCTGTAAGTCACCAAAAGGCCTACCTTTCCTCTTTTCCCCCAACAAACATACAGCAATCAAGCTGTCCTCGGCCAGTTGCCCCCTGCTGGCCAGTGAGGGGAAATGACTGATCCAAGACCTCACTTGGATTTTTTCTCCAAGGCAACTGCATACAACTGGCTCCTCCCTTTCCTCTTTCAGATGATGCCTTTCCTACAATTTATCTCCATGTTCTTTAATCTCCTTCTTTCTTCTAGTTATCAAAAAATCTAATTATGCCCTAGCCAGTTTGGCTCAGTGGATAGAGCATCAGCCTGTGGACTGAAGGGTCCTAGGTTCTATTCCCTTCAAGGGGCACATGCCCAGGTTGCAGGCTTGATCCTCAGTAGGGGGCGGGCAGGAGGCAGCCAATCAATGATTCCCTCTCATCATTGATGTTTCTATCTCTCTCCCTCTCCCTTCCTTTCTGAAATCAATAAAAATATATATATTTTAAAAAATCTAATTATATTACTTCCTTGTATCCAGAAAATGATATTAATCGTGAGTAATGGATGAAGCTAGTTTAAGAGCTTTTTAGGTCCAAGGTACTTGTTCTTGGAGGCACCACCCCATATTATACGTAAATATTTACATTTCTATTCTGTAAAACGTTAACATTAATTATAATTTATATGTTATGATCTAAAAATTAAGTTGCATTGGCTTAATTGATGTGATATGATGATCTTAGACCTGTAATTAAACATTTATTAATTTTACTATTGCAGTTTTCTTTTCATATTTTGGAGTTGTCACCACCCGCCCCTCCTCTCCCCCTACCTCAAACATCTTTAGGGGTTTTTTTTACCCCCACCTCCACCTGCCTGCTGTGAGCCCCGCCCAGCACACTTCCAGCAGAAGACAGACTGACTGGGTTCTGCACGCCCAGCTGGCAGCGGGCCGAGGAAAAGGCTGACGTCAACCGTGTTATTTGCCTTGAAAGTGAAAGAACAAACCTGAGCTCTGGAGCCTCCGTGAGAATGACCAGCACCTTTCTGCCTGCAGCTTGGCCCGGTGAAGTGTGGGTGGTGGCCCCGCCCAAATGCTTTGGCAGCTTCCATTTCAGCGTGAAAGAGGCCTGTACTCAGAACATAGATGGGAGGGGATCAGGACTCTGGAAAGTGAAGGGAATAGGCTCCTCCAGGCGCTAGTCCAGTCCTGTAACCAGCCTTGGGGGTCCTCGAGCGCAGAACCATCCTCATGGCGGGGACCCCTATTGACTTGCACACCCTGGGGTTTGGGTGAGAGAAAGCACTGCGAGTTGTGCTGCTGGTTCGTCTCCTTGCTGTGGACAACCTCATGGACCAGGGGCCAGAATCACAATACCGAGGTGTGTACACAATGTATGGGCACAGAGGAGGGAGCATCACAGAGGAAATGACTTTAGAGCTGAGCCCTGCTTCAAGGGGAAGAGCTCCTGAAGTGGGGGAGAGAGGGGAAGACTGGGCAAGGGGTGGGGAGAAGGGAGAGCAGGAAGGAAGCAAGGAAATAGAAAAACAAATTGTAACAGCTAAAATTTATGTAACACCATGGCTCAGGTGCTTTCTTTCAAATATCCATTCGATCCTTGTAACAGCCCCAGGAGGCAGTTACTATTGTTATTCCCACGTTACAGATGAGGCCATTGTGCACAGAGAGGTTAAGTAACTTGCCTGGGTCACATAGCTAGTAAGTGGCATAGTCAAGATTTGCACCAACTCTGTCCAGGGCCTGGGGGAACATGGAGTGGGCTGAATGGGGGTGGGGGGAGCGGGTTTAGTCCAGTAATGTGAACAGCCTTGGCCAGTGAAACAGGGACAGTATGCCCTGAGAATTTGATATGGCCCAGACACTATAGATTACAGGAAAATAGCAGCAGTTCAGAGAAGATTACATATTTCTGAGAGTTTGTAAGATCAGGTCTGATTTAAATCATGGCATAATAAAATATAGTATTTTTACATTCTTAATGTTGAAGACAAAAATAATTGAACTTATATTAAAAAGGAACAAACAGCCGGCCTGTGTGGCTCACTGGTTGAGTGTCGACCTATGAACCAGGAGGCCATGGTTTGATTCTGGACAGGGCATGGGTCGGCCCAATTTCCTGCTATTCTCTGTATGTGCTGTGCAGAATAGCATTGCGGTGGCATGGCCTGGTGGTTGGCCTGCCCACAGGTGGAGGGGAGCAGGAGCTCCCAGCCCTCAGATGAGCCAGCTTAGGGTGGGCAGGCATTATTTAAAAACCTGCTTGTGTGCTTCTGTTGGTGGTGAAACAGCACCAGAATGTCACCGGTAACTGGAACTGAATTCAGAGATCTCAGTTCTTGAGTTCTGGCTAAGAAATAATTCAGATACAAGACTCAAAGGGTAAGAGGAAGTTTATTTAGAAAGTTACAGAAGTAGGAAGTGAGCTAGCTGGGTGTGAGCTCAGGAAACAAATTACGGAGGCCAACGATGAGCCCTTGGAGCTTAGGAAAGAGAAAGGTAAAGGTAAAGCACGGGGAGAAGATGTGGGGGAAGTTGTGCGCCAGGGAGGGAGAGGGCACTGGGCCACCCGTCTTGAGGGTATGTACCTGGAGGTCTCAGGGATGGATCCCAATAGAATATTCATCAGCTTTCCAGGTGTGTCCTTTCAGAGTCATGGTCTCTGCTGATTGGTGGGCCCCAGGGCAGGGGTCATTAGTCAATGCAGCTGGTCCTGATCTCAGCTACCGCATCACTTGTCTTGTTTTGCTACTTTTCTGGGCCTGGAGCTGAAACACAACTGAGGCATAGGGGTTAATGCTGAAGGGAGGGGTCCATCAAGGGCCTACATGGGAGTTGAATGAGACCACTCTTCGGCCCTTGTTCCTCCTCTGAAGGGGACTACCGCATGACTAATGACATGCCAGGGGAGGGAAGGTCAGGGGAGGGTCAGAACCTCATGACCAGCGATATGAAAGGTCAGGGGGTCCAAACCACATGACAGATGAGGCACTTGGAACACAGAGAGGTTACGTGATACACTAGGGGAGGAAAGGTTACCTTGGGGGTGAGGTCCTTTTTACCCAAATTTGCCTGTTGCTAGGCACGCAGAGCTTTCTGCCTTGGTGACCTTCTGTACCTGGCCCGTCATCCTTGCTCTGCTCAGGTCGGTCTAACTGCCTCCCACAGTTCTCTGACATCAGGGGCAGGTGTTGGAGGAGGCATGGGCAAACAAGTAAGAAGGTTGGGGCAGGAGAAGGCAGCCTTGGGAATAACATTGGCTGCCAGTAACCCACAGAGGCCCTGCTGTAAGAAATGTCACTTACTTATTGACTACTTACTTATTGACTGCATGTACACTAAAGGTCCAGTTCACAGACACTGTCTCTCATCTTCACAACATAATACAACCGATTTCCAAATTTCAGACAGTAGGAGAGGTTCTGAGAGGTTAGGTGACTTGCTTAACAACCCAATCAGGATGCAGCCAAGTGGGCACACTCCACAGGGTGATCTACACTTCCACAGGCAAAGAGATGCCCACCTGTTAGAGTCCTCACATCCCCAATAGCATCCCTTCCTGGTCTTATCATCTCTCTTCTTTGGCATACCATAGTTGAAACAACCAAGGCCAAGAGGCAATTATCTCCAGAAAGGCTTTGTGGAACTGTGTAATCAGTGAAGTTACTGGAGCAGGCCATTCTCTGGAGAGGCTCTGGAAGACTCCAGCTGGCCCTGAAGAGCCCAAGACCTGTGAGTTGGTGATAAAGGTGGAGAGCAAGTGGAGGCCCAACCCTAGGAACCTGGGAACAACACTTGTGGGATGGGCTCTACTGGGGCCCCAGCCATGTGGAGAGGGGAAAGAGGAGGAGAAAATCTAGGAAACCCCTCCCACTGTGAGAGCAGGCCCCAGGTGCCTGGCTGTGTGGTGGGGGCACCCTGAAAGACCAGCTTCCTAAAGCAGGATGATAAAGCCATGATTTTGCCCACGCACCTCAGATATATGCTCACTAGTAACATGACAAATAGGCTTAGTATTTATGACTGCATCACCTCGGGTTTTATGGGGTATTTTTGCTCCAGAAACTCGACCCGCTTTCATATAGAGCTGCTCATTTCCTGCTAACAAAGCTGGCTTCAGGGCTCCTATAATTATCAACATTTTATAGTTGGAGAAACCGGCCCCACAGAGGAAAAGCAGGATGTGCTGAGAAACAAAAGTAGTCCCAGGTCCCTGCTCACCTGGCCCACTGTTAAGATCATCTTCAAGAAGAATTAGGTTGGGCCATACCTCACCCTAACCAAACCTTGAACACTCGCCGGGGGCCTTCTCTTTGTAGAAGGAGTCTAGGTGCCTTCATTCACTGGCTTTCTGGCTACTCGGCTCTGTCAGACCCTTCCTGAGCTCTGACACGGGGATAGTTGGCTCCAGAATAGTGCTGTTCAATAGGAATCCAATGTGAACCACACAGGCCATTTAAAATGTTCTAGTAGCCACTGCTAGTCTAGAAGTTACTTAAAACGTTAACAGAAACTAGTGAGATTAATTTCAAAATATATCCAAAATATTTTGATATGTAATTAATATACAAAATCAGTAATGGAACGTTTAACATTCTTTTAACTTATGGAATCCATGGGATCCTCTGGGTATTTCACACTGAAAGCACGTATCAGTTCAGACTACCCACGTTTCACGTGTTCTATATTCACACGTGGCTGGTGGCGCCAGGCCTGGACTGCCCAGACCTGTAAGATTTTGCTGTGAGGATGAGGTGACACCGTGTATGTAAGGCTGGTACTTTGGCTGAAGCGTGGCTATTCTATTTACATTCATCCCTTTCCCCCTCTCTCTGCCACACAGCCTCGCATAATTTTCCACAGGTAAGTGGCCTTTACAAGGACCCAAGACCCAAAGCAGACAAATCCGGCACCGCGTCCCTTTCCCTAGCCCCTCCCAAACCGACCATCTTCCTGACACGCAGAGGGGAGAGCAGCCCACCCTCCCTCCTTGTTTTCCTTGAAGCCAGCTGCCCGCCCATCGTTCTCACCGGGAACACCCACTCCTCCCCACTTGCAGGCCCCCTGGGTTCATAATCGCCGCGAATCCCTCTTTGCCCCCCCCCTCCCCCCCAATTGAAAGAGAACGAGGCTCGGGACGCAGGAAACCTCAGCGAGCCGCTGTCGACTCCACTGTAAATTCTGGGCTCCCCACTCCACAAGGGTGCTGGGTGCCTCTCGCCCTCCCCCGCCCGGGAGGCAAGGACGCTGTTTGGAGGCAGCCACTCCTCCGGGTCCCAGGACCCAGGTCTCCAAAGCCTCTCAGGGACCCGGAGGGACGGGGTGGGTTGGGGTGGGGATTCGGCTTTCTTGAATAACCCAGTGCAGGGTATGGTGGGCTCCAGTCCCCGTCCCGCCGCCCTCCCAGTCCCGAGGTCCAGCGCCTCCACTCGCTCCGCAGCCGGCACCATGCGCGAGATCGTGCACATCCAGGCGGGCCAGTGCGGCAACCAGATCGGCGCCAAGGTGGGCGCGTCCCCGAAGAGGGGGCCTGGAGGGGGGCGGGACCCG
>NW_006292916.1:288789-292769 GCF_000327345.1 Myotis davidii | reverse complement strand
AGGGAAGGGGCCGGGCCGGGGGTGGCAGCGGGACCCGAGGGTGCGGGCCGGGGTGGCAGCAGGTCTCCGGAGTACCCGCCGGACCAGGGGCGCATTTTCGGGGCAGCCGCCCTCGGGCTCCGGAACCGACATCACCTGCTGCGATCAGCCGTGACGCAGCTGCAAGTGGCCTTTAACCGAGGCCCTTTGAAATTTCCTCGGAACCGACCTTCAGCTGCGTGTAGTTGGCATTTCTCTGGGTGTATTAGTCTCTGAAATTTGGATAGAAGCCGCGGCCGTATCAATCCAGAGGCCTCATGTGGAATTTAATTGGGATATTTTTGTCTATAGTTTGAATGAAAAAATTGCAGTGTCATTGAGGTGACAGATGTTATGCAGACTACTTGTTGGGATACAGAGACGGAATGTTAGGTCATTTCCCCAATCCGAGCACCTTCTGCATGGTAATATATGCCAGTCTGGCTTCCTGGCTCCCAGGCGGCAGGTGACGGTACTGGGGCTGCCTTACCCAGTGGGCGAGGCCGGAGCGGCGTGGTGCGGGGGTGTGGGCGGCATCTGAGGGAGGACAGGTCTCTGTCGGAACCGCCATGTTCCCACCCAGCCTCCCGGTGCCAGGGCCCTGCGCGCCGGCTGGTCTTCCCTGGTCGGTCGCACCCACGGGTCTGCCTGGTCCGCGGAGGGAGCCCAGACCAAGCACCAAGGGCCTCCGACCCAGCCAGCCATCTGCTCCCCGATCCGCGGTGCCGCCCTTCCTGCTGCCAGTTCACAATGGAATCTGCGCCTTCACCAGGGATCAGCTCCACTCATGCCCCAGTCCTGTCTCCAGACTCCTCCCTTTCCCTCTCAACCCATCCCCCATGAGCTAAGTGGCTAGAGGCCAGTACGGATGCCAGGGCCATAAAACTGAACACTTGGGGGGCTGGGTGGGGCTTGTGCCAGGAGACATTGATTCCCAATGCAGCCACAGGGTGGGATCCAATTGGGTCTGAATCTTGCCAAGACCCATCCATCAGCCTGGACACTGGGACCTCAGCCCTGCCTGGGGGTGCCAGCCTCCCCAGCACCCACAGCTCCTCCAGGGGACCTGCTGTGCCCACCCTCCTCCTCAGGCCCCTCCCAGCTCTTCAGTCTATCCCCATCACATGGCCCATGCTCTGCCGGTTTCCAAGCCCCTCAGCAGCCTCTGCTGGAGGGACAGGGGTGCTCAGCTACCTGGTCTGTCTGGGACTCCTTGACCATCTGACCCCTCTTTTTCCAGGGGCTTGACCCTGGGAGTTTGGCTCTAAGGGAAGGTGGCCTAAAGGATTTTGAATTCACACCCTTTGTGGTATTTCAGTGAGCTTCCCGGTTCATTCAATGAACCGGCTGAGAATTGGGTGGGTCTTGTGCCTGCCTTTGTTTGGGGGCCATCAGCAGTACCTGCAAAAAAGAAACTGGTACCGAGCCCTTCTCTTCAGAGCTCTCTGTGGGCAGGTCTAAGTCCAGCTCTTCCTCCCCGCAGGTAACAAGTACGTACCTCGGGCCATCCTGGTGGACCTGGAGCCGGGCACGATGGACTCAGTCAGGTCTGGACCATTCGGCCAGATCTTCAGGCCCGACAACTTCGTATTTGGTAAGTTGTCGTGATCAATGGGAACTGGCTCAGTTAATCTTCTTCTTCCTAAACACTGTGGACATCAGAGTTTTTTGTGTCGCGTGCCAAGGTGGACACTGTGTGTCCACAGAGCCCTTAGTCGTGGCCTCGTTCCACCCAGTCCACAGGCCATGACTGTCCAGACAGCTCTAAGAGCACTGTCAGCCTACAGGGGCTGTGGTAGGTAGTCCCTGAACCACAGAGCAGCCTGTGAAGGGTAAGGAATGAAGGCGATGAACAAGCCCATGGGAGTTACTAGGCTACTGGTAAGTTCAGAGGGCCCGTCACAGTAGGTGGCCACTCCAAGAAGCAAAGGCACAGGCGTGAGCACCTGCTTAGAGCCCATGTTCTCCTCTGATCTCATTGTGCCTTTGTTCTTGCCTGGTAATGGGGCCTAACTTAAGTGTTGTTGTTTTTTTTTGTTTGGTTTTTTTTTTTGGGGGGGGGGGAGTAAGAGACCATTTATTAGGTAAATTACAGAGGTATTAAAAGTAATTCCCAGAAGGAATTGGTTTAGGAAACAAGTTATTCAGGTAAAGGAAAGGCCCTTAGAGCTTGGAAGTGAGGAAGCTAATGGTAAAGTGCCTGGTGGCGGGAGGGGGAAGGAAAGAGAAAGATAGTGCAGGAGGCGTTCCCTTGAGGGACTACACACTGGGTCCTTCATCCTAAGGGTTTTAAGGGTGGGGATTTTAGGAGAAGTCCCAGGGGTAGATCTCAATAGAATATAGAGCAGCTTTCCAAGTGTGTCCTTTCAGGGTTGTGGTTTCCACTGACTGGTGGGCACCAGGGCAGGGGGTCATTATTCCATGCAGCTGGTCCTGAAGTCAGCTGTGGCTGCATTGGTTGCTTATCTGGTCCTGGAGCTGAAATACAACTGAGGCTCAGATGTTATTTTCAGGGAGGAAAAGTCAGGGTGTCCAAACCTCAAGACCAGAGTTATGCTAGAGGAAAAGTCACCCTGAGGGCCACGTCCCACCCTACAATTGATTGTCCACTGTTAGATGCCCGGGGCTTTAAGTATTTTGATTTTAAATATATTTTTATTGATTTCAGGGAGGAAGAGAGCGAGAGAGAGAGAAAAACATAAATGATGAGAGAGAATCATTGATGGGCTGCCTCTTGCATGCCCCACACTGGGGATTGAGCCCTAAACCTGGGCATGTGCCCTGACCCAGAATTGAACCAAGACCTTCTGGCTCATAGGTTGATGCTCAACCAGTGAACCACCTTAGTTTTGGCTAAGTTTTTGGTTTTTTTAATTCTCATCTGAGGATAATGTTTTTATTGATTTGAGAGAGAAACATCGATGTGAGAGAGAAACACCAATCCTTTGCATCCCATATGCGCCCCCAACAAGGGATTGAACCCAAAACCTAGGTGTGTGCCCTGACAGGGTATAAGGGACAAAGTTCCAAACAACTGAGCCTTAATTTAAGTTTTATATAATGTTGTCATTCTTAAATTCTCTGTCCTTAAGAAATAGTTTTGTTCAACTAATAACCTCGTTTGAACTAAACTTATTTTATTATGACCTCCAGCGTTTTTCAAGGTCACTGATATAAATTTTCATAGATGAGAAAAGGCATCTAGTGCAGAGTCAAAATGGCAGAACTCTGAATTCCTTACGGTTCCCTGTCTAATACTCTCCTTTCTCTCTGGCAGGCCAGAGCGGGGCCGGGAACAACTGGGCAAAGGGCCACTACACGGAGGGCGCCGAACTGGTAGACTCAGTCCTGGACGTGGTGAGGAAGGAGTCAGAAAGCTGTGACTGTCTGCAGGGCTTCCAGCTGACCCACTCGCTGGGGGGTGGCCCGGGTCGGGGGATGGGCACGCTGCTCATCAGCAAGATCCGGGAGGAGTACCCAGACCGCATCATGAACACCTTCAGCGTGATGCCCTCGCCCAAGGTGTCGGACACGGTGGTGGAGCCCTACAACGCCACGCTGTCCGTGCACCAGCTGGTGGAGAACACAGATGAGACCTACTGCATCGACAACGAGGCCCTGTACGACATCTGCTTCCGCACCCTGAAACTGACCACGCCCACGTACGGGGACCTCAACCACCTGGTGTCCGCCACCATGAGCGGGGTCACCACCTGCCTGCGCTTCCCCGGCCAGCTGAACGCGGACCTGCGCAAGCTGGCCGTGAACATGGTGCCCTTCCCCCGCCTGCACTTCTTCATCCCCGGCTTCGCCCCGCTCACGGCGCAGGGCAGCCAGCAGTACCGGGCCCTCTCGGTGGCTGAGCTCACCCAGCAGATGTTTGATGCCCGCAACACCATGGCTGCCTGTGACCCCCGGCGCGGCCGCTACTTGACCGTGGCCTGCATCTTCCCAGGAGAGAT
>NW_006292916.1:283251-288685 GCF_000327345.1 Myotis davidii | reverse complement strand
GGCTTAAGAACTTGTCAGAGACACCGTGCCACGTCAGTGAATTTCTGTTGTCCTCAATGAAGCATGGTCTTTCTATTTGTATCTATGGTGCTCAGTTTTGCCTCTGTCAGAAATTCGCACTGTTGATATACTAATGTGGCACTCCTCTAAAAATTAAGGTATATACTATACTAATTAAAACGCATGTGTCCAAAATCTTGTGGTTTCTTTATTTTTATTTTTTTCACTACATTCTTGACTGTTTTGGGGTTTAGTAATTTTAACAAAATAGAATTTGTATTGTAATGTTTTAAGTAATAGTTCTTTTAATAAAGAGATAAAAAAATATTTTTCCATCTGCACCAGTTCAAAGTATTAAAGTAAAGGAATCCAGCAAAGGTAAGGGAGTGAATGGGGATTTGAGGATAAAGCAGGCTTTCTTCCCTTTGTTGGAGTTAGAACAACCCAGGACCTTTGACAAGGACTTTCTTCTATGTACTTCCTTTATACAAAGTGATAATACAACTAAAAGGACTGGTGACCCCTTGTACTTCTCAGATAAAAAGTACAGCATGAGTTCAAGGTGCCCTAAAATAGCAGTCAGGAGCACTACAAATGCTCATCTAAGATTTATTCGCAAATAAAGTAAATCATGACAGGAATTTATTTTAAGACAATGGCAGAAATTCACAACCTGATGTTAAGAAGTAGTGGAAGGAGGAGCTGGAAGCTGGAGGGCAGGTGCAGGGAGGTGTGCCATGGGGTGGGTTGTAGAGGCAGCAGCAGCTGAAACCCAGGCAGCCCAGCTCACAGATTCTCCGGGACACTTTCATTGTAAGAAGTCTTCTACTAACTTGTTGAATTCATTTGCAAAACGTAAGTGGAGGTTGTGTTTGCCTTCTGGCATCAGATGCAACCTAAAGATAAAAAGCCCATGTTTAATGGCACAGCATTTAAACCCTCTCACCAGCCCCAACATTACCTGAAAATCTATAGTAAAACCTGCTGCATTTTTTCCTGACTACTATTGGGGAGAATATGTAAAGTACACAGTACACACTTTCCTGAGTATAGACTTAGAGTGAAAGCCTTCTGGATTGTTTGACTGCCCCTAAGGCTGACTCCCAGTAACAGAGCACACACGCTGTATTTGGAATTATATCCCATAACAGATGGTTTAACTGAACCTGACTGAGAGGGGCATAGGATTTGGTTATCTAAAAAAAAAAAAAAAATTACTAGCAATATGGTTGATTTTAACGAGGTTAGAAAGAAGATAAAATATAGTGTCCAGGAGCCGCTGAATGAGGACAGGTGAGCTGTTTGGGGCATCTATGTAGTGGGAAAACCCAAGTCAATTCAGCCACCCCCAAGAGTCATTCAAGGTTCCAAATCGCCTGGCCATTTTTGGAGAACTGAGTAGCCCTAAACACAAGCCTCTGGACGGAGGGTGAGTAGTGTTCCTTAGGGTTGTGAGGGTGGTGCAGCCTGCATGGAACCCTGTTCTGCAGTTGTCACTGTCTTTTGTGGCAAACCTCCCTGTCCTAGTATGGCTCCTTCCTTTCAATAGGGTTGTGGTCAAATGTGGCTGGCAGGCAATTTCTTTAATAAAGGAAGCCTTCTCTGAGTTCTACATTTTGTTTTTTGGCTATAAAAGCACAGAAATAAAAGTTTTAAACAAACGAAAGCTTCTAGGATATAAGCACACAATTGAGTTGTTCTGCCCACAATGATAATTGGGCATTAATAGAACTATACAGGGACAAAACACCAGTTCCAAAACTGCCTAATTCTCTGGTCTGTCAGCACTTGAGGTCTGAGAGCTCTCGGGATCAGTGATCACTGGGAGAACTTGTGAAAAGGTCCTGCGAAACAGAGCTGTCCTTGCAGCTCAACCACATGGGGGTGGGGGTACCAAGATGATTAAGGCCATTTACTAGAAAGGAGGAAGGATACATTGTTGGCATCTTTCTGAGGTTCTTAGGGAAGTTAAGACCATTTACAGTAACTAGGACATTCCAAATTCAGTTATAATGCTGTTCAGTAAAGAAGGGCAAACTGCACCAACCCAAAGATAGGATCCCAGTTGCCCCATACAAGGAAAGGCTCGTAGGGATGCTCAAGGCCTCTGTTTTTAGGAGACAGAAGGAACCAGCTGCTAAGGATGCTGAAAGGACACGTCTAGGCTAAACTGCATCCTCAAATGTGTACTGAGTTGGATTCAGAAGCAAAGACCCCAATCTGCCCAACTTGCAAGTCCTCCTTTGTGGCTAGCCATGCTGGTTATCATGTGCTCTCCCCCATTTCTGTGATTCATTCACTCAGTACCCCTAATGAGGAAGGAGAGACACCAGCCGTGAATCTCTTCTTTTTCACCTCATTGATGTCTGCATTCTTCCTATAGTAATCTCTAGGTCTCAGGGAAATAAAAACAAGTCTCCTCCATTAAGAATATGGGAGATCTGAGGCACCTACATTCAGAACTGCACTGAATTATGGGTGGATAGACAGACAGATGAGACTGTAAAAAAAAACTGCTCTTCTCCTTGAGACCTTCTGGGGGTCATTTCAAATTCTTTAATACGCCTCCTTTAGGTCTGACACCAAGTCCCTGGACCTGAGGCCTCTGTATGCTTGTCTTTGGGAATAGCACCCTGCCAGGCAGTAGCTAGAGCTGTCCAGGCAACGCAGCAACTCCACTGCCAGCCTCGGTTCTCACCCAAATAACAAAAGGATTCAATCACATGCTCCATGGAGAGTGTTTCCAATGATCACATCCCTCAGGGAAGTCAGGAGGAAATCCCCCCACCTCACACATGGATCAGCTGGAGTTGAAGGACCCCTGAGACGGTACACAGGAGTTCCTCTTTTCCAGGACAGGTTCCTCGTTGCACTTGGCACTTTTAGAAAAAGATGCAATTCTAGATCTTTTGAGAAATTAAAATGTCTAACTTCATAGTATAAATCCAGTGGTCAGTTTACTTCTGCCTGATACAGTCCTTCCAGGATCTCACTCTTTATATCCAGGTAGCAAGGAGAAAAGATGCCTAGCATCTACCATCCTTTCTTCAGTCCAACCTTCTACAGCTTTCAAATTAAGCTCTGAGAGCTACAGATATGAACAAGACTGTAAATAATGTGCTGTAGCATTCTTGTCCACGTTGATATGATAAAATTCTAAATTATTTATGAACCCACAGAGTTTCCAGTAAGTCTGAGTATTTTTGTTTTCATGGAAAACCAAAGTAGGCTCCTGCCCAACTGCCTTTGAACTGGGCTATCGGCTGTTCATGGCTTCAGAGCAGGGGTGGGCAAACTTTTTGACTCGAGGGCCACAATGGGTTCTTAAACTGGACCGGAGGGCCGGAACAAAAGTGGATGGAGTGTTTGTGTGAACTAATATAAATTCAAAGTAAACATCATTACGTAAAAGGGTCTTTTTTTTTTTTTTAGCTTTATTCATTTCAAATGGGCCATAGTTTGCCCACGGCTGCTTCAGAGTCAGACTGAAACATCAGCTCTTCTGCTTCTCAGGCCTTCGGAGTCGGACTGGGATCACGCCTCTTCTCTCCCGGGCCCCCACCTTCCTAACTCACTCCAGCTTGCTGACAGAAGACCTTGGACTTCTCGGCCTCCCCACTGTGTGAGCCAACTGACACACCCACACACACGGGACAGAGGACAACCTGCCTCGCACCTGCTATCGAGCTCCCCTGGTGTCTCCAGGGGCCCCTGATCACCTGCACCCACACCAGCCTCCCACCCACAAAAGTGGCAGCCACTGTGTGTTGTAAAATGATCACTCATTCCTCAAAAAATATTTTGAATGATAGAGAATATCCTCATTTTACTTATAAGGAAACAGGCAGAAATCCATGTACACTGCACTGCCTAAGTAAGTGACTGGGCCAGCACTTCCTTCCTCCCCCCATTCCTGCGCCTCACCAACACCGCCATGAATGTCTCTGGATCCCAGATACCCAGTCTGCTCTCCGGGCTGGATTCCGTTCCCCACTGCTTCCCTTTGGCTGACACTGGCCCCAGGCGCCACTCTGCGCATGTGGATGTTCCTCCTCATTCTTTCCCATCTGGTCTGGCTCTCTGGCCTCGGCCCAGAACATGAAGTTGGAATCCATACCATGCTTTTTGGCCCTCAGTCACCAGTTGGTGACCACTGGCCATCCACAGAGGCTTGGCCCTATATGGCTCTACTGCTCCCACATTCTCTTTCTTTCAACATGTACTAGACTGCATCACTGGATAGGTGTTGACATGCTCAACAGGAGGAAAACAAAATTCACATGTTCACCACTGTATGAAGGTATAAATAAGGAGCTGTATGGCCTCAGGCAGATGAGTAATTGGAGATAGAGGAGGAGGAGAAGACTGAAGGATGAGTACACCTGGCCAGGCAGTGAAGGGGTGAGGGCTAGAGCAGGACCAGGCAAACCGCTGGTCACTTGCAACTGGGTCTCAAATCCAGGTTTCAGATCCTGACCTCTGCTGGCCTCCAGTTCCTGAGATCTGAGCACCTCCTCAGAAACACACTAGTATGGACTGAACTGCATCCTCCCAAAATTGTATGTTGAAGTCCTAGCCCCCAGTACAGTGTGACCTTATTTGGATATACATCTTTAAAGAGGTAATTAAGTTAAAATGAGGTCATTAGGGCTCACACTAATATGGCTGGTGTCCTTATAAGAAAAGGAGATCAGGACACAGACAGGCACAGAGGGAAGACCATGTGAGGACACAGGGAGAAGACGGCAGTCTACAAGCCATGCAGAGAGGCCTCAGAGGAAACCAACCCTACTGACACTTTGATCTCAGACTTTCAGCCTCCAGAACTGTGAGGAAATAAACTTCTATTATCTAAGCCTCCCAGCCTCTGGCATTTGTTTTGGCAGCCCTGGCAGGCTAATACACATAATGAGCAGACACAGTTCAACAAGCTGTGGAGTCATCACCTCTTCTGACAGGTCTGAGGCCCACTGCCTCCTGGGGCCCATCACCCCAACTCCAAAGAGTCTGATGCCAGCCTCTCCTCAATGCAGATACTTTGAAAACGAGCTGGGGCTGGCCTCATGGGTGATGCCTGTCTGGGAACAGGAGACGCCCAAGCAGAGGCTGACTAGCTAGACAGGTGGTGAGCGGTGTCAGTGCTTTCCTGTCTCAGAGGGAGGGCCGGACAAGCAGGGATGCACAGGGACTGGGGCAGGACAGGAGACCAAAGGGGCAGGTCTGCTCCCCACCACTATTGTGGTCAGACTGGCTCCTATTTTATGTTTATATCTTGGACTTATGTATAAGATTTGTTGAGAGAAAGGGTTCAACTGCCTAAAAACGAATCTTCAAACTGGTGAGCTTGAATGATCTCTAAAGCCTCTTTGCTTCCAAGAGATTCTATCACTGTTCTCTCACAAAGAGAGCAAAGAGAGAGACATTAGCTTGAGAC
>NW_006292916.1:279636-283236 GCF_000327345.1 Myotis davidii | reverse complement strand
GAACAACCCCACCCTTCATTAACCTCTTTCTGAAGAGAAAAAGGCATTGGTTTCATATTTGATATTTATTTGTTAGTAACATCTGAAGGACTGTGTCTTTAAGTACCTGACAAGGTAATAAAACACCAAGTTCCCTGGAGCTTGCTACACTCTGAGTTGCCACACCTGTTGTCAAGTGGCATGGTGTACGGGACCACAGTATGACTTCAGTGTTCAAGGAATCCACCTTCCTTTTATGGAGTTCAAAATAAACCACATCCATCCTAGGCAAATTCATGTCCAGCATCAAGGGCTGTTTCAGCAGTGGAAGGGAGTAGGTGTAAACTGCAAGCTAGCTTTATTTTTTTCTTTTTTATATATATCTTATTGATTTTTTTACAGAGAGGAAGGGAGAGAGATAGTTAGAAACATCAATGAGAGAGAAACATCGATCAGCTGCCTCCTGCACATCTCCTACTGGGGATATGCCCGCAACCAAGGTACATGCCCTCAATTGGAATAGAACCTGGGACCTTTCAGTCCGCAGGCTGACGCTCTATCCGCTGAGCCAAACCGGTTTTGGCTGCAAGCTAGCTTTAGATAATCACTGCTAATAGCACTTTACCTTCAATGGATTTGTTCCAAAGAATGTTGCTTTAAGAAAAATGATCTTCCATAAAATAGTCTGCTGAAACAACACCAGAACAGTAAGGGAATATTTTTCTCTCATATTGATATATCCTGTTAGGACACGGGTCTGGAATAGAATTCTACATTAAACTTCCTTGCAGACTGACCTTTACTGAACCTGGCTGTCCAAGGGAACACATGCATTTACTATGAGAGTCAGCATACAAAAACCTGTCATTTCTGAAGGTAGAAAACAATTAACCAGAGCAGCAAGTATATAATCCAGGCATCTTACCATCATATTAACATAAGAGAATGTTTATGAGAGGCAGCTGTGCTGTGGGGGGAAAGCACTATATTAGGAGAAAAACTATCTAGAATTTGTCTTTAATTGGCTATGCAACCTTAGACGATTACTTAGCATCTCAGCCTTGATATTCTTATTTGTAAAATGGGGACAATATTTCTTTTCCATAAGTTAGTTGTAAAGTATAATTAGAGTTTAAATATAAAATGCTATTTAAATATAGACATTATACAGGCTTATGGTAATTATTTATTGTGGAATGAGAAGCATGCCCCCACATTTAAAAGTTCTCTGAGATCCATCCCTGGGAACTGCTTTAAAGGCAGAAGCAGATGCAGTCCAGCAGAATGAGACTTTTCATCTACAACTAATCTAATAGATATGAGATGATAGAAATAGCAGTGGGGAAATGTTAGGGGCAAAAATAGAATATTGGGGACTAGCTATGGTTATGGGAAATATTAATCATGCTCTGTTAACCATGATTGCCTTGTGTTGGTTAAAGAAAGGACATTCTGACCTGGCTGGGAGTTGTATGCCCCTGGGACCTGGGAGTCAACCTTGGAACCATTCTCATTCAAGAACTGCCTATTATCGCCGAAACCGGTTTGGCTCAGTGGATAGAGCGTCAGCCTGCGGACTGAAAGATGCCAGGTTTGATTCCGGTCAAGGGCATGCACCTGTGTTGTGGGCACATCCCCAGTGGTAGATGTGCAGGAGGCAGCTGATCGATGTTTCTCTCTCTCTATCTCTCTCCCTACCCCTCTGTAAAAAATCAATTATATATATAAAATAACTACTTATTATCATGGAAAGATTAACAGCCTTGTTGCCCAAACAATGGAGTCCCAGCCCAGCCTCCTACTTCCCCATGCAACCCTTGTCCTACCTATATAAGCAGCTGGCTTATGGGGGCTGCAGAGCAGATTTTTGAGGATGACCTGCTGCTCTCCCATACTGCCGGAATAAACAATCATATATGATTCAAAACAAACAAAAACCAAAAACAAAGAACCCCCAAACAAACAAAAAAAGTTCTCTTAGAAATTTGTTTGTTAAAATATAGCGTGGAATAGTGTGATAGGAAGCAGTAGAATGGTTTCTGAATTACTTTCCCTGCTGAACTGTGGGAGCTCCCAGGGCAGCGCTGGCCCACAGCAGGCATCAGAAGTTGGCTCATGGAGGGAAAGGAGAGAGGGAGAGAGGGAGAATGAGAGGAAGGAACAAAGTGGGAGGAAGGAAAGGACAAAAGGAGAGAGCGAATGAGCAGGGAAGGATTTTCTTAGGCTGCTAATAAAAGCCAGTTTCAAAAAATTCCAGAGTCCCAAAGGTGCCCTGAGTAATGACAGTACCATTGAAGTTGACATATAATCTATGAAGGTGGAGGCTCATTGGATGTTTATTTTCCAGTATGTTTGCTTAAAAAAAAAAAAATTAGGTCACTATCTTCTAGTCCAGCGGTGGGCAAACGTTTTGACTCGAGGGCCACAATGGGTTCTTAAACTGGACCGGAGGGCCGGAACAAAAGCATGGATGGAGTGTTTGTGTGAACTAATATAAATTCAAAGTAAACATCATTACATAAAAGGGTACGGTCTTTTTTTTTTTTAGTTTTATTCATTTCAAACAGGCCGAATTCGGCCCGCGGGCCGTAGTTTGCCCACGGCTGTTCTAGTCATACTTCATTTTCTCCTTCAGGATATGCATCCATTGCATGTAAGGGAAATACTGAGTTTATTCCACTTTGAACTTTCATCTTGACAGAGTGGGCTGTAGATTTTGGCTGGCAAAAGCTGGCTCCTGTGCCAGCCAAAATATTTAAAATATAAATTTATCTATTTTTCAAATAAAATACATTTTTTTAAAATTTAATTTTCCCATCACCATTTATCCCCTCTATGCCCTCACCTACCCTCTTCTCCTCCTCAACCCACTGCCTCCCACAATCACCACACTGTCGTCCATGTCCATGAGTTCTCTCTCTCTCTCTTTTTTTTGCTCAATCCTCCCCCCTCATCTCCTACCCTCTACCAGAGCTGTCTGCCTACTCTCTATCCATGAGTCTGTCTCTATTTTGCTTGGTAGTTCAGTTTGTTCATTTCACATATAAGTGAAATCATATGATACTTGTCTTTCTCTGACTGGCTTATTTCAGTTAGCATAAGGGTCGCCAGGTAAAAATAAATAAATAAAAGATAAATTTCTATTCACTCCATACAAAAATGTAGGGAATTGAAGAACATAATTTTTGCTGACATAGCTTACAACGTTCCTGAACCCCAAAGCTGGTTGGCAGAAACCAGAATGCAAAGGACAAGCAACACCTATCTGCTGTCTAACCAAGTACGCCACCAGCATGGTTGGGCATATGTTGGTATTATTAATTCTGAATAACAAGTTTATGTCAGGTATGTACATATTTAAGGCTGAAAAAACATGAACAGTTTACAACATAATTTTAAGTGGAAAAAAGTAGCATCAGAGTTGAATATAGAATGTGACTATTTCGATGCGAAAAAAAAAGGAGAAACAAAAATGCTAATGTGAAAGAATTGGGTGGCAAGCAAAAGGCGATTTGTTTCCTACTGATTTTCTTTTTTTTAATATATTTTTTTATTGATTAAGATATTACATATGTGTCCTTATCTCCACGTTACCCCCTACCCCACCCCTCCCCTCATGCA
>NW_006292916.1:271411-278151 GCF_000327345.1 Myotis davidii | reverse complement strand
CTGGCCCAGCTGCAGTTAGGTAATTTACAGGTTGCAAAGGGCTGGGGCATTCATATGCAAAAGCCTCTGCTGCAGCCTGGGTGGGGCGGGGTCTCAGGGAATCAAAGGGCGGAGCAAGCAGATATGGCTGTTCCTCAGCCCTGCCCTAAGGGGCCTCTCGTCTCAGTGTCCTGATAATTGCTGCAAGCACCTCTGAGGGAAAGCCGCCCTCAAGTTCCGAGTTCTGCCTGCTGCCAGAGAGTCGTTCCTCCCCGTATGAGTCCTGGGTCCCCAGAGACTTCCCGGAACCTGAGTTCAGAGCAGTCGGAAGCTTGTGACTCCCTCCTGATTCAAAAAGACAGCCGTGCCCTCAGGTGCCCGCCCCTTTCCGCGCTCGAACCTCTGTACCTCTGCACTTTACTTCCGCAGCTCCTCTGGCTCTCAGTGTGCTTTTCTTTTTCCTTCTAGTTGTAGAATTTACACTCAGCCAGCCTTCCTGTAGTTCTGGATGATGTCCGTTTTGTCTTTTCATTGTATTTTTGAAGTTGTTTTGGGAGGCAGCAATTTCCCGGTGTTTACCTATGTCGCCATCTTAGTTTCTTTACTGATTTTCTTTATTGGGTAATGATAATGATACACTAGCCTGAAAATGCCCAAATTATATAAAATTGCTTTAGTTCACAATGATTGCTCTAAACCTAACCTATCACCTGTGGTACAGAACTTGGTATGCTTCAGCACAGTTGCCTTCATAGCAACAAGACTTGTACCTGAGATTCCCTTCCTGGTGATTACTGGTTGCCCACACCAGGGCTCCTGCTGCCCTGTTTCCCGGGTGCCCCGTAGACATTGGTACTGTTTATGGACATTGGTAACATGGGGGTGGGGAGCCTTCCTGTCTCTCCTTACCGCAGCCCTGAGGCACTGGATGCTGACGCGGAGACTGGACTTACCGTGACCCTCTCACGTGCTGGTGGATGAAGTCAGCATGAAAACGCGGGACTAGGGGGTCCTTCTCACCGTGCATGATTAAGGTGGGGCACTGAACCAGGGGCAGCAGGTGCCGACAGATATTACCTGAAACACAAACGCACGAGCGTGGGCTTTAATGCAACCGCCCCACAAGCGTAGGCGAAGCGAGAGCTGGGCGTCAGGCCCGTCTTAGGACTCAGGGTCCCGTCTGTAAAATCAATGGTTTAAATCAGATGTGGTCTGAGGTGCCTTCCAGCTCTAACATTCTTTGGATTTCCTTTTCTGTTTCTCTGCTGGGTGTTTTGTTTTTTCTCTTTTTTTCTTTTAAAGCTCTAGTAGCGAACAGTTTTGCCTGATTTAAATGCATCATCCATGCAAAACAGTAAGAAAAACAAACAAACAAAAGCCCACAACTCTCTATATTACATAGAGGCAGTTCCCAGTTTGCAAAACCATGGTAGGTGCTTGGCGTCTGAAAAGCATCTGCTGTGATACAATGGCTTAGGTGGTCCTTGGGGTCCCAGTTAGCCCTCAAAACCTATATACTTGACAGTGAACTTACAATTTACACAGCTTCTCTCATCCCTCCTGCCTTTGACATTCTGACTGACAAACTTTTGAGAGATGATAAGCTCCTCACTCCCACTTTTAACAACATTTCTGAGGCAAATATGGCACAGCCTGGGCTCCAGCCCCTGCCTTCCCCTCCTCCCCCCCTACCCCCCTGCAGTCTCAGTGGCTCCTCAGCCACTTTGAGCTTCAGCCTTCTCTGGTCAAACACGATTAACCCCAGTTCCCTGGGTGGCCAAGAGGCCAGGAAGAGAAGCCAGAGCTCAGGTTTCTGGCACCAGCAGTGGCTCCACAAAGCCAGCACCTCCCTCTTCCCTTCCTCTGCCTGTGCCAAGCAGAAAGCTCTGCGGCTCCAAGAAGCTGGGGGGCAGCCCGGGGTGCTGTCTGGGCACCTGCCTCTCCCCCCCTCTCAGTCGGGGTGGACCAGGGAAATACTTCTCTAGGTCACTGATGCTTCCCTCGCCTGCCCCTGGGATGACACGCACCTGCCAACTGTATACTCAGATAATTAAAGTGCTATTACTGAGTGCTCATTGTCTGTTAGGAACTGTTCAAAATATTTAATGCCCACAAAACACATGGTAGTTATGTCTTAACTCATTTAGTAAGTAAATCAAGTACTTTTATTAAGCACTTCCTCTGTACTTGGGAGCGGACCAAAGCTGAACATATATAACTCATTCAATCCTCAAAACAACTGTATGAGGTAGTTATTAGTATCTCCAGTTCTCAGACAGGAAGCTGCAGCAAAATGATGTGCCAGCATCCATTCTAACAGCAAGCCAAGCAGCAAAACCAGAATTCACACTCAGGCCTGCCTAACTCCACATCTGCGCAATCAATCCCTATGCTAGTCTGAGCGTCCATAAACTTGATTGTACAACCATGAAAAAGGGCTCTTGTCAAATTAGTACAGAAAGGGGATGAGCAGTTTATTAACAATCTTGCTGTAACATAGTTGATATACACTACTAGATGCTCCATCTTACGAGATTTTTTTCACTCCCTTTTTCTTTTTTAAAGATAGATAGATTTTACTGTTTAGAGTTTTAGGTTTACAGCAAAACTGAGGGAAAGGGACAGAGATTCCCCACAACTCCCCTGCCTTCACACATGGCCTCCCCGCTATCAACATCCCTGAGTGCTACATTTTTACAGTGAATGAGCCTCCACTGACATATCATTTTCGCCCAAAGTCCACAGTTTTCCTTAGGGCTCACGCTTGGTGTTGATCAAATGATGGGTGTGGACAAATGCATAATGACACAGAGCATTTGCACTGTCCCAGCATCCCTTTGGTGGCTGTTCAATAGGTGAAGAGGGGATCACATTGTTGTTTGGCCCAGCTTTTAATTGGATTGTCTTATATTTTGGGTAAAGTTCTTTTGCACATGTTTCCTCCCAGTCTGTGGCTTGTCCTTCCATTTTTCTGACAGTACCTTCTGCAGAGCAGCAGTTTTTAATTTTAACATGTACATGACATATTTTTGAACTGCTCATTTAATTCTGCTTCTACCTTTGAAAAATCCTACCTTTTCAATACTCTCTTCAAGAAAGCATAGAAGTCTGCATGCCACAGTCACCTTCTTTAGTGGAGAACTGTCTCAGACATTGTTGTACAGCGTTTTTTTGTTTGCTATCAGAGCTAGGGGAAATGGATTTCAAGGACCTGCTTCTGTGAGTGGATACTGCTTTTGAACAGGAGATAATGGCTGTTTTAAACTTAAGCCAAGAAAGTAACATTTCCAAATGTCCTTTTCATTGTGAAAGTTTTGACAGATGACTCATTCTGGAAACTATTACTTAAGAGATCAAATTGGCCCTTCAATCACAATGATTTTATACTGAATGTGCCCCAAGATTAGACCTTAGCTATTCTCTAATCTTTCATCAATAAAAAAAAAAGAAAAATGAGAGATTACAAATGTAAATATCTATACAAAACACTTTAATTCAGAATTTCACTTAAAGATGTCAATTCTTACTGTAATTGGAAATCATTAATTTTTCAGATAAAGACAGGAAGACATCAATTAGGGCTAAAGTCATATAACTTAGTTCTGAAGATGGGAGAAGAACTGAACACTCTTCCTCATGCTAATTCTGCAGAGGCTGCCAGTCACGACTGAAAGTCCCTTCTTCCTTGTCCTGGGGTAACTCATCTAAATGGGCAAAGAGGAAAAAACGTGGTATATGCTGCAGCTTGTTTGTTTTCTAATTCCTCATTCTGAAGTTAGAAATAAAGATTCTTGGAGGCTTCTGGATAATTATTTTGAGGGAGAAAGAACAGTCTGCTCTTAAAGACCTTTATACTACAGACACTCTGTCTAGTTGAAATGGATTTAATACCTAAGAACTTGCATGTACACAGTCACTAGTACCCTCTGTTCCTACGTCAGTGTGTGAGGATCGTGGGCGAATGCATTCATCCCTGAGGGATTCTGGGACAACAGGGAGGAACTCAGGCCACCTCTATAATCAGCAAAGGAACCATTAAATCGTTCATGTAACCTACCATCCGGAAGATGTTTAAATTGTTTTATGCCATCCACCCACTTTTCACAGGTTTTTGCAAAGTAGTCATACCCATATAGGGTTTCTAGAGGCTTTTTTGCTTTCTCACTCCACTTAGAAACATCTCGGATACCTGAAAAATAGTAATGTGAACAAGGAAGGACAGGTTTAGTGTCATACTAAAGATTATCTGTAAATATTCCAAGCACAGTCCAGCTCAGAGCCACTGTCTGCTCTCTGTTGCCAAGAACACTTCCCCAGGTTCCTGTATGGCTCACTCCTCACTCCATCTGGGTCAGCGAGGCCTTCCCTTCCGACCACCCTCCCTCCACCTACTCCACTTAGCACTTACCACTGCTTTGCAGTTTTTCGGTGTCCATGGCTGAGTGTCTGTCTCCCAACTAGGATGTAAGCCCCAGTGTAAGGCACTCTGCTTTGTTTTGTTCCCCACTGTCCCCCGAGGGCCTGGACCAGTGCTTGGTCAAAATAAGCAACAATAAATTCTTACCAAGTGAGTGAAATAAGATCTGCAGTTAATGCTTTCTGTGAAAGGTATACAATTGAAAGATATTCCTCTAATTAGGGTCATCTGAGTAAGGGTGATGTTATTTACAAAAGAGGGTGTTTTTCTGAATTGTGTTTATGTACATTGAGAAATGCACACACATTTTTTATTCTAATTCCTGCTACTGAAGAAATATGGGTGTAAAAGGTTAAATACTAACTTCAAACTATACTGCAGATGATTCACTATTAGAAAAGGAAATAATAGTTAAAAGCCACCTTTAAAATAAATAAACACACTTAATTACGTAGCCTAATCTTTTCCATAATTCATTAAATACACTGAGATACAGATTCCAATCCTCCTGAGCATATCAAATATTGCTCATCTAGAGCTTTTAATACAGCACTCCTGCTACAAGATGCACCTTGAAGACAAGCCAACACTAATGAGAATTCACATTGAACAAGATCTTAGCACTCAGACCTGGCAGACGCCCAATATATACTCAGTGAATGGAAGTAATGAAATGGGGGAAACTGCTACTTACAGCTATAACTGCCTTCTAAGGAGGGAAGGTCCTGTTCTAGAACCTGCCTTTGTTCTGCTGATTGGTTTAAATCTGGAGGTAGAAATTCTCTGTGCAAAAGTGAAAAGACTTCAGAGACAGCTGTAGAGAGGAACCTAAAAACTAAGAGGTGGGAGGAGATTTGGGAAGAAGAAAAAGGAAAGTTGAAAGGGGGGAGGAAGGGGGAAATGGATTGAGAGAGGTGCTAGCAAGATCATGTGAAGATGGTCAGTTAAAAATTCCCTGTACAGAGAGAACCACGATGGCGGCATAGGTGAACACCTATACTGGCTGCCTCTCACAACCACATCAAAATAACAACTAAAAAGCAGAACAAATACCACCCAGAACCATGGGAAAGCTGGCTGAGTGGAAGTTCCACAACTAGAGAGGTAAAGAAAGCGCATTGAGACTGGTAAGAGGTGCGGAGCGTGGAAAGTGCTGGCATCTGCATGTGCTGTTCTTTTAACCAGGCGGGAGATACAAGCTTCCGCTTGCTCTGAACTCCAGTTATGGGCGAGACTCTGGGGGACCCAGACACAGACGAGGAGAAACTGGACTGTCTGGCATTGGGACAGGAACGCGAGGACAGCTTTCTCTCAGAGGTGCTCACAGTGATCATTGTTCCTGCATGGGGAGCGGGGAACGCGGAGACCCAGGGACTTCTCAGGCGCAGGGCTGACTAGCAGCCATTGCTGTTTGCTCCGCCCTGGTGATTCCCAGAGACCCCGCCCCACCCAGTTTACAACCCCATCCTAGCTGTGCGCATTGGCTTTTGCATATGAATGGCCCATGCTCCCTCAGCCTAAAACCTGTTAAACTGCAGCGGGGTCAGAGAGCCCCAGAGCTTCCAAAAGAAGACCCAAGGCTGGCAGCAGCAGCCTGACTTGCTTCACAGCTGGACCTCATCTGGGCATTTCCAAACCCCATACAAAGAGGAATCTGCAGATGTCTCTGTAGCTCCTGCTAGGCCCATGGTCAGCAAACTGCAGCTCTCACGCCACATGCGACTTTTTGGCCCCTTGAGTGTGGCTCTTCCTAAGCCTTAGGAGTACCCTAATTAAGTTAATAACAATGTACCTACCTATATAGTTTAAGTTTAAAAAATTTGGCTCTCAAAAGAAATTTCAATCATTGTACTGTTGATATTTGGCTTTTTTGACTAATGAGTTTGCCGACCACTGTGCTAGGTGGTCCCAGACAGTGGCTGACCTTGCACCTACTTGGAGATCCAAGAGCCAGTGTACCAAGTGAGACCATACCAGATTACAATCTGGTACAGTGAGACCATACCAGATTACAACTCTTCACATCCATAAAAGACACACTCAAGGGGCAGACTCAGTGAGCACCAAAGCCCCACTGAAGCAAGTCCTGCTCCATAAGGGTGTCTCCTGTGCAACAGATCTTCCAGTGTAGACACAGCTGGTCATCACAGTCAATTGGCCTGGAGGTCAATTACTCCCAGTGATACCAACAGCAATCAAAGGTTAACTACAACAAGACCGTGCAAACAGCCCACAAAGGTGTGCATCAAGACCATCCACCTCAAATGACTGGGGAGGCTGAGCCACTGGGCCCTATAGGACACCTACCACACAAGATCACTCTATCAACTCAAGGAGACTTAGA
>NW_006292916.1:269580-270492 GCF_000327345.1 Myotis davidii | reverse complement strand
GTAAAGAGAGAAAACAAAAAGCTGTGAATACTGGTCTGGTGAACTGAACACACAACTGATAGGACAGTTGCTAAGAAATAGGAGAACTGCCATTCCAGAGGCTGTTTGTCATTAGTTACATTAGGCTGAATGGTCCATTCCTCACAATCCATTAGTCACAGCTCTTGGTTGGGATTCCTCCTTTCCTTAAGCAAACCTGACCCTTAACCCTATCAATATCTGTCAAGCAAATTGTAACTGGCAACATAAAACATCTTCATCCCAAACTCTTGACAGTATATACAATTTTAGTTTTCTCCTGTCTAATCCTTAGCAAATATCTGTGTGTTCGAAACTAATGAAAGAACCTCCAAGAAACTGAAGCTAAACCACAGAGATTCATCCATAGACTACACTAATTTGCACCCCATTGAACAAAAATCTTACACCTATGGATGAGGACAGTGGCAGGGGTAAGGGTATGGGGTGGGGTGGGAACCAGGTGGAGGGGAGCTATGGTGGGGAAAAAGAGGAACATCTGTAATAATCTGAACAATAAAGAAAAAACAATTCCCTGTACATGGGATCTACTCAGCCATAAAAAAGAAGGAAATCTTACCCTTTGCAATAGCATGGATGGACCTGGAAAGTATTATGCTAAATGGAATAAACTAGCCAAGAAAGACAAGTACCATATGACTTCACTCATATGTGGAATCTAATGAACAAAATAAACTAATAAAATAGGAACAGACTCATAGATACAGAGAACAGACTGTCAGCTGTGAGAGGAGTGGGGGGTTTCGGGGCTGGGTGAAAAAGCTGAAGGGATTAAGTAATAAAAATCAAAACAACTCATAGACACATACAACAGTATGGTAATTACCAGAAGAAAAGGGGGGTGGGGAAGGCTTTAAAAAGAAATTTAGATTT
>NW_006292916.1:265353-269106 GCF_000327345.1 Myotis davidii | reverse complement strand
TTTTTTTTTTTTTTTTTTTTTTTGGCTATACAGCAGACCATACCCTCTGAAAGGTCCTCTTACAGTGAAACAACTAGATCTTTAAAATGTATAGTTTTTGCTGCATTGTTGGAGTTGTAGTAATTAATGAACTAGAGTATGAATGTATATGAGTATATATGTGAATGTGTAAGAGAAAGTGAACCCTGAAAATAGAACAAAGAGTGGTAAGACTACTCAAAGGGATGCTTTTGGGGAAATGTGACTATTAGCGGGGGTTGGCAGGGAGGAGCTGAACCTAAGACTCCTGGGTTGGCGGAAATGAAACGGCCCCGCCTGGCCCTACCCTGTGGTTCCCAGAGTAAGAATAAGCAAATACTCACTCGCAATCGAGATCACAAAACAATCAGAATCTTTACGAAGCTAAAGAATAAACTTAAAAGAGAAAGTTTAAAAAATTATGCAAAACACCACACTGAGAGATAGGAAGATGAACAAGAGGTAGGGAAGATGAAAAGACAAGGTCTACAAAGTCCAACCAGTCCCAGAAAAGTAGGAGAGAAGGAGAATGCAGGCATGCAAGACTTGAAAGAAACAGGCAAGACTGTTTTTTAGAACTAAGAGGAGAGTCCACAGACAAAAATAAAATGTAATCCAAATCAGAGAAATAAAAAGAAGCCACACTTAGACACAGAATAGTGAATCAGCAACATATCAAAGAAAAAGAGAAAATCTGAAAAACAGGCAGAGATCAGACACATCACTCCACAGCAAGGAAATTAAACTGACAAAACTTCCCAACAGCAATTAAAGAAAGCAGCAGACAGTAATGTTGGAGAAAATAATTTTCCACTTATATTTCTATTCTTAGCCAAACAATCTTTAAAGAATGAGGGTGACATAAAAGACATTCTTGGGTAAAAACCATGTGTACTGTTAACAGACCTGCCCTTAAAGAACTTCTAAAGAATAACTTCAGGAAAGAGAGAAAGGATCTTGGAAGGAATGTCTGAGATGAAAGAAGGACAGGTGAGCAAAGAAACTGACAATTTGGTAAATGTAAAAACAAACTAAACTCACCAAGTTAATGAGAAAATAAAACATTGTAACATTTCCTTACATTGAATTAAATAATTCTTCCCATAAAGAAAGCAAAAGACAAGCCACGAGTTGTACAACATAACTACTATCACAATTACTAACCAGCAAGGGGATAGCAATCAGATTATCAAAAAACAAAAAAAAAACCACCCCTGCTGCAAACCAGTAACACTGAAATAATATTGGAAGTGATCTAGTCTGTTGTTACAACTAATAAAGTATACCTGTTGAACATATTGTGTTATATGTGTAATTATTACATGACAAAAACTTAAAAATCAAGAAAAAGAAATGACATGGCCCTAGCTGGTCGCTGTGGTTAGAGCGTCGGCCTGTGGACTGAAGGGTCCCAGGTTCAATCCTGATCAAGGGCACATACCTCGGTTGCAGGCTCGATCCCTGACCCTGGTTGGGGCTTATATGGGAGGCAACCAATCGATGCGTCTTTCTTACATAGATGTTTCTCTGTCTCTCCCCCTCCCTTCCACTCCCCCTACTCCCCCCAAAAAGTCATGTATAAGTATAGTACAGAAGAAAAAACCCCAGTGGTGCATAAACACATAAAAATATTCTCGCCCTGGACGGTTTGGCTCAGTGGATAGAGCGTCGGCCTGTGGACTGGAGGGTCTCGGGTTTGATTCCGATCAAGGGCATGTACCTTGGTTGCGGCATATCCCCAGTAAGGGATGTGCAGGAGGCAGCTGACCAATGTTTCTCTCTCATCGATGTTTCTAACTCTCTATACCTCTCCCTTCCTCTCTGTAAAAAATCAATAAAATATATTTAAAAATATATATATTCTCAACCCTATTGGTAATAGAAAATTGCAAATTTAGGGCCCCCAATAAGATACCATTTTACACACATTTGACTGGCTGGAATTAAGAAGTCTGATGATTCCAAGGTTTTTGGTTTGTTTGTTTGTTTGTTTTAATTCTCACTAGAGGATATTTTTCCATTGATTTTTAGAGAAAGTGGAAGGGAGAGGGAGAGACAGAGAAAGAGAAACATCAATGTGAGAGAGACACATTAATTGGTTGCCTCTGGGATAGAGCCTGCAACTGAGGTACATGCTCTTGATTGGAATCGAACCAGGGACCCTTCAGTCTGTGGGGCAACACTCTATCCACTGCGCAAAACTGGCCAGGGCTGATGATTCCAAGCTTTGATGAGGATCTAAGTTAAGGTACTTCATGCATTGCTGGTGGAAGTGTAAATTTATTTAGTTGCAGAACAATCTGTCACTGGCAATGGGGTACATTTGTATTCAACAACACTCAGCAATTTCCTACACCCTAGAGAGACACTGTGCCCCACAGGACAAGTACAAGAATGCTCGTAACAACACTGGAAACAGACCAATTGTCCATTGATAAAAGAAAGGGAATGTAGAGCGCAGCATGCTTGCTCAGTGGAATATGATACAACAACATCATGAATGAATTCTAGAAATATAATGCTCCCTGAAGTATCACAAAAGATGAGCTACAGTGTGAAATCACTCAGTATAGTTCAAAAACAAAACATATAATATTATAGCATATAATAAAATATAAATATGTTTAATTTCTGACATATATCTAACATTATTATACATTCCTATAACATTAATATATAATATTAATATATTGTATATAATATTTCAAACATATATTTTATAAATTTATATACATTTTTACAAAATAAAGTAAGTCCCCCATGGTGGGAAGGCCAAGACCTTTTAAGAACTAAATTGGCTAATGCTCAAAATGAAGATATTTTTCTTGCTAAAATGTAAATCCCTCCCATGACATTTAGGACCCTCTAATCTAGCCGTCCTCAAACTATGGCCCGTGGGCCACATGTGGCCCGCTGAAAACATTTATCCAGCCCGGTGGGTGTTTTTGCCGCCGCAGTGTGCATAGGAATTTGTTCATAGTTTTTTTAAACTATAGTCCGGCCCTCCAACGGTCTGAGGGACAGTGAACTGGCCCCCTGTTTAAAAAGTTTGAGGAGCTCTGCCTAATCCCATGGTTGTTCACAAGTTCCTGACTGAAGAGCAGAGATGCTATCTCATTCAAGTTTGTGTCTGTTGTGACTAACACACAGCAGACTTCCAATAATGTTTACTGGATTAACGAGCTCCAATGTAGCTCCAATAGTGTTTACTGGATTAACGAGGTGCTGAAGGAAAGGACGGGTTCTGGGGTAAGGAAGAGAAAAGTGGGAGATGGACCTAGAAAGACAGAGGTCCCTGGGTCACTGCAACACTGTGACAGCAGGCAATCCTTCAAATGAGTTAACTTAGTAAAGTCAGGCATCTGGAGCAAGAGGTACCTACGGGAATGTGAAATCTGGGATAAGACCTTGGCCTCCCACAGGAAATACTACCTAAATCTCAAGGGCAGGGAAATCCAGCTGAAGCTGGGCAAGCCAGTTGTTCACACCAAGTGCTGTGGTTAGAACACAGGCTTAGAAGTCACACTGCCAAAAAGAAAAAAGACTCAGTATTGATCTTTTAACGCATATGCTTGCTAGCAGAGGAGTTAAGGTTACTCCCAGTCAGATGGAACATTTTATACAAAAAATATGTCCATGCTTTTCTGAGGAAGGAAAGGTGCCGGAAAGGGAAATGTAAAGGCATGGGAGAAGGTAGGCCCAAAGAGCCTTATCCTTAATACCATTTAAATCTTT
>NW_006292916.1:257448-264791 GCF_000327345.1 Myotis davidii | reverse complement strand
TGGACCTGCTGGGGTTGGACCCCGGCATCTCTGAATCCCAGCTCTTGCACTTACTGGCTCTGCGGACCTGAGCAAATAAGTTCCTTAACTTCTCTGTGATATAGTTTCCCTACCTAAGAAATGAGAATTATAATAACATTATGGGATAAAAGCAAATAAGTTAGAGATTAAATGTGCTAACAACAGTGCTTGGCCTATAACAAGCACTCAAAAATAGTCCATGTATTTATATATTTACTTCTGTAATTTTTTAAAAGAGGAAGCCAGTTTTACACCAAAGTATAATTTCCACCAAAAATAAGTAGTAATTACGTTTCATAGTTAAGTTCCTAAAGTAACCATTTGAATCAAACTGTTTGTTGATCCAAAACAACTAATTTATATCCAAAAAGAAACTGATATATTTCCTTCTGAGCATATAATTTGTGATAAGCACTGGATACTTAATGAAGAAAACACTCATTCATCATTAATTAGTGAGTTAATCCAGTAAACATTATTGGAAGTCTGCTGTGTGTTAGTCACAACAGATACAAACTTGAACGAGATATCATCTCTGCTCTTCAGTCAGGAACTTGCAAACAACCATGGGATTAGAGGGTCCTAAGTGTCATGGGAGAGGGTGGGGGAGGACAGAAGAGGGTCATTGAGCTCAAATGGGCAGTGAGAAGGCAGTGGCAGGGTGGGGCTGCCTAGAGGGTACACTGCTATATTCAATTCAGTGAGAGCAGAAGTCAGCATGCAAATATGGGCACAGGAATAGCATGTGCAGCAGCACAGAGGCAGAGAACCATGCCACCTACTGCCAGAACTTCAGGGGTTCTCGGGTGCTGAAGGAAATGATGGGTGTGTGGGGGTGGGGAAGAGAAAAATAGTGGGAGATGGACCTAGGAAGACAGAGGGTGCTGGGTCACTCAAACTCTGTGAGCAAACCTGAGAAATTTGAACGTTCTTATCCCGAAAGCCATGGGAGACCTTGAGGGATTTTTAAGTAAGATATGAGATTTACATCCTACCAGATTCCTATCAGAGCAGTGTGGAAAGAAGATTGAAAGGAGGTAAAAATGGGGACTGGTTAGAAAGGTGTTGAATCAATCCAAGTGGAGACTGACTCAGGGTCTGGACCTGGAGCCTGGAAGGAGGGATGGAAGGGAGGATGGATTGCAGACAGAGCAAATGAAGAATGCAGGAAGATGCAGAGGGCTAGATGACTATGTTGCAGAGGGTAAACGCTTCGCCTCAGAGTCTGACATGAAGTGCCATCTCCCAGCTGTGCCACTGTTGCAGGTTTTTTTTATTTCTTTGATCATTTAAAAAACAGGCTGAGTAATAGCTAATTTACAGGACATTGCACATGGGGTAAAAATGTTAGTTCACAGCAGGCGTTCAATAAATATTTTAATTACTACTTATTTCTAAATATTCCATTGGAAATCATTTATCAAGATAAAAAAATTAGCAGGAAGAACAGGTTTGTGGAAGAAAGACTGAGTTCAATTTTAGACATACTGAATAGTATAAGATACATGTGGGACAACCAGACATGAAAATTGACTAAAAAATTGACTACCTTGGATTTGGGAGTTCAGTGAAGTCAAGAGACTGACTAAAGCTCCTAGGTGTAAGAGTGAGAAGGGGAGCGGAGTGCCAGGATGGCATTTGGGAGACTCTAATGTTACAGGGCTCAGCAGAGGAGAGTGGGCAAGTGTCAAAGCCAGAGAAAACCAGAGATAGAAGGGAGAAGTTGAGAGAACCCGGTGGCAAGAACTTCAAGACAGATATAATGTGTATATTTTCAAATGCTGCAGAATGAACAAGGAACCTTCGGGCAGTAGGTGTCCTATGGGTGTGGTAGCACAAAGGCACTGTTTTCTCTGGACTGGTGGGCGGGAAGCCATCTTCACACAAGTTAAGGAGAAACTGGGCAGACATTATAACACGTGTGCCATTAGAGTTCCAGAAGAAGAGAAAGATGTTGACAAAGAAAAAAATATCAGATAGAATAATGACTACAAATTTCCCAAATTTGGTGCTCCAAAATACACAAAGCAAAAAATGAAAACAGAAGAAAGAAACAAATCCACAATTATATCTGGAGACTACAACATTTATCTCTCCATTACTGACAGGACAAGTAGAGAAAAATCAGAAAAGATATAGAAGGGCTGAACAACACTATCAGCCAACTTCACCTAATTGACATTTATAGAACACTCCACCCAACAGCAGCATAACACATATTATTTTCAAATGCACACAGAATATTTACCAGATAGACTATATTCTGGGACATAAAACAAATGTAAAAGAATTGAAATCATACAAAGTATTTTTTCTGAACATTAAGTTCAGAAAATCTTTGGGAAAAAACAAGGAAATTGATAATCTTCCAGTTAATCTGGGTCAGGATAAAAAGAGATGATACAAATTACCAGTTTCAGGGAATAAAGAGGGGATATCACTATAGCCCGTACAAACTTTTAAAAAGTAATAAGGGAATACTACAAAGAACACTAAAAGAATCCACTGGCTTTGACAACAAGGAGATTATACTTACCTCAGTGAGAACAGTTTCAGTATGGGCCAGAATGGGAGATGGGCCAGAAGAGACTGAAGAAGGAATGCGAAGAGAATGTGTAGAAGCACAGTGCAGACAACTTTTTCCATAAGATTGTGGGAAAGGACAAGGAATGGTAAGGTAGTAACTATAGGTAAGAAGGGCAATCTTTTGGAGGAAGAACCATGCCCACCTTTATAGGCTGAGAGGAAAGGTCCAGGGAGAGAAGTCAATAATACAGGAGAGGGAGGGAGAACCAAAGGCATCATGTCCTAGAGGCAGCAGGAGGGAAAGGACTAGCAACAGAGTGGAATGGCTTTACATAAGAGCCACTCTCCTTGGAACCTGGGGGCAATACACTAAGGACAGGCAGGAGTTCCGACTGGGATTGGAAACAAAATCAGACTTATCATTTAAGAATTTCATAGTTCTTTATCCAACAGAAAGACTGTCAAGAGCTAAAGTTCTACAGCCATAGCCAGTTTGGCTCAGTGGATAGGGTGTTGGCCTGAAGGGTTCTGGGTTCGATTCCGGTCAAGGATTTCAGGCTCAATCCCTGGCCCAGGTCAGGGCACCTATAGGAGGCAACCAATCGATGTCTCTCTCTCTCTGTCATTCTACTCTCTCTAAAGATCAATGGAAAAATATCCTTGGGTGATGATTAACAACAACAAAAAAGAACTAAGATTCTATAATAAAATATTGCCATTAAAGAGCTTACTTAAGTCATGTGAATTGCAGAACAGCTGAAAAAGACTAGACTTGTAATATTCTAGCACATGGGTCTTCAAGCTATTTCTGTAAAGGACCAGAGAGTAAATATTTTAGGCTTTGTAGGCCAAGAGGCAAAACCAAACATATGTAGATAAAAGAGAGAAACTTCTGATCTTCCTGGCCCTGTCTGGGGTAGGCCATCTGGGAACCTACAGAAACACACTCAGGACAAAAAGCTCCTAGCCTGAAGAGAAGGGTCTTGGTGCGCCAGGCCAGCATGTGGTGGGAGGAGGGTAGCCCAGGTCAATTTCACTTTGTGCTCCAGGGACCCCCAGACACTGATGCGCCCTTCTCTCTTCCTCAGGGCCAGGTGGTCTCAATTTGGGCAGCCTGCTGGCTAAGCAACTCCTGAATTGCCAACTGACATTCCATGACTGGGTGCCTTGTTATAACAACAGTTGCCAAGGTGTACATGGCCACCAATCCAGGTCCTGGTAGCTATACTGGAAGTGGAGGAGGAAATGGGGATCAAGGGGAACACCCCATATTCGTCTTTAAGACTCACTGCAATAGCCTCCCCATTGGTGCCCGAGTCTTACAAAAACAGATGGTGAACTGGAAATGTTCTCATGTCTCTACAGGCATCAAAGATAAGCCTGTAGGGCAATCCCACCTCCAAGCAATGCAGCTGTACTGTCTTAAAACATGTCAACAGAGAGGAATGGTAGTGTGAAAAATCCCTTGTCCTCTCCCCGTGAAATTTCAACAAGTTAACCAACTATAATTCAACAAATACATCCTTGCTCAACATAGATGCATGCCTGAGAGACCCATGCATTAAAACATCTAAAGGTGGGCAACCAGGAATAAACAGGGAGACAAGAAGAGGAAAAGCGCAGATGACCTGAAGACTCAGCCAGCAACTGGGAACTCACACCCAGCCAGGAGGAACAGAGAGCTGTGGGGGAGGGAGGGTAGACCAGCAGGGTGAGAGGCAAGAGAGCGAAAAGACATCAGAGCATTGGGTTCTGCCATGTGGCTCTCCACTGGTTGGCAGTGGTGTTTCGGACAAAGAAATGGAATCACAGAGCCCTGCTGCTGCTTGGAATCCCAAAACTCGCTTGCCATTGCCCTTGGAATTGTGTCAAAGAGCATATTATCTGTAAACCAAGAGCTGTTGCAGTAGAACCACTGTTTCCCTCTATGACTGATCCCCAGGAGGGTTGCTTAGAGTGGGACCCCATGGAGGTCATCAAGTTTGTATCTGTTGTACTAACACACAGCCTTGTTGGAGCTCCTTTGTAGGTAACAAATTACTTTTCTCTTGCTGCCTTTAAGATTCTCTCTTTGTCTTTAATGTTTGGCATTTAAACTATGATGTGTCTGAGCATGGGCCTGTGTGGGTTCTTGCTTGGGACTTTTTGTGCTTCTTGTACTTGTGTGACTTTTCCTTCATCAGGTTAGGGAAGTTTTCTGCCTTTATTCAAACACGTTCTCTATTCCTTGCTCACTTTCTTGTCCTTCTGGGACACCTATTATGCAAATACTAGAGGCCCAGTGCATGAAAATTCATGCACTGGATGGGGGGTCCCTCAGACTGGCCTTCCCCCTCTCACAGTCTGGGAGACCTCAGGGGCGGGAGGCAACCCAGTGATCAGAGGAAGGCGATGCCCCCATCACACCTCTGCTGCTGCCACTGCCAGCAGCACAAGCCTAGGCTGGCCCTAGGTGGCTGGGCATCTGCCATCCAAGGCTTTTCTGTGCCTTGGGCTGGCCCTGGGCAGCTGGGGGGCTGAGGGTGAGTCCGGCCGCACCATGTGCCTGCCACCCCTCCCCGCCCTGGCTGGGCTGAAAGGACTGTGGGACTCTGGTGGCAGGTGCAAGGAGCGGCCAGACCTTCCTGAGGGTGGTCTGGCTGCACCACATGCCTGCCCCCCCTCCCCACCCCAGTGGGGCTGAAAGGATTGGGGGACTCCAGCAGGGCTGAGGGGACTGGGCACTGCCATCTTGAGGCTATGGGCACAGCCATTTTGTGATGGAGTGATGGTCAATTTGCACATTCTCTCTTTATTAAATAGGATTGTTACGTTTTATGTTGTCCCACAGCTCCCTTAAAGTGCTCTCCTGTTTTTAAATTGTTTTTTTCTTTTTGGTTCTTTGAGTGATTTTTTTCTACCCTGTCTTCGAATTCACTGATCCGACCTTCGGCTTCCCCTAATCTGCTATGTATTCCTTCCACTGTATTCTTCATTAGTGCTATGCCATTCTTCATAGTTACTCATGCTGTTGAGCATCTTTGCCATCTTTATTCTGAATTCTCTGTCTGATAAATTTCTTATTCCATTTCTGTTACCTCTGGAAAATTCTCTTGTTCTTTGATTTGTAGATTGTTGTTTTTTGCCTCCCCGTTTTGCCTGCCTATTTGGGTTTGTGACAATGTATTAACTAGATCTGCTATGCCTCCCAATATCTAGAGCAGGACAGTGTCAAATGTTTTTTCTGACTAATTAATCAGGCAAAGACTCAAAGCCTCCAGAAACCTGCCTCTGCCTGAAGACTGATTGTATTCAGTCTCAAGTAGCCTCAGGAAATTGTCCACAGGTGGGGCAAGAGGTCTTCCAACAAAGTAGGGCAATTGCTTCTGCCTCTGAATGTAATTTTTTAAAGAAATAGAACAAGAAATCACCAGACTTGTGTGGAACCACAAAAGACCCCAAATAGCCAAGGCAATCCTGATAAAAAAAAGAATGAAGCTTGAGGTATCATGCTACCAGACTTCAAATTATACTTCAGAGCTATAATAATCAAAACAGCATGGTACTGGCAGAGAAACAGACACACAGATCAATGAAACAGAATAGAGAGCTCAGCTATAAAACCAGATGTATATGGATAGATAATTTTTGATAAAGGAGCCAGAAACACACAATGCAGTACAGGTGATCTCTTTAATAAATCGTTTGAAAACTGGAAACCACAGGCAAAAGAATGAAACTGGATTATAGTTTGTCCCCATGTACAAAAATTAATTCAAAATGGATCAAAGACATAAATATAAGATCTAAAACAATAAGTTATATAGAAGAAAATACAGGTACCAAACTTATGGACTATGGTCATAGAGAGCATTTTATGAACTTAACTCTAAAGGCAAGGGAAATAAAAGCAGCAAGACAGTGACAACAAAACAAAGAGGCAGCCAACCAGATGGGAGATGATATTTGAAAATAGTTGCTCTGACAAAGGTTTAATTTTCTTTAAAATATATAAAGAACTCATAAAACTCAACACCAAACAAACAACCCAATCAAAAAATGGGAAGAGGACCTAACAATACACCTCTCCCAAGAAGACAAATGAGCAGCCAAAAGATATATGAAGAGGTTCAACCTCACTGGCAATTAGGGAAATGCAAATCAAAACCACAATGAGACACCACCTTGTACCAGTTAGAATGGTCATTATCAACAAGACAAGCAACAACAAGTGTTGGAGAGGTTGTGGAAAAAATGGGACCCTCATCCATTGCTGGTGGGAATGTAGACTTGTACAACCACTATGGAAAGCAGTCGGGCAATTCCTCAAAAATTTGAGAATAGAGCTACCATATGATCCAACAATCCCTCTCCTGGGTATATCCCCAAAAACCTTGAAATCGTGTATTCACAAAGATATATGCATCCCTATATTCACTGCCACATTATTCATGGTGGCCAAGCCATGGAAACAACCAAAATGCCCTCTAACAGGGGACTGGGCAAAGAAGATGTGGTACACATACACAATGGAATAGTATGTGGCATTAAGAAGAGATGATTTCTTGGTGCACCCCCTAGTGGTCTTTGTGCGAAATCTTGTTGTAGTTAAGCCTTGATTGTTGTAGTTAATACTAGGGGGATTTGACCACCAAGATGGCGGCATAAATAAACACCGGAGTTAGCTGCCTCGAACAACCACTTCAAAATACAACTAAAAGACGGAACGGACATCACCCAGAACCACAGGAAGACTGGCTGAGAGGAAATTCTTCCACTAGAAGGAAAGAGAACAGCATACGAGACTCAGAGGATTT
>NW_006292916.1:253092-256609 GCF_000327345.1 Myotis davidii | reverse complement strand
GTTCTGTCCAGGATCCAGGCAGGGGATGGCCACAGCCGCTGAGTCTGATAAATGAGGAGGGAGCCTGCCCACACTTTGGAATAGAAACCGACGCCTTTGCAAACTCAGTTTCTCCAGGTGTGGGTCCTCGTTCCCCCTGCCCCTGGCATCCACTTCACACCGTCCAGGCCAGGCGTCTGCACAGCCTGACTCAGTGTCCCCGGTGAGGCTCAAACACAAATGTAATAATCTGAACAATAAAGATTTCATAAAATTAAAAAAAAAAGAAGAGATGAAATTGTACCATTTGCAACAACATGGATGGACCTTGAGAATATTATGCTAAGTGAAATAAGTCAGTCAGAAAAAGCTAAGAACCATATGATTTCAGTAATATGTGGGATATAAAACTGAAATTCATGAAAACCAACAGCAGTGTGGTGGTTACCAGAGGCAAAAAGGATGAGGGAGAAGGGGGTCCTAATATATGATGCCAGGACAAGATTTGACTTGGGGTGATGAGTACATGGTGCAAAATACTGATCTTATAATATAGAAATCCACACCTGAAACTTATATGTTGACCAATATCACCCCAATACATTTAATAAAATATTAAAAAATAAAATTAAAAATGTGAATAGCGCAGACATTCTTTATCAAAAATCAGGTTTCATATTTGAATACAATATTTCTTTTGCACTCACATTATTTTAAATGAGGTTATGAATAAGTTCACTACAAGTAGGAGAAAATGTAAAAACTAGTTTTGCCCTTTTCTGAATCATAAACATGCCACTTCCAGAAAGAGAAAGGTTTAAATCAAAGACTGGCTAAATAGCATTACTTTTCTGAGAAATTATTATTCCTACCTTAGAAATGAGAACTAGAAGAGGATGAGATATGGCTTGCCAGGACATATCAAAATAAGAATTGAAGGGGCGAGGAGAATGCTACTTATCATGATGACTGTGGAACCTACCCTGATAAATCCTCTCATCTTCCTCAGTCACATAGGCGTTGGCCCCCCAAATCACTATCTTATGGATGTAAGATGGGTATTTTGCAGCTGCAATGAGGGCTGTTATACCACCATCACTCCACCCCAGCAAAGAGATCTTCTTAAACTTCAGCGTCTGCAGTAAACACAACAAAAAGCACAGCACAGGTTATTGCTCCTCTCTGTCAAAAGAACCCAATAATCAATAATTAACAATCAATATAGCTGTGGGTTTGAAATATCAATAGGTAATTGATGAAAAAATCCTTGAGTCTACCACTTGATAACATAAATGCTTTCTCTCAGTTAGTTTGGTATAAATATAATTGTCATAAGTATTGTTTTGAATTTTGAAGGAACAACTTATGTTTGGATAAAATCTCAAGGAACTGTAAACAATGGAGGTCAGCTGAACTTGGACATGACCAATAACATGCACACTTGAGCAAAGACTTTGAGAACAGTTGTGCAGATTAGAAAGGGACACTGGATGAAATGAAGTCATTGCATCTGGTAAAGTCCCTAATTGCAACATTGTGAAGAAGTGGCTGGAGGAAGTTGGGAAGGGTATGGTATCATGGGGAGGTTATGTTAGTCCCAGAGTGAACCAATAGGGCTCTGAAAATGTGTTTCACAGGGAAAATGAACAGAGATGCTTTCTGACAGAAATGCTGTCTAGAAGTAAAACTTGAATTGGGAAAATTAAGTTAAGGAGTTTACAAATACCAGTCCAAGATAGTTCCTGATAAACTGGGATAACTACTATGGATAACAACTTGGCACTATCTTGTGCAATGAACACATGCATTTTCTGTACCCAGCCAGCCATCTCCTAAATGGGTGTGGAACTCTTACGCATATGTACCAGGAAATAGGTCTAGGATATCCACAGCAGCATTGTTATAATAGAAAAAAAAAAAACAAATACAAAAAAAAAAAAAAACCCACCAGAACTAAAATGACAACAGACAACAGAATAATCTCTGTACTGCTGTTTATAATCACCAAAGAAAAGGGCAAGTTAAAAATGAAGTTATTTATCTACCATTAGAAAAGACGTGAATAAGAAATAGTACACCCATACAATGAAACACTATGCACCTATTATAATACTGATGTACCTCAGCTGGAGTGGCTCAGTTGGTTGAGCATGGTCCCAAGTACCAAAAGGTTGCCGGTTGTATTCCTAGTCAGGACACATACCGGAGTTGTGGGTTTGATTGCCAGTCAGGAAGCATACAGAAAGCAACCTGTCAATGTTTCTCTCTCACATCAATGTTTCTTTCTCTCTCTCCCTTCCCCGCCAGCATGTCCTCAGGTGAGGATTTTTTTTTAAATGCAGAAAGAAAATGCGGATGTAAACTTATACTTATTGATGTGGAAGTATCTCCTTGACAAATTGGAGAAACAGTGGGTACAGTAAAATGCCATCAATATAAGAGAGTGTATTTATATATGTAACTAGAGGCCTGCTGCACGGATTCATGCACCGGTGGGGTTCCTTGGCCTGGCCTGCACCCTCTTGCAATCCAGGACCCCTCAGGGGATGTCTGAGAGCCAGTTTCAGCCCAATCCCTGCAGGTCAGGCTGAGGGATATGCATATAAGATGTTTGGTTTATCTCTTCCCACTCCCCCCACCTCCCTGCTTCCCTCTGAGATTCATCAGTCTGTTCCATGTTTCCATGCCTGTGGTTTCCGCTCCTGTGTGAGCATCTGCTTCCTGGTGGCCAGTGCGCATCACAGCTACTGGCTGGTCAGCCAGTCGCTTAGGCTTTTATATATATAGATAAGATTAGCCAAAAAGGCAGAGCCTCAAAGGCTTAGTAGTGGTAGCTCTACATAGTTGGATTGTGGGATATTTCTACTTTCTTCTTTATACCTATTTGAACATTTAAAATTTTTCTATAGGAACCACACAGTATTAACCTTATAGAAATCAAAAACAAAATAAATGACAGGTCCAGCCATTCTCCCTCCCCTAGGCTCTTCCCTAAGAGACCCACCTTCATCAAATCAACAGCGTCTTTTGCATCCCTTTCAAAAAAGTCCCCTGGGAAATCTCGATCTGGGGGTCTGGAATGTCCATATCCTCGAGGATCCCAAGCGACCACTGTGAAGAGCTTCTTATTTAGGTTTTTAATCTGAGGTCCAAAATCAGTCTCTCCACTTCCTAAAAATAGCCACTTGGGTTAATTCAGATGAATGCTTTTACTGTTTCAAACACATTATTGTAAAAAAAATAAATAATTACAATCTTAAATCAAAGTAACTAATTTCTACTCAAAGTTAGACATCAGAATATAATCAGCCAAGGAGCCTTACTTGCAATGAGGTTTTTAATCTGAGGTCCAAAATCAGTCTCTCCACTTCCTAAAAATAGCCACTTGGGTTAATTCAGATGAATGCTTTTACTGTTTCAAACACATTATTGTAAAAAAAATAAATAATTACAATCTTAAATCAAAGTAACTAATTTCTACTCAAAGTTAGACATCAGAATATAATCAGCCAAGGAGCCTTACTTGCAATGAGAATCC
>NW_006292916.1:245484-253046 GCF_000327345.1 Myotis davidii | reverse complement strand
CCAAGCTCAGAGCTGCCTCTTATTTCCTCCTGGTGGCTACTTTGAGAAAGACAGAGGTCCTGATTCTTTGGTCCTGTGTTATCATTGAAGTCCTGCACTTTTGATACCTTTTCAGCTTAATCTTCCTTTAAAAAATAAATCATGAAACTGCACAGAAATAGACTTACTGATATGATATGCTTCTGGGTTATTTTTCTTGTTTTTAAAAATTACTATTACAAGTGAGAGAGATTATAATATCTGTAGACAAATTTATGAGATTTGATCCAAGTTATTTTAAAGTAGAATTCTAAAATCCCAGATGTTGTTTTACTAAGCGAATGTGAATAGCTCTGTAGATATTTTTGGGTTATAACTAGAAATCAGAAATTAAACACAGAAATGATGGGGAAGGGCAGGGTATGGAAGAAACAACTCAATTTAGTTTATTTCATTAAAAAATTACAAAACAGCCTGGCTGCCTGTGTAGAGGGAACTGGGTGCTGGGGACAGGGAATTTGGAGATAAAAATCTCACTATTTGTCTGATTTTTGAATTAGGTTAATGTTTTACATAAACTAAGTTTTTATAACTGGATAATGATTGCAATACTGAAATAATGAAAAATCTAAGCTGATAAATTATTTATTGCTTTTACAGATTGCTTTGGCTTGACATCAGCCATTGGAGTAAATGTCCTTCTTCATTATAGTAGCTTAAGGAAAAACATATACTAAATGCTATCTAGACAAGGATGCCTCCATAGCTACAGTAGCACATTCAGCTCAAGTTCAGTCAGGTGGAACCATCAACTGAAATACTTTAGGACAGGGGTCGGCAAATTGCGGCTCGGCAAACCGCAGCTCGTGAGCCACATGCAGCTCTTTGGCCCCTTGAGTGTGGATCTTCCACAAAATACCGGCTCTTCCACAAAATACTGACTTCTGAACATGGGCCACGAAGTTTCAATCACACCGTACGTGCGCGTCCGCACGTGGTATTTTGTGGAAGATCCACACTCAAGGGGCCAAAGAGCCGCATGTAGCTTGCGAGCCTCAGTTTTTGCCAACCACAGCTTTAGGAGAAAGAAGCAAATTATAAAACAATAAGCATAAATTGGGATTATTTAACTAAACAAACAACGCAATATTAAGACACTTAAACTAAATTTTAGATGTCCTGAGATCACTAGAAAATCTCCCCCTGAACTTGCTACACTGAAACCACTTATCTGTAAAATGAGATTGAGATTCAGCTGGCTTTACAATAGTCCATTCATATTGATCTAATTTTGATTTTCAAAACGTCTGTAAGCTCTGTTTTGTTCTTAGCTCTTATCGTAACTGAACACATAGTCAACCACAAAGGGCCATCAATCCATCTTTCAGCACAGAAAGTCTCCCAAATGGAAAACCCAGAATTCCAGGCAATCTGAGATGGCTGGTCACACTCATCTGCTTTCTTTGTCTATCCCTTCTTCCCATATCCCTTTCCTTGACCCTGCCATCCTCCCAAAGTGTAGGCAACCAACTACACAGTGTACTTGCATGGGAAAATACAGGTATATAAATAAAAAATACATAATAATAGAAAGTTATCTTTCTAAATCACCTAACACTTATTGTAGCAAATATTACTTAAAGCATTTCTGCCAAGCACTAAAATTAGTAATCAGCATTTGGCCACTACTCTTGGGAAAGCCTCGTGGATCACGCCGCATGCTAGAGCAGGCCATGAAAACCTTGCAGACCCAACATTCCAGGAAGCAGCAGGACGGCATGCTCGCCCTCTCCGGTCCGCTGGTAATGCAGGTGGACACCGTTCACAGCCACTTTGGTGGAGGTTACTGAGGTGCTAGAATAGAAAAACCCCATCCCGAAAGGAAGAGTATTAGTTGGCAGAGCCAATGTAATATGACAAAACTGCCCTTTCATACACGAGTCAGTTCCAGTGCCCTTTCCAGGCCTCTGAGTTCTCTGATTTGTGCTTCTGTTTTCCACACATGAAAAATGACATGAGTTTGTGTCTTCCTCACTAGACCGCAGATCTGGGCTGGGTCTTCATGTCTGATAATCCAGCTAGGGGCTTACCCTACAGAAGTACTGAGAGGCTTGCTCAAATCAGTGACCAGACAGGCCCATGGGAACAAGTCCAGGGAGCAGGAAGCCTGTAGTGCCAACGTGCAGGCTGATGGGGGAGCTCCACACTGGAACATGATGAGCATCTGTGCAGCAAAGACCATCTTCTGAACTTTAGTGCGTCCAGAGGAGCGACCTGGACCTGCAGCTGCCCTGGCAGCATTCCCAAGGATGAGACTGACCTCCAGGGCCCACAGGGAAGGCCTGGATCTCAAGGCTGTCCTTAGGCATACGACTTCTCACATTCTTTAGCCAACTACAGAAGGGTTCTAATTAAGAATGCTTGTCTGCACTGATATGGCCAAACTAGTTTTTAAGATGTTGAAATACTTCTGTGTTGATAGTTAAATAACTGGGTCCATAAGCTCTCATCTCAAGAGCCCTCCCCCTGCCGCCGACCCTCCTTGGCCCAAGACCTCCCATGATGCAGCATCTCACTGCACATGCTGGGCGCGGAGAGGGTCTCGGGCCAGGGCTATTGCCAGGGTCTGCTCTGACTGTACACCGTGTGCCGTACCCGGTGTTCTGTTCTGATTCCTCTCCTCCGCTGTTCGTCAGGAAGTTCTGGGACACCTATGCCGGGATTTAGGCCCCCGCATCAGGTTCTAGCAGCCTCCCCCAATTTCCCACAAGGTTGGGTGACTTGAGGAAGGGACATTATGGCATGCCAGGACAGATGCTGGAACAAATGTGCTGAACACAGATACATCAAGTCTTCAACAACACATAATTTCTGGAAAAATATGATTGGTAATAAGGCCTGACATGACTATGAGCTCATTATCTACAGAAATATTATGGGAGAGCAATAATAAAGGCACTAAGCAGTGGCAGTATCATACAAACATTGCCAAGTTACTTATTATTGATGTCCTACTCCTCTAATTTATTGTTATTGTCAAGAGCACTCCAGGATCAAGATAAAAGCAAATAATGTTGTACTAATATTTATTTCAAATGTTTGTTTACTGACACATTTGCTTTGCTCACAGTCTATTAGGAGAAAAGATGAAGACACAGAGATTCACCAGCAAACCCTCAGGGAGGGGTAGGTCATGACTGAGGGAAGAACTTGAGGTACACAGTTGGAGCAAAGGTTTATGCATTTCCTGTGTTCACCACCCAGGAATGCGGAAGCGCCCCCGACAAGATGACTGGCATTTGCACAGCTCACGACAGTGATAATGGTACCTTTCTTACTCCTTGTGCCCTAAAGATTTTTAAGGGGCTCCCTTCCTTGCTTGTAGAAGTAATTTTGTACACTGGGGATGTTATGCACCATCAGAGGATCCCCCTCCCCCAACCAACTCTGTCAATGTCCAAGCCGGTGCGTTTTCACGACTGGGTGCTGCTGTCTGCCTCTCCAGGAACCCAGGAGCCAGCCCTAGGGCACTGTCTCAAACAGGCTTCCCTTCCCTTCAGTGCTCATCTCTGTTATTAAAAAACCCTCTACTTTCCCTCTGCACTTTGCTCTATGTTTTGATTCCCCATTCCAAATTTCTTTTCTTTATTATTATCCCTATCCCATATTCTTTTGGTTGCCAAGTAATACAGAAATAAAATCAGGTAGTCTAAAATGGGGCATGATGGCACTTGATGTCAGAATACTAGGGCAGAGGCAGCTTTAAAAAGAGAGAGAGCCTGGCCAGTGTGGGTCAGTGGTTGAGCATCAACCTATGAACCAGGAGGTCATGGTTTGATGCCCAGTCAAGGACACATGCCCAGGTTGTAGGTTCCATCCCCAGTAGGGGACATGCAGGAGGCAGTCAATCAATGATTCTCTTTCATCATTGATGTTTCTATCTCTCTCCCCCTTCCTATCTGAAATAAAAAATATATTTTAAAGAAGAGGCAGAGAGATTTCATCAGAGATATTTAAAAAAGAAGAAGAAAGTAGCATTTGAAATGAACTTCCAAGAATACAGTGGGAGGGTGATTCTAGCAGAGGAAATGGTGTGATAGAAGGCACAGGAGGAAGGACACATATGGGGACAGGGCAGTGGTCAGCCTGGCAGGAGAGGCTGAGCAGTGACAGGTTTGCAGTTCAGGGGAAAGAAATGGCCTAGTGCACTGCCATCAACATATACCAATCTCCAGTCTCAGAAAACAGGACAGAGGGCTGCTTATAAACAAAAGTAAATTAAATGAAAATCAATTTCAAACATAGGAAAGTTTTATTTTAAAAAATAATAGTTATTGAGTGATTAATTTTCACATAAAAAATTTAAATGGGTACAGCCTTTTTCCTCCAGCTTATGAAGGGGTCCTTAGATGGCAGGCAGGCCTGATAAACACTGTGACACTGCAAAGAGTCACCTGCAGGGAGCAGGCCTGGAAGGGCGCTGACATGTGCGTATTACTTGAACTACATTCAAAGTACCAACTTTCCCAACTCTCAGCTACGAAAAAGATAGAAAAGTTCAAAAAAGTTACATAACAAAAGTAAATCCCTTTCCTCGGGCAGTTCATTTGTTGTTTCCACTACTTTCTCCCTCCTAATAATTGCTTCTCTAACCAAGGTGTTCTTAAGCAGGTGTGTTCTCTAGAATTTCCTGTGAAGAGGAAAAATATACCTGCCCAGGACAATCCTGGGAGACCATCAGTCAGTAACTGGGGTAGGACCCTGGCATGTGCTCTGTAAAATGTCTACACCCTATTGTACTATTCATTCATTCATATATTTCCTGAACACCTACTCTGGGCACTCCGTGTGGCTTGGAGGCTGGCAGGGAAGACAGATAATGAGTCCTGCAACCAGCAGGCACTATGAAGTTCGCCAAGTATTATGACAGAAGAGTAGCGGGGATGCAGGAGACGCTGGGGTTGAAGGTGGCAGGCATCAAGTTCCCCATGCCTCACTATCATCTACATGGCTGCCCACTCAGCTCCTTTCTGAGAGTGTTTCCAGCCTCCCGCTATATCAGTGGGGCTCAAACTTAGATTTGAATCATGTGGCAAAACTTTAAGCATCTAATACATTTTAATTATTATAACTGCCTTTTTAAGTTTTTTTTTTTTTCTTTTCTGGCAAATTTAAATCTCTGGATGCCCAGGCTACACTAAATCAACATCTCTGGGGTGGGATGCAGGCATTTGTATTTTTATAAATCTCCAAGAGATTCTAATAGGTAATCCAGGTAAAGAACTACTATACTGAGTTAATTTCTTGGAGGAGAAAAAAAAGTCCTGTCTCCCTTTTAAAAGCAGCCTGTAGAAAGGCATGCTTATCTACAAGAGCCTACGTCTTCCTTGTATTTGTCCTTGATTCCCTTTTTTTCTGGGAGGCTGGACAATTTTGTGAAAGGGAAGGTCAGGAGCAATGCAATGGCCATCAGTTCCTGATTGAGGGGCTGAGCCACTCCCCTCAAAGGGGAAGAGTCTACTGTGGGGGGAGGTCAGAATATAAGAGTTTGGGGCAAATAACTAAACTAACACTAACATTTAGTGTCACTATTAAACTAAATCATGGACTGCTCAGAGCTTATCTCATCTCCTTCATTTTGTGATGAAAGGCACATTAATTACAAGTAACCACACTTTACCACTGAGGAAGCTGATGGTTAGGAGAGTTAGGCAATTGCCCGGTCAGCCTGCTGGGAAGCTGCAAAGTCAAGATGAGCACCTGACTGTCTGATACCAGAGCCTGTGGCACTTTTTTCACTTTGTTCAGAAATAAAAACGGGGACTATTAATAGGATACATCCTCACTTTGAAAGTCCTACATAGTCTCTATATCTTGTATGTTGAGCAGTTTCTTTCGTATATTTTTTTCCAAAGTAACCATTGGCTACAATAAAGCTACTTTGCAGAGCATGGATTTACATGAATTTTGATGACACACTTTTACATCTTTTATACCCTGCTTTGTTATTTAGACATTCATATATGTATCATTGCTAACTTTACCCACTAATTACTTAATTTTTACCTCCAAGCCCTTTAACATTCACTGTCTCAAATTCTATGCACAATTCTGCAAGGCATGCAGCTCAGAGAGTTTAAGTAACCTGCTCAGGTTAATGTAGCCAGAAGTGGCAATGTAGCCATTTGAACACCAAAGGCCATGCTTCTTCTGTAACCTCATGGCTGAAGAGGGTCCCCAATAGGGCTCCAGCACCAGGGTCACTCACCCTGACTGCCTGACAGAGGTGGTGGCAGGTGCCAGGGGAAGGAAGCTCTCTGGTTCTCCCAAAGAACATTCCAAGGTTCAACTCCAAAAATTTTGTCAGGCAGTTAGTTAGGTTCTGTAAATTATTAATATTGCAATTGTATGTAACATAACTTCCAGATTAGAAATAAGAGAAGTCAGCATTCCAAATAACAGACTTACAAACAAGTTTTCAGAACACAACTCAATTGTAGTCGGGCAGTAGCTGTGACAGGGCGCTTTTACCTACTTAATCTGGGCTGCAGCCTTGTTTCAGGATTAACCAATGCCATTGCTTATTTTCCCTGATTGTGTCACATCAATTTGCAGCCATAGCTATAAAATGGCAGTTCAAATTCCAGAGAAACCTGTTTTTGAGATGTATTAGGGAGAATGATTTGAAGGCTAATGAATCAGCCTCCTGCAACCATTAAATAACCTACCTAACTTTGATATTGTTAAAATCACAGTAATTTTATTTCAATCCTGTTCTGCAAAAAGGAAAATGGATAAATCGCCATTTTACAGTGGTGGTTTGCAACTGTGGCCATTGACATATATTTCCATTTGCATCAAAACAATCTTGAAATTCTTCTAAAAGACCTATAATAAAAAAAGAACCTAAACCAAATATGAAACTCCTAGTCAATCACAATATAAAAATGTAAAGCTGATCACATTTTCTTCCTTCCTCCTTTCAAATTAAGTTGTCAAATGAGGTTTCCATCTTAGATAAAGTGAAGTTCCCAGTAATCTCTCTAGCATTTGACTTGTCTTCCTAATCACGAATGGAACTTGCCCATCAAGTTAACTGCGCCCACCTGGTGCGCTCAGTGGTGAGCACTGACCAGAGGTCAGGGTTCCATGCCCCAGTGGGGGGCAGGCAGGAGGCAGCCCATCGATGATTCTCTCCCATCACTGATATTTCTCTCTCCTCCTCTCCCTTCCTCTCTGAAATCAATAAAAATATATTTTAAAAAAATATTTTAAACCAGTTAACTGCATACATTCATTGTGTGTGTGTGTGTGTGTGTGTGTGTGTGTGTTTGGGAGCGGCTGGGGGGCGGAGATGGGCAGGCTCTCGGGTCTCCGCAGACCCCCAGCGCCGGTGGGGGTCAGGCGGGCTCGGGGCCCGGCTCTGAGCGCTCGGAGTCGCAGGCGCCCTCAGGCCGGCTTCCGATCAACCCAACAGGAGAGATTATTGCCCTGAAGGTCTTACGAGACTGGACAGAGCAACCGACTAAGAGCACGGGGTTCGAGGCTGTCACCTGCCGCGCGAGCCTGGGCCTGATCCCACG
>NW_006292916.1:241661-245282 GCF_000327345.1 Myotis davidii | reverse complement strand
AGCTGGGTGCTCGCTGATCCGTGTCCGAACCGGCACTCGCGGTCCTGCGGGCACCCGGGCCCGGATCGTCTTCACTCGGGATGCAGCTCCAGCTCCGGAGGCCACGTCCCCGTTGGGTCTGCCCGACCCGCGCTCGGCCGGGTAACCTGGCGGTGCCGGTGGGCGAGCAGCCCCTGTCCCGCTCACCTAGACAGGAGGAGGGGGTAGGCGAGGAGTTTGGCTGTCAAGGCGGGTGAAGTGTATTTGCTTCTAGAAATGTGATTAAAACATCTTTGTTCTTCATACCACCTCACATCATTCGAATAGCTATTATTTTAAAACAACACAGAAATTAACGTGTTGGAGGATGTGGAGAAACCCTGTGCATTGTTGGGAATATACAGTGGGGCCTTGACTTACGAGTTTAATTCGTTCCCTGACAGAGCTCATAACTCAAATTACTCGGATGTCAAATCAAGAAGTGAATGAGTGAGACACGTGATCCTGGGCTGATGTTGTGGCGTTCACTGTGACCTTCGCTGGCCAACTAGCGGTGGGGGATCTGAAGCTGGCTGGTAACCCGAATTTTAGCTCGCAACTCAAAGCAAAAAATCGGCGGAAAAACTTGTTAGTTGGGACACCCGTAAGTCAAGGCCCCACTGTACAGTGGTGCAGTGGCTATGGGAAATAGTACTATTGTTATAGGCAGTTAGATAGACATGAGCAGTGCACGGACCATGGACCAGGTGCAGAAGGTTATCAGGGAGCAAAGTTCCTGAGGCCTAGCAAGAGACAAAATTGGGAAAACAAGAACCGAGTCCCCAGGGTAACTTTTCCTCAACCAGCATATCCCTGGTCATGCGGTTTGGACCCCTGCTCTTTCATCTGGCTGGTCAGGTGGTTTAGACAATACCCCAACCTGCTCCCCTCTCCTACCCTCCCCCCAGCCCCTCCCCCCTTCCGTCACACACACCTTGCCTCTGGAGCAGTGGTTCTCAACCTTCTGGCCCTTTAAATACAGTTCCTCATGTTGTGACCCAACCATAAAATTATTTTCGTTGCTACTTCATAACTGTAATGTTGCTACTGTTATGAATCGTAACGTAAATATCTGATATGCAGGATGGTCTTAGGCGACCTCTGTGAAAGGGTCGTTCGACCACCAAAGGGGTCGCGACCCGCAGGTTGAGAACCACTGTGTCTGGAGCGATAACATCAAAACCAGTCAAGTGACATCCTGGCTGCTTCAGGACCAGCTGCATTGACTAATGACCCCTGCCCTGGTGCTGAACAATCAGAGGAGATGATGACCCTGAAAGAGCACTCCTGGAAACTTGAGGAATATTCTATTGAGACCTTCCCCTGAGACCTCCCCTAAGAGTCCCACCTACAGAGAGAAATAAATACCCTCAACACAAAGGACCCAGTTCTGGCTCTTCCCCAGGGGAGCACACCTGAGCCGTTCCCTCTCTCCCTCTTCCCTCTTAAGGGACCCACAAACCTCGCAACCAGGGGAGCAATGGGCAGTGGCAGTTCGCCAGGCTAACCCCCTGGACCTGCCTCCAAGGCCCCCCTTTCTCTGACTGCTCAGTGAGACAAAGCAGACAGCCTAGGCCAGTGATGGTGAACCTTTTGAGCTCGGCGTGTCAGCATTTTGAAAAACCCTAACTTAACACTGGTGCCGTGTCACATATAGAAATTTTTTGATATTTGCAACCATAGTAAAACAAAGACTTATATTTTTGATATTTATTTTATATATTTAAATGCCATTTAACAAAGAAAAATCAACCAAAAAAATGAGCTCGCATGTCACCTCTGACACGCGTGTCATAGGTTCGCCGGCACTGGCCTAGGCTCTCCTGTTGCTTCTCCTATGCTCTTCCTTGTCTCACTGTCCTAAGTGTGTTTTTGCTGCAGCCAATAAATTTTGCTGTACTTTGTCTCTTAATTTAAATGTTTCCTTCAAGAAGACAAGAACCGAGGTCTTGTCGTCTCACTGGTGTAACACTACCATGATCTGGCAATTCCACTTCTGGGTATATTCCCCCAAAGAATCACAAGCAGGGTCTCAAACTAATATTCATACCTCCAGTTCATAGCAGCATTATTCACAATAGCCAAAAAGTGGAAGCAACCCAACTGTCTATCAATGAATGAAGGTATAAATACAATGTGTACGACTATAATGGAATATTGTTTTGTCTTAAAAAGGAAATTCTGACACCTACTACAACATGGATGAACCTTGAGGCCATCATGCTCAGTGGAATAAGCCAGTCAAAAAAAGGACAAATACTGGATGATTCCACTTATATATAGGTCCCCAAAGCAGACAAATTCTTTAGAGAGTAGAATGGTGGTTGTCAGGGACTGGGGCAGGGGGTAGGTAGTTTAATAGGGACAGATGTTCAGTTTTGCAAAATGAAAAGGTCGTGGAGAAGGATGGTGGTGATGTTAGCACAATGTCGATGTACTTAACGCCACTGAGCTGTACACTTGAAAATGGTTAAGATGGTAAATTTATGTCATGTGTATTTTAACAAATTAGGACTTTTTTCTTCATGACCATATAATTCAAGCTTTATAAAGGTTATTAACATTTGAAGATTCAGTGGAGAAAAACAACACCCCTTTTATTCTACCATATTGCTTTACCTTCACTGGAAATGACTGGCAGATTTGTGGCTGTTTAGTCTTGGCTTGAATTATTCAAGATGACTACAGCTTCCTTGCATATATTATTTCTCCTCCAAGAGACCCCTGTGCTTCTAAGTGTTATAGCCATGGAAAATTCTGTTACCTGTGGGGTCCTCACTAGCCCATTATAATTTCTTAATCAATGAAGGCAGGTTTGGCTTAATATGGAATATGCAAAAATATTTATATTCTACTTTCAACATAAATCTACGCCATTAAATTTCCTGAATAGAAAGAATATATATATATTTCAACTGGCTGCTGTCATTTGAATTTCACAAATCTTTGGTAGAGCGAACATTTTATTTTTTCCTGAAATGTTGATTGGGGTTTCTTGTCAGAGATGATGAGGATTAAAAATAATTGTCTATAATTTTAACACCAGTTATCCTACTGATAAGCAAAATGGCAGCACTGTGACATTTTAGATTATTGGGGTTACAATTTAAAGTACACATTTGAGAACTAGTCCTTTATAGTGTAGTTTAACATTATAGTGTAGTTTTTAAATGACTATATTTCTGTGCCAGGCCCCTTACGATGCATTATCTTATTTTATTCTTCACACCATCTTATACACTTTGCCCTCTCTATTTATAGATGAGGAAACTGAGGCTAAGAGAGTTAGAAGCAGGCCTCAGATATTTAACTAAACAGTGGCAGAGCGGGATTTGTCTGCTCAATTTTAGAATCCTGCATGTGAATTATTGCATATTATAGAATTCACTGCAGTAGCATCACCATTCTGATCAATTTTGTGATCAGAAGGCTCTGCAATCATCCTATAAACACCTTTTTATTTTATAAATCCTCACCCAAGGATATTTTTTCCAATGATTTCTAGAGAGAGTGGAAGAGAGGGAAGAGGGGGAGACACAGAGAGAAACATTGACATGAGAGAGACACATCAATTGGTTGCCTCCCACATGCGCCCTACGGGGC
>NW_006292916.1:228537-241557 GCF_000327345.1 Myotis davidii | reverse complement strand
AGCAAAGATTATGACCATAGCAACAAGTGGGCAGTCTGGAAGTGGGTCTTATTTGCCATCGGTCCTTAGGGTCTAAATATCTTTTGGAACCAACGGATACTCTTCTCATTTTGTGGTCTGTCATCTCACTTGGTTTCTGCCAAAGACTAGTGTTTTTGTGGTGCTTGTGCCTTGTACTAAAACTCCTCCGAAACCAATTAGACGCTTTTCAGCCCAGGTTTGAGAGAGCGGCGGCGGAAGGAACAGCCTCTGAGCCGTGTCTGAGGGGTGGCAGTGCTAGCTTTCATCCTGAGACAAAATGCTCTTTTTACCATCAGCTTTCTCTCTGCTGCCAATAGCAGGTAGTGAAAAGAGGATTTTGTATCGGAACAGTCAACCTAAGTGGTAAAGTCCCAGTGGAGAACCCTAAACTGTATCATGTATACAAACACACATCATTTCAATGGCTTACATTTAATGTACAAAATTTTATTTTTAAAAAGTCAATGAAAACACTTGCCACTTTTGCCTCTTATCAATAATCATTCAATCACCTTGGAAGCTAAAGATTTTACAACACTGTTAAGACAGAGGTACAGGGATACATTTAGAAAAGAACTCACCCAGCCCCCACTAGCAAAGCCTGGGACCCATTCCCCTCATTTTCCTGTTGGTCTTGTGATCAATGCTGTGCGGCAACTAAGTAGTGAGCCTGCAAATGTGTGGGGAGAAAACTGAGGTTCACCACTTTATCACAGGCTCTTCTCAATGGGAGTGATTTTGCCCTTCCAGGGAACATCTGGCACTGTCTAGACTAGAGACATCTGTGTCACAACTGAGGAGGGGTGGAGGGGGAGAACAGGCCTATTGGCATCTGGTGGGTGGAGGCCAAGGTTGTTCCTAAACATCATACAGTGCACAGGACAGTGCCCTACAGCAATGAGCGATCTGGCCCAAGATGCCAGTGGTGCTGGGATGGAGAAATTCTGCTTTACAGTCCCATTTCTGTTGTGTGTGTGTGTGTGTGTGTGTGTGTGTGTGTGTGTGTGTAACTGCTGGGGGAGATTTAGAATCAGAACCAACAATACAGTTATCAGCCCTCACCAAACACTAGAATCTGTCCAACAGCCAGACTGACCACACTGCGGGAGAGGGGGGGCGTGGTGGTGGTAAACTGGGGAGCTATTCAACAGTGATCAGCCCTGAGACTCTGGTCATAGCCTGCTGACTCCTCAGGGCATACAAGTTGGGAAAGTGCCTAAAGTGCCAGGATGTTAAAAAAAAGAACTTAAAAAGTTAATCAAGAATTTTTGTAGTTGTCATAATTAGTAGCAATTTCTTGCAGCAACTGCCTGGGAAATTGTGATGTTTTTGTTATACATTTTTCCCCTTCTTAGTACACCTTAAAATCCCTTCAGTTAATTTGTGGTGTGGATACTGCATGCAATTCTTGAAGCTTGTAGTGACTGATACAGCATTTCATACTGATGTTAACAGACCCTGTAACTGGAATGAACTGTGGTAGTGATACCAAAAAATCTATTTGAAGAAAACTTAGCCCTAGCCAGTTTGGCTCAGTGGATAGAGCGTCCGCCTGCAGACTGAAGGGTCCCAGGTTTGATTCCGGTCAAGGGCCTGTACCTTGGTTGCGGGCACATCCCCAGCGGGGAGTGTGCAGGAGGCAGCTGATCGGTGTTTCTCTCTCATCAATGTTTCTAACTCTGTCTCCCTCTCCCTTCCTCTCTGTAAAAAACTCAATAAAAATATATTTTAAAAAAAGAAAACTTAGGTTTTTTTCTATACTTTGTTTATAATAGGAGCCTATGTGGAGAAAAGAGCACAAAATAAGAAAGTTGGTTTAGTTTACATTCTCCGAATTTTTTAGCATAATTGGAGGTTATGGAATAAAGTAAAAGAAAATGATCTCCCGTAAATATTTCTGCTTTCCCTTTCAAAGCTCATCAGGCTTCTTTTTTCTTTTCTTTTTTTAAAATCTTCATCTGAAGATATTTTTCCATTGATTTTTTTAAGAGTGGAAGAGAGAAGGAAAGACCGAGAGAAATATCGATGTGAGAGAAACAAATGGAGAAAGCAGTCATTATGCCAAAACAATGTGATTTAAGAACCTAGCTTTCTTAAATCAACAAATGGTTGCCTCCTGCACGCACCCTGACCAGGTCCCGGGCTGGGGAGGATCCTGCAACCGAGGTATGTGCCCCTTGACTGGAATCAAACTGGGACCCTTCAGTCTGCAGGCCGAGGCTCTATCCACTGAGCCAAACCAGCTAGGGCAAGGCTCTTTTCTCATCAAGCCTCAGGCATTGAGTTTAGCGCGTTGTTTGCTGTAGGTTTCTTTCCCATTTCCAGTTATGAAATGCAGGGAATGGTTTTTGTGCAGACAGAGAACCCGGGTCAGTGAGGCAGCCCACTCTTAGTGGCTCACTCACTAAGTGGGGGTTGACTTCACGGGTGGTCTGAGGCAGCCCGTTCTCAGTGGCTCACCCACTAAGTGAGGAGATGACTTCATGCTGCTGAAGCTGCTTCTAGTTAGTTCGTGCTGATAAACACCAAAGAGTTGAGAAGGTCTATGCGTGAGCACTGGTAGAGCGCCCGAGCCAGCTTTCCGACAGTGGCTCCCTTACTGCCTTCCCGCATCAGCCACTTCTGGAGCATCTGGTAAACCTTCTCTTTTAATCCATCTCTCTCATAGTCATGGTCAATTTCATCAATCTGAGATTCAGTGAAGCCCAGTTTACGGGCACAATTTTTCCAGGTCCTTCCCAGATTTTCCCTGACTGGGTCCAGGTGTTTATCAGTCAGACTAGTGGTATTATCTGCCAAAAAGAAAGGAGAAGACATCAAGCTGAAACCCATCTGAACATTCTAGCTTCAAAAACCTGTATAAAGTGAAGAGCACCTGGAGTCCAGTGGAAAAGATAACTTCTTCATTATAAGGCTCTTGACTCATTGGGGGGTACTTTACATTAGGGGGATTTTTGTGAATTAAAATAAGGAACCTCTTCCTCCTAGCAAATGCATCTCTGAGCTGCAGCTGATGGCTTTGGGATTAAAACCCTTGCCTGACTAGTAGGCTGTTTTAGACAACCTTAGCCAGCGGTCCTGTTTATACTAGATCTTCCTGCTGTAAAGGGGAAACACCATTTCTTTCCTTCCGGGCATTTTTCACTTATATATAGCCAGAGTTAGGGTCACTCAACTCCTGATCCCCTTCCCCAAACAGTTCTCTTTCCTCTTAATCAAGGAAACTGAGACCATCAAGTGCAAAACTACCTACTCAATGACAATGTCTCCCCTGTCTTTTAAGGGATGAGGCACGTATACTCTTCAAGGCCTATTTCTGGATCCATCCCTCCCTGCCCCAACTGTTGTCCTCTCTTCTCCAATAGTCATAACCTCCCTCTTTCTACTGGTTCCTGCCTTTAGGCCTTCACAAACATGACAAAAAGAAACAGAAATAGAAAATAATCACCACAAACAAACCATACTCCTCGATCCTCATTCTACCTCAGAAAGCTGAATATAAGGAAAAACGACTGTACTATGAAAACCCTGGTCAAAAGAGGCTGTTCTGCTGGTCCTCAGCTCCCCGTAATGCAGCTGTTACCATCACCACTGGACGTCAGCAATCCCCAAACCTCCCGAGATATTTGACAAATCTCGTCACTACCTCTCTGCAAGAGGGAACCCTAGGTTTCACCAGATTCTTAAAGATACCCCTTCTCTCCCAAATTTAGGAACCTCTGCTCTAGGTATTTTAAAAACTATCCTTCAAGTGGGCTAGACCAGGTCTGTGGCCCAACGCTGGCCTGTGGCCTACTTCTGTAAACACTGTTTTACTGGAACCTAGCCGTCCACACACACATTGTCTGTGGCTGCTACTGCACTCCTGTGTAAGTAGTTGCAAGAGAGACTTCAAGGCCAGTGAAGCCTAAAACATTTACTATCTAAACCTTAATAGAAAAAAATTTGCAACCCTAGGGTTAATCAGAAAGCTAAGTTCTTAAATCACATTGTTTTGGCCTGACGACTGCTTTCTCCAGGTTGTGTTTTGGGACTAATGTTATATAGTGGGACCCTATACGAGAAAGTCCTCATTTTCATTACAGAGGTGCTGTTAAGGGCACAGTCTCCTATCGTTTACACAATTCCTTCTGATGAAGACCTGAAGGATCTCTGTCCTAGGTCTGGATAATGATGTTGATGATGATGATGATCTAATCCTTTTGTAGATCTTACTATGTGCCAAGCAGTGTTCTAAGCTCTTTATACATCTTCACTCATTTAATTTTCACAGCAATCCATGAATTAGCTTTCCCATACTAAATATAAGTAAATTACAAAGACATTATATGGAAATTACACAGATATTTTACAGAGGAAACAGGGAACAACTTTCAGGGAGAATAATCAGATACACTTCAGAATTCCACTACATCCCTCTCAACAGGAAGAAAGTACAAGGTTTCTAGACAATGGGCCCTTAAAGGGCATCTTACCAAAGGTATCTTGGTACTTAGAAGCTGGCTCGTTCCAGTTCACGTATGTGCTGTCCAGTAATGGCAAGCTCCCTCCAACCTCCATACGATTATTGTCTCCAATCTGAACGCCAGCACTGTTGTATATGGCATATTTTGCAGTCTCATCTGAATAGAGAGAAGCACACAGGTAAGCACACCTAAATTGAAAGTAAGGTGAAAAATGCAACACTGTAAAGGGCAGGGCTTCACTCCAAACATTTAAGTTAAACTCTTTATTCTATGCCACCTTGTAAAATTTTCCTTCTTAAAATGTGGCTGAACCACATCCATTAGGATGACTACTATCAAAAACAGAAAATAACAAGTGTTGACAAGGATGTAGAGAAACTGGAACTCTTGCGTGCTAATGGTGGGAATACAAAATGGTACAGCCGCTGTGGTAACAGTATGGCAGTTCTTCCAAAAATTAAAAATAGAATTACGCTATGTTCCAACAATTCCTTTTCTGAGTATATACTCGAGAGAATCGAAAGCAGAGTCTCAAACAGGTATTTACATCCCTATGCAGCAGCATTCACAATAGCCAAAAAGTGAAAGCCACTCAAGTGTCCATCAATACTAGTAGATGAATGGATACACAAAATGTGGTATATACATACAATGGGATATTATTTGGCCTTAAAAAGGAAGGAAATTCTGACACACATTACAACATGAACGAACCTTTAGAACATTATACTAACTTAAGTAAGGGTAAATACTGTATGATTGATTCCAGTTATGTGAGGTACCTAGAGTAATTAAATTCATAGACATAGAAAGTAGAAGGCTGGTTGCCAGAGTCTGGGAGGAGAAAGGAGAAAGGGGATTTGTTGTGTGAGGAGTAGAGTCTCAGTTCAGGAAGATGAAAAGAATTCTGGAAATGGATGATGGTGACAATGTTGCCTATAAACCAACACGTGTAGGCAGCTGCACTGAGTCCTACCCAAACTGAACTACCAGGGCACATGGCTGGATGGAGACTTCATGGTGTAAGCTGCATCTGGCAGCTGAAGATTGAACAATTTGCCCCTTTGTTACTTTATAGTCTACAACAGAGTTAACAGCTATTTTATTTTCAGGGAAAAAAAAGACAAGATTGGACTGAAAGGCCTGTTTACCTCTTGATGTCAGGGAGATGAATGGAATGGTGGGAGTGTTTCCCAGCATGTTGGTCTCAGGCACTGGAGTTTTATGCAGGCTGGGTATCTGGCTTGCATTTGGCCCAGACCAAAATCTGGAATCTATTGTTCCTGCACCCAATGGTCTTGCTCTAAAATCATACGGATTATATGGAGTCCAGTGGAGTCCTTGGGATTGGCAGGTCAGTCCAGCTGGTTGGTGTACTGCATTCCCAGGACTGGCTGTGTTAGAAGAAGCAAGGCCTTTCATCCCTGGGTTTTGAACAGTCTCATAAGGTCTTGGCTGTGCAAAAGGGTCATGGGAGACCCTTCGTCTCCTTTCCTCCTCTCTGTTGTAAGCCACACCCTGTGTGGGTTGCTGTTTTGTTTGCTTGTCCATGCGGCTGCCATAAAGATGGTAGTTGGCTTCCTCCTGGAGTTTATTTTGCAGGCTGCGCTCACTCTCCTCCTGCTGGTAGTCTGGGGAGGGAGCGAACCAGGACTCCTCCACAGGACCCATCCTGAGACTTTGTGAACTGTGCAGTGAACGGGGCTGTTCTGTGGCTGAGAAGAAATGTTCAACATTGGAGTTTCATGAAACATGAAACAGTAAAATGAAACCCAAGCCCCATAATGAATCTGTCCTGAGATTCATTATGAAAACACCGTGAATAAGTAAAAAGCATGTACTAGGCGGCCCTCTTCTTTTGTTTTTTGCTTTGTTTTTTGGTTAATCCTCACCAAAGGATATTTTTCTATAGAGAGAGTGGTAGGGAGGAGCTACAGAGAGAGATACATCGATTGGTTGCCTCCTGCATGCACCCTGACTGGGGCCAGGGATCAAGCCTGCAACCGAGGTACATGCCCTTATTGGAATCAAACCCTGAACCCTTCAGTCCACAGGTCAATGCTCTATCCACTGACCAAACCAGCTACGGCTGGCCCTCTTCTTTTATATGGAACTAGAGACCCAGTGCACAAAATTCATGCATGGGGGGTTGTCCTTCAGCCCAGCCTGCACCCTCTCCAATCTGGGACATCCCTCTCACAATCCAGGATGGCTGGCTCCCAACCGCTCACCTGCCTGCCTGCCTGATCACCCCCTAATCACGCCCCTGCCAGCCTGATTGATGCCTAACTGTTCACCTGCTGGCCTTATCGCCCCCAACTGCCCTCCCCTGCAGGCCATCTTGTGGTGGCCATCTTTGACCACATGGGGGCGGCCATCTTGTGTGTTGGAGTGATGGTCAACTTGCATATTACCTCTTTATTAGATAGGATGAGTAGGAGCCCCTGCCTGATAGTGAGAGAGCACTAGGGAAGTTATAACAAGCAATAAGGTGGGTATCACAGGAATGACCAAGGAAGAAAGGGATTTGTGTTGCTACAGTGAGGTGGCTGTGTCCTTGGTGTGATCCAGGGTTGGAAAATAAGAGCAACAGCTCTGGCTCTGGCTGGCTTTGCTAAGAGGTTAGAGTATTGGCCCATGCACCTAAGGGTTGTGGGTTCTAGTCCTGGTCAAGAGCACATACCTGGTTGCAGGTTTGAGCCAAAGCCCTGGTTGGGGCACATACGGGAGACAACTAATCAATGGCTCTCTCACATCCATGTTCCCTCTCTCTCTCCCCCTCTTCCCCTCCCTTCTACTCTCTTTAACCCATTGTACGCCATAAGCATCTATAGACACAAGCAGTGGACCTTCCCCACACGCCACATGCGTCTATAAAAAAAAAAAGATTTCCCTAAGTGGCAGCCCTGACCAACTTTAAAATCATTTTTCGTGAGAATTTTCAGCTGAAAATATTCAAGAACATCCGAATTGTGAGTAATATATTTATAATATTTATTGTAAATTGGTTTTTTTAAATTAAATTTAAAATATTGTGGCATGTGGGAATTATGTTTTGGACACATGGCAGTTAACTGGTTAAAAATCAATGGAAAAAATATCCTTGGGTGAGGATTAACAACAACAAAAAAGAGCAGCAGCTCTGTGCTAGCCATTTTCCATGGATTCTTTCATTCTTTAAAAGCCCTGTAAGAGTAGGAGTAATTATCATGATTTGATGGATGAGGTTTAAGAGGTTAAGTGATAGCTAATAAATGGCTTCAAACTCCTGTAGTCTGCCTTCCCTTTTGTTGTAAGGAAAAAGTATCCCTGCTTGACTCTGAGACCAACCTCCCTGCTTGTATTCCGGGTCATCTCTGGCTTTCTCAAGGACTTGGGAAATGTTTTTCCTGAGCCATCATTTTCTCCCTATCAGATATTTTGGGACTCATGTTCAGGAGAGTTTATGATTTTGGTGAACTCAATGCTACTTAACATTTCAAATATATGTATCTTGGCTCTGAATACATTATAAATTCCTTTATGACAGGTGGTAAATTGTATAGCTTCTTCTGTTTTTCATGCGGTTGTGAATAATATTTTAGAGAGTAGAGTGCATGTATGAGCAAAAAAATAAGTGGATAAACAGATTTTCAACCATAGTCTAAGTTACCTGAATTTGACCTGCTTGGAGGTATTGCTACACAGTCTAGTTGGAGAGACTGCATTCTCTTCACAACTTCATTTGGGCTAGGATACTCTTTCTATAATACAGAGCAAAATACATATTTTAGTAAACAGCAAAAATTGTTCTAGAAAATTATTTTAAGAAGAATGAATCTTTTCAGAAGGTAGAAATTTTACATAGCTCTTATAAGCAGTAAATATTTAAAAGAATAAATGTTTCTCCCAAATATTCAAAACAATTTTTAAAAAAGAGAACAAAGCTGGAGGGTTCACACTTTCTTATTTCAAAAATCTCTACAAAGCTAGAGTAATTAAGACAATGTGGTATAGCCTAAGGACATATAGACCGGCGATTTTCAACCTTTTTCATCTCATGGCACACATGAAATAAGTACTAAGTTCTGTGGCACACCCAAAAATATATTACATTTTTTGCTGATCTGATTTTTAAAAAAGGTATTTTGATTCATTCATGCCAGACAACTACTGTTGTACTGGCTGTTGTCATTTTTTTATTTCATAATATAAGGAAAAAGAGGTCAGTGTCCCTGACTAAACAGTCAGGTATTGCATGTTTTAAAAATTCTTGCAGCACACAGGCTGAAAATCGCTGTGCTAAGTGAATATGCTAGACACAAAAACATGAATATTATGTGATCACACATCAGTGAGGTACCTAAAATAGGCCAATTCATAGAGACAGAAAGTAAAATAGAGGTTACCAGGGGCTGGGAAGAGAAAAAAATGTGGAGTTTAATGGGTACAAAGTTTCTGTTTGGGATTTTAAAATGTGGAAATGGAAACTGCTGATGGTTGCACAACATTGTGAATGTACTTGTGCCAATGAACTATACACTTAAAAATGGTTATTACGATGGCAAATTTTATGTATCTTACCATAATAAAAATTTTTTCTACAAAATAATAATACTCATTATAGAAAATGTAGGGATTTATATTTAAAAAGAAAGTCACACATGTGCCTTCACTCAAAGAAAAAAAATTAACATTATGGCATTTCTTCAAGTCTTTTTTCTTAGTCATATTTGAATTTTGCTCCTAATAGACTGCAAGCTACATAGGTAGGTGGTTAAAAATATTCACTGAACAAACCATGAGTGATTTTGGGGAGACTGTTAGAGGATATTAATTATGTGCAAAGTTTGTAGCATTTTATAAATTGCTTTTTATATAACCTGATAAGCATTTTTATGTTATTTTCATTTATTAAAGTAACTAGAGGCCTGGTGCATGAAATTCGTGCACTGGGGGGTGTGGGACCTCCTCAGCCTGGCCTGTGCCCTCTTGCAGTCCAGGACCCCTAGAGGGATGTCTGCCTGCTGGCTTAGGCCCAATCCCCCTGGGTATCAGGCCTAAGCCTGCAGGCAGACCTCCCTCTCACAGTCCAGGGCTCTTGCAGTCTGGAACCCCTCGCTCCTTACTGCCCTCCTGCAGTGGATGCAGGAGAGGCTCCTGCCACCGCCGCTGCACTTGCCAGCCATAAGCCCAGCTTCTGGCTGAGCAGCACTCCCCCTGTGGGAGCATACTAACCACCAGGGGGCAGCTCCTGCATTGAGCGTCTGCCCCATTGTGGTCAGTGCACGTCATAGTGATCAGTCGTTCTGGTCATTCCACTGTTTGGTCAATTTGCATATTAGGGTTTTATTATATAGGATTGTTTTGTCTTGATACTTATGTTTTATTACACAAAATATATAAGTACAAATTCCTTTTAAAAGACTCAAATTGTGCACAATCACACAGAGCAACACCTGAATGTTGTTTCTTTCAACCCACACTCTTTTCCAGTCCCTAGAGGTAATCCTTACTCAGAGTAGGTTGTTCATCCTTTTAATCTTTCTGGTATTTGAATATGTATTTTGAAATATGTACATATGTACATATACACACACATATATTCAAAAGGATCATACTTTAAGTATATTTTGACATTTTTTCACTAACAACAAGTCTTCAAGATCTTTCTGTATCATTATATGTCAGTTCTATCTCTTTTAAATGGCTATATATTCTGTAGTTTCAATGAATCATAATCTAATATATTTACTTATAAATTATTTGGGTTGTTTCCAATTTTTTACTCTAAAAAACTAAGGTGCAAGGAACTCCTAGACCTAAATCTTTGAGCATACATGTGAGTAGATTATTAAGAGTAGAATTGCTACAACAATTACATGCTTTTAAAAGTTTCATAGATGCTTCATTTTCAATAAACTTCACCAATTCACACTCCATTTGTTGTTGTTGTTCATCCTTACTCAAGGATATTTTTTCCATGGATTTTTTTAGAAAAAGTGGAAGGGATGGGGAGAGAGAGAGAGAGAGAGAGAGAGAGAGAGAGAGAGAGAGAGAGAAATACATCGACGTGAGAGAGATACATTCACTGGTTGCCTCTCGCACATGCCCTGACTGGAGCTGGGGATTTAGCCTGCTATGGTACATGACCTTGACCGGAATCAAACTTGTGGCCCTTCAGTCCATGGGCCGACACTCCAACCACTGAGTCAAACTAGCTAGGGCAACCAATTCACACTCTTAACAAATAGTGCATGGGGAGTGCTTCTTACTCTGCATTTCACCAACAGTTGGTATTACCAATCTTTTAAAAATGTTGATCTTGCCCTAGCCAGTTTGGCTCAGTGGTTAGAGCATTGGCCTGCTGACTGAAGGGTCCCAGGTTCGATTCCGGTCAAGGGCATGTACCTTGGTTGCGGGCACATCTCCAGCAGAGGGTGTGCAGGAGGCAGCTGATCGATGTTTCTCTCTCATCGATGTTTCTAACTCTCGATCCCTCTCCCTTCCTCTCTGTAAAAAAATAAAAATAAAAGTGTTGATCTTAGTGATGAAAAATTATAATCAATTCATTCTGCTTTTCTCTATTAATGAGGCCACATATCTTTTCTATTGTCCATTGATGGACTCATTTGGCCATATTTTATTCAGGACCATCTTTCTATATTAAGTGTGATTGGCCTGTAATCTTCCTTTCTTGTATCTTCTTTTTCAAGTCTGGGGGGAAAGGATATGCTAGTCTCATAAAATGAGTGTGGGAGAGTTCTCTGCTCTATTATCTGGACAAATTTATAAGATTGAAATAATGTATTCATTGAATATTTGGTAGAAATCATTGATGAAGCTACCTGGCTGTGGAATTTTCTTAATGGGAAGAATTTTCCATCATTGATTCTATCTTTTTTAGTGGTTATAGGAATAGCAGGTTTTTAACTCTATTTGAGTCAGTTTTGCTAAGTTATACTTTAATTCTAGATATTCGCCCATTTCATCTAAGTTCTAAAATTAATTAGCAAACAGCTGTTCACAATATCCTCTTAATACCACATTGATGTCTACAGGAGCTATAGTGATGCCTCTTTAACTCATTATTTCAGTCTTCTATTTTCCCTGGTCTTAACTAGTTGATTTTATTAGCCTTTTCAAAGAACCAACGTTTAAATTTTTGATCCTCTATTAGCTGTTTTGTCACTAATTTATGCTCTTCTCTTCTTCCTGCTTTCTATTTGCTCTAGATTTATTTTGCTATCTTCTCTAGATGAATGTTTGGCTAATTCATTTCCAGACTTTGATATATATATAAATCAATGACTATATTTTACTATTAAGTACTCCTTTGCAAATTATGTACATTTTAATATGTAGCATTTTGTTAGCTCCAAATATTTTCTAAATTCCATTATTATTTTTTTTTTACCCAAAGGGTATTTAAAAGTATATTTGTTAACTTCTAACCAATGGAATTTTCTAATTATCTTCTCATTAATTTCTAGCATAACTGAAATGCAGTCAGAGAATGCAATCACTCTTTATGTGATCACAATTCTTCAAACTGATTGAGACTCATTTCATATTCCAGTACAAGGTCAATTTGTGAAAATGTTCTGTATGTTCAGAAAAGCCTTTAAAGATAAGTATTCTGCAGTTACCAGACATACTGTTTTAGATATTTCCATTAGGTCAAATGTGTTAATTATGTTCTTCAAAGTTTCTATATCCTTCCTGACAAATTTTGTTTGTTTGTTCTACAAATTAGAAGGAAATTTGTATTAAAATCTCCAACTATGATTGTGGATTTGTCTATTTCTTCTCTGAGTTCTGCCAATTTTTGCTTTCCATACTTTGAGGCCATGTTTTCATGAGCATGTACATATTTAAAGCTATTATAACCAACCTCGTGAATTGAACCTTTTATCATATGAACTATTACTGATTACTGTGCTAATGCTTTTCTGCCTTAGTGACTATCTTTCATGATCCCCCTTTGATGGCTTTCTTGGCTTGCAGTAGATGGCTCTCTTTTAAAGTGTGAAAGTCTGGCAATTCTTAACTGTCCAAATGTTTTTCCTTTTTTGTATTTTAAAATTGCTATTTGCCTGCCCGTTTTATTCACTGTAGTCTCCTTTTCATGATTCCAGCAGTATATTGCTGGAAGACTAATGACAGTAGCTCCTTTCCCAAGTGTGTAGGAAAGGCAGGTCTCTGCTCCCCTTTGTTGGTTAGTTGGTACTGTCTTTGACACACTCTCTGACTCCAGGCTTCAAACTTACCGCTTCAGCCCAAAGCAGCTGCTGCTTCCATTTGTTGCTCAGCACAAGGCAATTAGGGGGAGGAGCCAACTTGTATGACTGACACAACTGTGGACCCCCCCGAGTAATCTCCTTGCCAATGTCTTAGGTGCCACGCTGTTTCTTCTCTATATTGACTCAAGACATGTTCCTCTGGTACTTCTTCAGCACTGTGTTCTGGGTTAGCTTTGCCTTTTCTGTTACATGTTTCAGCAAATGTAATTCTGTTGGCTTTCTATTTTTCAAGACCTCTTCCAATTGACTGA
>NW_006292916.1:213622-228139 GCF_000327345.1 Myotis davidii | reverse complement strand
GCCCTATCCACTGTGAGCTAACCTCCAAATGAACCAGGATGGGTGCACTGTTTCTGCCCCTGTGGCATCAGATTTACATAGGATGCAATACTCAGAATGAGGATTTGGTATAGAGTTACAACTGCTGGCCTTGAAAGAAAAAAGTAACTGCCACACTCTGGACAAGGCAGTAGATGTACTTTTCCTTATTTCTCCTGCTAAGCACAATGGGGACCCCTAGACATTATATACAGAACAAATATAAGAAGACTCTGAGCGGAGGAGAGACAAAGGCAGACCAGATAGGGACTTTGGATCTGAGAAAAGACATGACAATGAGTTCAGTGGGTTTTCCTTTTGCCTCACAGATTCCAAACTTGCACCCGAAAAAGCTAGCAACCCAACAACAAAAGCCCAAACAAACCCCAACCAAGAAAATACTTCCTATTCTATTCCAGAGAAATTGTGCTGCTGTTTTCATATTACATGAAACTATCTTACATGTATACAGTTTCTCTTATTTCATTAGTCTTGACAGAGGAATGGTCTAGAATGCCAAGTTGTTATCTGCATAAAATTGCTAAGGGGCAACCTAGCAGATCAGAAAACCTTCAGTCAATTTCCACACTGGGACCAAATTACACAGAAAAACTGTAGCTCCATCTCCATCCCTACCAGCAAAGGCTGAGTGTGAATGGATACATCCAACCTCATGAGACAGTAACAGGGTGCTCAACACTCCAACCAAGATGATGTCAGAGAGGTCCATGTAGGAAGCCGAGACTTTCCTTTCTGCTGTATGGTAAGGAGCCCCTCCACCCTGTAGGGTCAGTAGACTAAAAGGCAGACTGGACTTGCAACCTCACCTTGAAGTAACAAAATGCCCTTTCTCTGTCCCAATGGGGAAGTATAGAAGGAAGCACAGTGGGGAGTTAGAACTGTCACCTCCAATGCAGGGTCCATGGAGACCATGTGGACGCTGCAGGAACTTCCACCCCTGACCAGTAAACAAGGAGCCCCCTCTACTTCACATGTCAGCAGGGCTAAGTGGGGAATCTGGACTCCCCTCAACCTGCTACTAACAAGGTGGCAAAACCATCCCACAGATACCACCATGCCAGAGAAAGCCACTTATAACTGAAAGCTTAAAGAAGACCCAGATCTCCTAACACATTAAGAAAAAAAAGCCCAACGTAAGTTTTATTGGGAAAATCACTCTCATACTGAGAACCAGGACGATCTCAAGCTGAATAAAAAGAAGACAATCAATAATCAATAGATGCCAACAGTGAGATGCCAGATATTAGAATTACCTCTCAAAGATTTTTTAAACTTTATTTTCATTGTTGAGGGTATTACAGATGCATCCCATTCCCTGCTTGACCCCTTTGCTCCACTCCTCCTGGCTCCTGTCCTATCCCAGGTCTTCACTGCACTGTTATCTGTGCCCATGGGCTATGCATATATGCATGTAAGTTCTTTGATTAATCTCTTCTTATCCTCCCCCCTCACGCCCCCCGGCACCACCCCACCATTCCCTGTAAGATCTGTCTGTTCCATGCTTCCATGTCTCTGGACCTATTTTGTTTGTTAGTTTATTCTGTTCATTAGATTCCACATTATAATTGAGATCATGTGATATCTGTCTTTCTCTGACTGACTTATATTATTTAGTTAGCATAATAATCTCCAGATCCCTCCATGCTGTTTCTAAGAGTAAGAGATCCTTCTTTTTTTCTACAGCTGCATAGTATTCCACTGTGTAAATGTACCACAGCATTTTTTACCATTCGTCTACTAATAGGCACTTGGACTGTTTCCAGATCTTGACTATTATAAATAACTCTGCTATGAATATAGGAGTGCATATATTCTTTCTGATTGATGTTTCAGGATTGTTAGGATATATAGTCCCAGAAGTGGGATTGCTGGATGAAACAGTTCATTTTTAATTTTTTTTGTGTGCATGTTAATCCTTATCAGTGGATATTTTTTCCATTGGTTTTTATTTTATTAAATACTAGAGTTGGGGGAAACCCTCAGCCCGGCCTGCCCCCTCTCACATTCTGGGAGCCCTCAGGGGCGAGAGGCAACCTGGCAATCAGGCGAAGCAAATGCCCCATCACACCTCTGCTGCTGCCACTGCCGGCAGTGCAAGCCTTGGCCAGCCCTGGTTACCTGAGCCTCAGGTGGCCTTGGGCAGCTGGGCAGCCGCCATCCATGGCTTGCCTGTGCCTCAGGTGTCAGCTGGGAAGCCACCATCCGAGGCTTGCCTGTGCCTTGGGCCAGCCCTGGGCAGTTGGGGGATTACAGAGGCAGGTGTGCAGCAAGGCCAGGCCTCCTTGGGGGCAGGCCTGGCCTTGCCGCGCTTGCCACCCTGGTGGGGCTGAGGGGACTGGATGCTGCCATTTGTGGCTGTGGGAGCTGCCATAGAGAAAGAGAGAGGGAGAGATAGAAGCATCAATGATGAGAGAGAATAATTGATTGGCAGCCTCCTGCATGCTCCCTACTGGGAACTGAGCGTGCAACCCAGGCATGTGCTCAGACTGGAAATCAAACCATGTGGGTCATAGGTGGATGCTCAACCACTGAGCTACACCAGCTGGCCTTCCATTGATTTTTAGAAAGCATGGAAGGGGGGAAGGGGTAGGGAGGGATGGAGGAAGGAACAGAGGGGGAGAGAGAGGGAGGGAAGGAGGGAGAGAGGTGAGATGTAATCAATTGACTGGGGCCAATGATCAAACCTGCCACCCAGATATGTGCCCTTGACTGGGAATCAAATCCATGACAATTTGGTGCATGGACTGACAATCTAACCACTGAGTAACATGGGCTGGGGCCCATTTTTAATTATTTCAGTACTGTTTCACAATGGTTGCACCAGTCTGCATTCTTACCAGCAGTGTACTAGGATTCTCCTTTCTCCACATCCTCACCGGCGCTTGATATTTGTTGATTTATTAATGGTAGCCATTCTGGCAGGTGTAAAGTGATACTTCATTGTTGTTTTAATTTGAATCTCACTGATGATTAGTGACATTGAATATTTTTTCATATGTCTCAGCCATCTCTATGTCCTCTTTGGAGAAGTATCTAGTCAGGTCTTTTGCCCATTTTTAAATTGGACTGTTTGATTTCATTTTGTCAAACTGTATGAGTTCTTTATATGTTTTAGAATTTAACCCCTTATCAGATGTATCATTGGCAGATACGTTCTCCCATACAGTGTGCTCCCTTTTAATTTTGAGGATGATTTCCTTTGCTGTGCAGAAACTTTTTATTTTGATATGGTCTCATTTGTTTATTTTTTCCTTTGTTTCTCTTGCCCTAGGTCAGTGGTTGGCAAACTGCGGCTCGCGAGCCACATGCGGCTCTTTGGCCCCTTGAGAGTGGCTCTTCCACAAAATACCATGTGCGGGCACGCACATACAGTGCGACTGAAATTTCATGGCTCATGTGCAGAAGTCAGTGTTTTGTGGAAGAGCCACACTCAAGGGGCCAAAGAGCCACATGTGGCTTGCGAGCCGCAGTTTGCCGACCACTGCCCTAGGTGATGTGTCTGCGAAAATTCTGCTGAGACATCAGAGATTTTACTGCCTATGGTTTCTTCTAGGATTTTTATGGTTTTATGACTTAAATTTAAGGATTTTATCTATTTCGAGTTTATTCTTGTGTATGGCATAAGTTGGCGATCTAGTTTCTTTTTTTTGCATGTACTAGTATCTGCTCAATGTTCCCAAAACCATTTACTCCATTGTATGTTCTTGTCTCCTTTGTCAAATATTAATTGAGCGTAATGGCTTGGGTTGATTTCTGAGGTCTCTGTTCCGTTCCATGGATCTATGTGTCTGTTCTTGCACCAGTACTAGGCTATTTTGATTACAATAGCTTTGTAGTATAACTTGAAATCTGGTATTGTGATCCCTCTAATTTTCTTCTTCTTTCTCAGAGTTACTGTGGCTATTCAAAGTATTATTTAGTTTCATATATATTTTTGGAATATTTGTTCTAGATCTGTGAAATATGCCATTGGCAGCTGATTAGGGATTGTGTTGAACCTGTAGATGCTCTGGATAGCATGGACATTTTAATTATGTTAATTCTTCTAATCCATGAACACAGTATATGCTCCCACTTGTTTGTATCTTCCTCTACTTCTTTTTTCAATATCCTATAGTTTTCTGGGTATAGGTTTTTACCTCCTTGGTTAAGTTTATTCCTGGTATCTTTTTTTTTTTTTGCAATGGTAAATGGGATTGTTTTTTAGTTCCTCTTCCTGAGAGTTCATTATTGGTCTATAAAAATGCCACCAATTAAACTGTGGTACATCTACACAATGGAATACTACACTGCGGTAAAAAGAAGGAATTCTTGCCATTTGCAACAGCATGGATGGAACTGGAGAGCATTATGCTAAGTAAAATAAGCCAGTCAGAGGAAGATAAATACCACATGATCTCACTCATTTGTGGAATATAGAGAACAACATAGACTGTGGAATATAGAGAACAACATGAACAGGGACAGATCCAAAGACATGGAAACAGCGATCAGACTATCAATCCCCAGAGGGAAAGTAGGGGAGGGTGGGGATAAGGGGAAGAGATCAACCAAAGGACTTGTATGCCTGCATATAAGCCAAACCAATGGACACGGACAACAGGGGGATGATAGTATGAGTGTGGGGGGTGGGGAGGAGTTGGGGAGAGGTTGGGGGTTAATGGGGGGATAAGGACACATTTGTAATACCTTAACCAATAAAGAAATTTTTTTAAAAATGCCACCAATTTCCAGATGTTAATTTTGTATCCTGCTAGTTTGCTAAATTTATATATTAAAACTAGCAGTTATTTGGTGGAGTCTTTAGTGTTTTCTATGTATACTATCATGTCATCTTCAAATAATGACAGTTTTACTTTCTCCTTTCCAATTTGGATGCCTTTTATTTTCTTCTTGTTGTCTGATCGCTGTGGCTAGGACTTCCAGGACTATATTGAGTATGAGTGGTGAAAGTGGGCATCCTTGTCTTGTACCTGTTCTTAAGGGAAATGCTTTTAGTTTTTGCCCATTGAGTATGATGTTGGCTGTAGGTTTGTCATATATGGACTTTATTATGTTGAGGTATAATCATTCTATTCCCCTTTACTTAGAGTTGTTATCAAAAAGGGTGTTGGAGCCCTAGCTGATTTGGCTCAGTGGATATATTGTACCAGCCTTGCATCCTTGATGGTGTATGATCTTTTTAGTATATTGCTGGATCCAATTTGCTAATATTTTATTGGGTATTTTGGCACTCTGTTCATCAGGGATATTGGCCTATAATTTTCTTTTTTGTAATTTATCTGGTTTTTGAATTAGGATAATGCTGGCCTCATAAAAAAAGCTTCAAAGTCTTCCCTCTTCTTGAGTGTTTTGGAATAGTGTGAGGGGGATAGGTATTAGTTCTACTTTGAATGTTAGGTAAAACTCACCTGTAAATCCTTTCAGTCCAGGCCTTTTGTTTGCTGAGAGTTTTTTATTTGTTTGTTCATTTGTCTTTTCAGTTCTTCAATTTCTTTAGCTGTTATCGGCCTATTCAGGTTTTCTGATTCCTCCTGATTGAGTTTTATAAGATTGTATGTTTCCAAGAATTTGTCCATTTCATCCAGGTTGTCTAGTTTATTGGCATATATAGATGTTTAGTATTTTCTTACCATCCTCTGTATTTCTGTGGTGTCAGTTGTTACATCACCACTTTTGTTTCTGATTTTATTTATTGGGGTCCTCTCTCTGTTTCTTGATGAGTTTGGCTAAAGTTTCACCATCTTGTTTATCTTTTCAAAGAACCAGCTCTTGTTTTCATTGAGCCTTTGTATTTTTAGGTTTCTTTGTCATTTATTTTCACTCTGGTCTTTATTGTTTCCTTCCCTCTACCTCCTCAGAACTTTTCTTGCTGTTCTCTTTGTAATTCTTTTAGTTGTAGGGTTACTTTGAGCTTTTTCTTCTTTCTTGAGGTAGGCCTGTAAAGCTATAAACTTCCCTGTCAGTACTATTTTGGCTATGTCCCATAGATTTTGCATTGTTGTGTGTTTGTTGTTGTTTTTTCATTTTTATTCCAGGAAGTTTTTTATTTCTTGTTTGGTATCATTGGTAACCCATTCATTGTTTAATAACATGCTATTTATCTTCCATGTGTTTGAATGTTTTTGAGGTTTTGTTTAATTGTAGTTGATTTCTACCTTCATGCTGTTGTGTTCTGAAAAGACGCTTGATATAATTTCATTTTTTCTTACACTTTGAAGAGACTTATTTTGTGTCCTAACTTGTGGTTTATCTTTGAGACTGTCCATTTGTACTTGAGAAGAATGTATATTCTGCAGGTTTAGGATGAAATGTTCTGTAAATAGCAATTAAATACATCTGATCTAGTGTGATATTTAAGGTCCTGCTTTCTTGTTGATTTTTTATCTGAAAGATTTATCCAGTGATGTCAGGGGGTGTTAAAGTCTCTCATTATGACTGTATTGTTGTCAGTCTCTCCTTTAAATTCCATCAAGAGATTTTTATATATTTGGGTGCTCCTCTATTGGGTGCATATATGTTTACAAGGGATATATTTTCTTGTGGAATCATTCCCTTTAGTATTATGTAGTGATTTTTTTCTCTTGTTATACTAGTAGCATTTGTTGTGAAGTCCATTTTGTCAAATATACGTAATGCTACCTTGCTTTTTTTATTTGTTTCTATTTGCTTAAAAAATATCTTTTAATCCCTTCGCTTTCAACCTGTGTGAGTCATTTGTTTTGAGGCAGGTCTTTTCTGAACAGCATATATATGTGTCATGTTTTCTTATCTATTCAGCTGCTCTATTCTTTTTATTGAAGCACTTAATCCATTTACATTTAAGGTTATTATTTATTGCCATTTTTTATCCTATGTTCTTCTTGTTCTCTTCCTATTTCTTCTTCTTCTTACAATAGTCTCTTTAGCGTTTCTTGCAATGCTGGTTTTGTGTTAATAAACTCTATTAGTCCTTTTTTAGTCTGGGAAGCTCTTTATTTCACCTTCAATTTTGAATAATAACTTTGCTGGACAGAGCAGTATTGGTTTAAGGTCCTTATTTATCAATACTTTGAATACTTCATGCCATTCCTCTCTGGCCTGTAGTGTTTCTGTTGAGAAATCAGGTGGCATGCCCTATGGGAGCTCCTTTGTAGATAAATGGCTATCTCCCTCTTACTGCCCTTAGATTTGTCTTTAACCTTTGCCATTTTAATTACAATTTGTCTTGGTGTGGGTCTCTTTGTGTTCCTCTTGACTGTGACTCTCTGTGCTTCCTGAACTTGAGTGACTTTTTTCTTCACCAGGTTAGGGAAGTTTTCTGTTATTATTTCTTCAAACAGGTTTTCTATCCCTTGCTCACTTCCTTTTCCCTCTGGTACCCTTATGATGTGGATTTTGTTCCATTTCATGTTATTCCAAAATTTCTTAAACTCTCCTTGTGTTTTTTAAGTGTGTTTTTCTTTTTGCTGCTCTAATTGAGATTTTTTTCTTCCTTGTCTTCCAAATTGCTGATTCCATCTTCTGCTTCATCAAACCTGCTTTTAATTGCTTTCAGTATTGCTGATGTCAGATATAGTATTCCTCATTTTTGCCTTGTTATTATTCATAGTTTCTATGCCCTATTTTATGATGTAGTATCCACTATGTTCCTTATAATTCCCATTAAGTTCCTTGTAGTTATCAGTAAGTTCCTTGAGCATGCTTATAACCATTACTCTGAAATCTATGTCTGATAAATGGCTTACCTTCATCTCACTTAGGTATTTTTCTGGAGATTTCTCTTTTTCTTTAATTTGGGGTTGTTTCTTTGTCTCCCCATTTTAGTTGTCTCTTCGTGCTTATTTCTATGTATTAGATAGGCCTACTGATGACTCCCAGTCTTCATGGGGTGGACTTTTGTAGAAAATGTCCTGTGGAACCCAATAGTGTAGTCTCCTTAAACGGCTGAACTAGATGCTCTAGGAATGACCCTTTTGTGGGTTATTTGGGCTCTCCTGTTGTAATTGGGTCTTGATTGTTATTTTCCCATTTGTGGATGGGACCTCCTTTCAGGCTAGTTAACTGAGAAGCTCAGCCCCAGCCACATCAAATGAGCTGTTGTACTGGTGCTGACAGGGCAAAACAAAACAAACAGGAAACAAACAAAGACATACAAGAGATCCCAAAAGCAAAACAACCACAAAAGAAAATATTACTATAAAAGAGGAAAAGAAGATAAGAATAAAACAAAACAAAAAAAGGAAAAGATAATAATACTACTAATAAAATATAAATAAAAACAATACTAGAAGAGAAAAAGGGGGAAAAAAGATTCTGAAAGTAAAGAAGGGAGAGAAATAAAATAAGGGTAAAGAATAGGAAAAGGAAAACAGTAAAAAAGAAGAGAAAGAAAAAAATTATGAAAAGGTGAAAAAAAGAAAGATAAAGTGAAAGGAATAGAGAGAAAGAATAAAAATAGAGTAAGAAAAGGAAGAAGGCAAATAAGAGATATGAAAGAAAAAAGGGGAAAAAGAGAAAAAATAACAATAATAAAACCAAAGCAATAAAAAAAGAAAAAATATTGACCCCCCCCCCAAAAAAACACACACACACCCACCAAGCAAAGTTAGTATCAGCCTATTTTAGTGCCTAATAGGATTTCCCTTCGGATCCTGCTGTTATGTTGTCTCAGGCTAACTGTTTTGTATGCTGATTTTGGCCTCAGGGAAGGTAGTTTTGTGCCAGCCAATGTCAGAAGCTATCCAAGTTTGGTTCTCTGCATCTTGTTTGAAGCTTTAAGTGATCCACAGTTTGTGGCTGCTTTCACCTGGCTTGTCTGCCCACAGGAGGGGCCAAACTAAGCAACTAAGTTGACTTAAAAAAATATTTTTATTGATTTCAGAGAGAAAGGAAGAGGGATAGAGAGATAAAAACATCAATGATGAGAGAGAATCATTTATTGGCTGCCTCCTGCCCGCTCCCTACTGGGGGTCGGGGGGATTGAGCCCCAAACCCAGGCATGTGTCCTTGGCTGAAATCGAGCCTGGGACCCTTTAGTGCACAGGCCAATGCTCTATCCACTGAGCCAAACCAGCTAGGGCCTAAATCGACTTTTTAGCAGCAAGGGGCCCTAAAGCAGGTGGAGGGTGTGCATCTGGAGTATTTCCCTGTCCTTGGCTGGGTAGAGTCCCTTTTGTGCAGGCTAGCTAGGTCTGCTTGAAGCCAGGAATTTCTATCAGCTCTGACCTGAGAAGAAAGCACCAGCCATGTTCCCAGGAATGTAGGGGGATGTCTCCTCCCCACAGCCAGCCACTGACATTCCTGAGACAGCTGCTCCCTGAGGCTGCTGCCTCCTCAGCTGGGTTTTTGGTATAGGGTGGAGCAAACTGGGTTACAGAGGGTGGAGGAAGTGAGATTACTTAAAGTAGGGCAAGCTTTAACCTAGGGGCAGGGTATTTGGCTTTTACCAGGCTTTAGCCACGGGGAGGGGCTTGTGTCTCTCAGGAGATATGGCTGCTACAATATCAGGGGTGGTGACAACGCAGCACAGGTATCCTGACAGCTGTCCTCCCAGCTGCTTCTATCCCTGTCTCTCCTCAGGTGACTCCAGTTCACACTGCTCTTCTTCCACTGAAATCTATGGTGGGTGTCTGGGAACGAAAATACTGTGTGCCAGCCCTTTGTGGCTGTTGTGAGGCAGCTCAGCTCTGGCTGTGACAAGGTCCACCACTGGCTGTTATGGAGTCTAGCTGTCTCAGCTGGGTGCCTTGCCTGGGGACCCAGCCTCTCCCCTCTTTGGGGTAACCTTCCTCACTCTTGCCCTGTAGCTCCTGAAAGCTCGGCCAGTGTCTTTAGCAACATCACTCTTTCTACCAGTCTGGAGATGGTTTCCATCTACCTGTCAAAGATTTTTAAACAGCCACAATAAAATGCTTCAATAATCAAATACAAACAAGACTGAAACAACTAAAAAAAGAAAAATATAATAATAATAGAAGGTCTCAATAAACAAGTAGAAGATTTAAAAAAAAATTTCAATGAAATTTTAGAACTGAAAAATACAATAGAACAAAATTAAAAGCTCAGTGGATGAGCTCAAAAGCAGAAAGGGGAAACAAAGAAAAGTCAGTGAATTGGAAGATGGAGTATAAAAAAATGACCCAATCTTGATCAAGAGAGAGATAAACTTAGAAAAAGATGTACAGGGTTTCAGGGACATATGGACTGTAACAAAAGATCTAGTATTTCTGTCATCAGAATCTTAGAAGAAAAGGCAAAAAGAAAGTAGGGCTCAAAAAGTACCCTAAGAAATAATGGTGAAAGTTTTCCAAATTTGGCAAGGGACAAAAACCTACAGGCTTAAAAATCTGAGCAAAACTCAAACAGAATAAACCCAAGGAAATCCATAACTGGACAAATAATAATTAAACCTCTGAAAAATAAAGGCAAAGAAAATATCTTGAAAGCAGTCAGAGAAAACTAATACCTATAAGGGAAAAAACCCCAATTGGAATGACAGAGGATTTCTCAACTGAAACCATGGAGACCACAGGATATGGCACAATACTTTTTAAGTTCTGAAAAAAGAACTATCAACCCAGAATCCTCAGGTGGTAGGTATTTGCCTAAGAGAATTTGTCCCCAGCAGATACACCATAAAACAGTGGTTCTCAACCTTCCTAAAGCTGAGATCCTTTAATACAGTTCTTCATGTTGTGGTGACCCCCAACCATAAAATTATTTTTGTTGCTACTTCATAACTGTAATTTTGCTACTGTTATGAATTGTAATGTAAATATCTGATATGCAGGATGTATTTTCATTGTTGCAAATTGAACATAATTAAAGCATAGTGATTAATCACAAAAACAGTATCCTATCTAATAAAAGAGAAACATAGTAATTAGCCATAACTTCGCTACCCTTCCCATTGGCTAATCAGGGCGATATGCAAATTAACTGCCAACCAAGATGGCGGCCGGCAGCCAGGCAGCTGACGCGAACAGGGAGGCTTGCTTGCTCCAGTGATGGAGGAAGCCAGGTTCCCCGCCTGCCGCTCCTGGCCTCTCAGCTACTCTCTAAGACATTGTTACAAATATAGAAGCTAAACAAAACCCCATAAACCTGCTTTCAGTCAGCTGGGATCTCAGAGCTGGAGTCGCAACAAAGTTTCAAATACAGAAGGTAAACAAAGCCCAGAAATCTGCTTTCAGCAGCCCAGGTCTCAGAGCTGGAGCCGAGCCTCAGAGCTAAAGACGGTTCTCAGCTCCAGTGACAGCCATAGAAGGTAAATAAAATCCCAGAATAAAAAAGAAAAAAGAAATAAAAGAGAGGTTGGGAGCTTCAGTCACCCACCAGCCTGAAAATGGCCCTCAGCCCCTCCCCCAGACTGGCCAGGCACCCCAGTGAGGACCCCCACCCTGATCCAGGACACCCTTCAGGGCAAACCAGCCGGCCCCCACATGTGTACCAGGCCTCTATCCTATATAGTAAAAGGGTAATATGCCTCCCAGCACCAGGATCAGTGGAGCCGCAAGGCCTCCCAGTACCAGGATGAGCGGAGCCACGAGGCCTCCTGAACCCGGGATCAGCGGAGCCGAGAGGCCTCCCAGCACTGGGATCAGCGGAGCAGGGAGGCCTCACTGCCCCTGAGTCAAGCGGAGCCATGAGGCCTCCCAGCACCGGATCAGCTGAGCAGTGAGGCCCCACTGCCCTGGTGTCAAGCGGAGCCACGAATGAGAGGGCACAAGTGGGGCTGAGCGATACCCCCTGCTCCCCGTCAGTGCACAAATTTTTGTGTACCAGGCCTCTAGTGTAATTTATATGTGTTTTCCGATGGTCTTAGGCGACCCCTATGAAAGGGTCGTTCAACCGCCAAAGGGGTCGCGACCCACAGGTTGAGAACTGCTGTCATAAAAGAATGAGTAAAGGAAGTTCTCCAAACAAAAAGAAAATGATAAAAGAAGCTACCTAGGAAAGGAGGAATAAAGAAAATGTGTGATATTATTTTAAAAAAAACAACGTATTTGGTTTTTTTCCCAGGTTTGGTTGGCTCTGGGCATTGAGCTCTCCAAATCTCTGGAATCTCCTAAATGAAAAGGTCTTTTATATGCTAACAAAATGGCTCCAGGCTGTAGAAGTGGGGTTGGGGGGTTATTCGATAGCTTTAGGTTGGGAGCTGGTCATCAGAAATGCCTTGCCATGATTATATGGTTGAAACTTTGAGTACCACCCAGCTGGCATGGCTTAGTGGTTGAGCGTTGACTTATGAACAAGGAGGTCACGGTTTGATTCCCAGTCAGGGCACATGCCCAGGTTCCAGTCTCGATCCCTACTGTGGGGTGTGCAGGGGGCAGCCAATTGATGCTTCTATCTCTCTCTCCCTTTTCCTTCTTCTCTGAAATCTATAAAAAGATATTAAATAAAAAAAATTTGAAAAGAAACTTTCATTACCACACCTCCATGGAGTCCAATCACTAATGATTTAATCAATCATGCCTACCTAGTGAAGTCTCCATGTAAATCTCTAAACAATGGAGTTTAGAGAGCTTTCAGGTCAGTGACTTCATTGAGTTTCTGAAAGTGGCATGTCCAGAGAGGGCATAGGAGCTCTGCGGTACCTCCACTCCCTCGACACCTTGCTTTATGCCTTCCATTGGCTGTTCATGAGTTGTATCCTTTATAATAAGCCATCAAATGTAAGTAAAATGTTTTTCTGAGTTCTTTGAGTTGTCCTAGTGCAGTGGTTGGCAAACTGCGGCTTGCGAGCCACATGCAGCTCTTTGGCCCCTTGAGTGTGGCTCTTCCACAAAATACCACATGTGGGAGCGCACATACAGTGCGACTGAAACTTCGTGGCCCATGTGCAGAAGTCGGTTTTTGGCCTGGGTGAGTCTATTTTGAAGAAGTGGCGTTAGAAAAAGTGGGGGTACATTCGCTGAGGTCAAACCCTCAGATTGAGGACATTTTTAGCAAAGGTCAGCTTAGGAGTACCCTAATTAAGTTAGTGACAATGTACCTACCTACCTATACAGTTTAAGTTTAAACAATTTGGCTCTCAAAAGAAATTTTAATCGTTGTACTGTTGATATTTGGCTCTGTTGACTAATGAGTTTGCCGACCACTGTCCTAGTGAATTATCATATGAAGGGAGTGTTATGAGGACTCCCGAATTTGTATTCCAGCTGGGGAAAAGTGTGGGTTGCCTATTTGTATTTGGTCTTTGAAATGGAGATAATTTTGCAGCAGGACTAAGCCCTTAAACCTGTGGAGTCTGACAATAACTCTGGGTAGATAGTGTTAGAATTTAGTTGAAGTCTAGGACACACAGTGAAATATTTGGTGCCAGAAGCAGTATTAGAAAAAAGGCACCACATCCTGGCCACTGTGGCTCAATAGGGTGGGCATAATCCCATACGCCAAAAGGTTGCCATTTCGATTCCCAGTCAGGGCACAGGCCAGGTTATGGGCTCAATCACTAATGGGGGGCTGTGCAGCAAGCAGCTGATCCATGTTTCACTCTCACATCGATGTTTCTCTCTCTCACTCTTCCTCCATCTCTAAAAACCAATAAAAATATTTTTAAAAGAAAAAGACACAATACAGCAATAAAAAGTATTGGTAAATACAACAGACTTTCTTTCTCCTCTTGCATTTTCTAAACTATATTTGGCAGTTGAAGCATAACTGTAACACTGTCATGTGTTCAAAATGCACATAGAGGAAATATTTAAGGCAATTATATACAGGGGAAGGTAAAGAGAAGTAAAGTTTTTATACTTCTCTTAAACTGATCAATTATGTATAGATTATGTAATACCTACAGCATCCAAGAGAAACACTATATGTAAAGATATTATAGTTAAGTCAAAATAGAATTCTAAAAAATATTTAAGAACCCATAGGAAGGCAGGAAAAAAAAGAAAGAAAAAGAACTCAAAAAGGCAGATGTGAACCCTAACATACCAGGAATTATATTAACTGTAAATAGTCCAAAAACACCAAATGAAAGACAGAGATTGACAGAATATTTTTAAAAAAATCATAACCCAACTATATGCTCTCATAAGAAACTCACTTCATATATGATTATAGACAGCTTAACCTAAGAAAATGAGAAAAGACATATCATAGAAATTAGGATACTATATTAATACCTAATAAAGTAAACTTTAGAGCAAAAATAATTACTACAAACTGAAAGGGACATTTATATAATGATAAAAGGATCAATCCATCAAGACATAGCAATCCTAAATAGATATGCACCAAACAACAGAGACACACAAAAATTAACTCCAAATGGATCATGTTTTCCAATCCTATCTAAGAAAAGAGAAACATGGTAATTGGCGTACTACCGCTACTCTTCCCATTGGCTAATCAGGGAGATATGCAAATTAACTGCCAGCCAAGATGGCGGCTGGCAGCCAGGCAGCTTGAAACTAACGTGAGGCTTGCTTGCTTCAGTGACGGAGGAAACCAACGTTCCCCGCCTGCCTTGCAGGCCTCTGAGCC
>NW_006292916.1:203586-212628 GCF_000327345.1 Myotis davidii | reverse complement strand
CATCCTTCCCCACCTGCCTTGCAGGCCTCTGAGCCTGCAGTTTGAAACATTTTAACAAGCCTGCAGTTTGAAACATTTTAACAAATATAGAAGTTAAACAAAACCCCAGAAACCTGCTTTTAATGAGCCTGGGATCTCTGAGCTGGAGTTGATACAGAGTTTCTATTATAGAACCGAAACAAACCAGATACCTGCTTTCAGGCACGGAGGCCTAAGAGCTGGAGCCTCAGAGCTAAAGCTGGCCCAGAATAAAAAAGAAAAAAAGGAGCCATTGGAAGCTTCCTAATTTCTAGTTAGGAAAACCAAATATAAACTAATTTTTTAAAATGTCTTGAAAGTTATGTAAAAGCAGGAACAACCTATCATTTCAACTTGAATTTTAATTGATTTCAAAGCTATAGGAAAGGTCTAAAATAGTGGAGTTTTTTTTCCAATTCCTTATTCACATCCCTCCCAAGTAATATTGAAGACTCTAGGAAGGTGACTACAGAGGCAGTGTAGTCTGAATCTCCTCATAGAAACAGGTAGAGCATGTGTGATAAACAACGCTAATATCAGCATGCTCAGATCATAGCTACAAAATGAAGTGAAAAAGATTTCTTATAAAGCTCAGAATATGAGTGGCTGGGAACAAATCAACTCAGTATCAACATCTGTGCAGGAGGAAACAGTAGAAAGACAACATAGCATCTGAAGGCTATAAGAATGGGAGGACCACAAACTGCCAACAGGTATTCACTGAAAGGCGAGGGGAACCAATGTGAAATCAGCAAAACTGGCAGATTATAATTTCAGGGGGAGTACGAGGGAATGAGCAGGAAGCTCTGAAAGTGCTGAAGGGTGTGTATGTGGGGGTATGGGGACTATGAACTCTCAAAACTTAAACCTGAGCTCCCTTCTTGGACAAAGCCCAACACTAAGGAGGAACTTGTAGGAGGAGAAATAAAAGTAATCACGATATAGACAATAAAGGCAAAGAAAAAAATTAAAACAGGTCCAGATAAATGTGGGAGAGACGAGGAGGAAGAACTCAAATAAGAAAACACCAGAAAGGAAGCTCTAGATTAGAACCATTAACTAGAAAAGATACTCTACTCACTCCTCTCTCTTAAAAGTACAGAATAACTTATTTAGCCTAAAAGTATACCACAAAGTAAGATCATAGTTTAATCCTATTAAAAGTTGTAATAAAAATGAATATGAAGCAGAAAAATAGATGAAAAGTATAACCCAATATTTTTAATGAGAAAATTTTTAAATGATAGAATATGGAAAGAACAGCATAAACCTAAAAATTCAAAGTGATTTGGAGAAAAGATTTGAAGTGACAGAACTCAGAAAATATGTAGTATAACAAGTACACAGATATACCCAATATCATGTCCAATATCATACTTGAAGTCCTAGCTAGTGCATTAAGACAAGAAAAGGAAATAAAAAGAAGTAAAACTATTCTCAAACGACATGATTGTCTTTGTAAAAAAACTCTCCCAAAAAATCCTTGTGGAACTAATTAGTGGTTATAGTAAGATCATAGGATACAAAGTTACCATACAAAAGTCAATTGATTTCCTATTTACTATCAATGAACATTTGGAACTCAAAATTAAAAAAAAATTAGACCCCGGATAGAAATACTTAGGTATAAAAAAATATATCCAGGATCTACATCAGGGAAACCACAAAACTGATGTAGGAAATAAAGATCTAATTAAATGTAAAGATATTCTGTGTTCATGGCTTGGAAGACTTGATGTAGAAATAGCACATTTTGTACTCAGATCTTGGTTTATAATACCATCTATAATAATAAAAGCGTAATATGCCAATTAGACTGGACAACTGAACAACCTTCCGGACGTCATTCTGGACATCCTTCTGGATGAAGCCACCATGGCGGGGACCAAGGCAGAGGCAGTTAGGGGCGATAAGGCAGGCAGGCAAGCAGTTAGGGGTGATCAGGCAGGCAGGCAGAGTGGTTAGGGGCAATCGGGCTTAAACTGACAGTCGGGACCCCCATCCCGTGAGGGGTCCAGAATTGCGAGAGGGCGCAGGCTGGGCTGAGGACCCCCCGCCCCCAATTTTATACACTGGGCCTCTAGTAAGATATAAAAGGAGTAACCGGCAAGAAATACAATCAAATATTTAGTTCTGTGCTCTTGTTCTGTTAGCAATGAAGAATTTTCCTTGACAATCATAGAAAAAAAATTAACAACACAGGCCTAAATGTAAAATTGTAAGAATTTTAGAACAAAACATAGAAGAAAATCTTTGGGACCTAACCCTGACAGTTCTTAGACTTGACATTAAAAGTACAATCCATAAACAAAAAAATTAATAAACTAGGCTTCATTGAAATAAAAAAAAAACTTTTACTCTGAAAGGCCCTGCTAAGAGAATGAAAAAACAAGCTGTAGATTGGGAGAAAATATGTACAAACCACATATCCAACAAAAGAATACTACACAAAATATATAAAGAACACTCACAATTCAATAGTAAAAAAATAAGCAATCCAATTAGAAAATGGACAAAAGACATAAAGCAATTGTTAGGGTCGCCGAAGGAGGAATGCATGAGTCTAAAAGGGGTGAAGAATTGTGAATTTATTAAATTTTCTGGATACCAGATGGGCTCAGCCCCAAAATGGCTCCATATATCTTACTAGAGCCCCCAGGGACTTGGAGTCAGAGGTTTTTAAAGGACTCTAGGTGGGCTTTTTCTGGGAGGAGAATTCTCTGTGCAGTTCGGGATTCTGGGAAACTCCAAGGGGAGAGATAATAGCAGGTGGAATGTGGTCTAAGCAAGTGGAATGTCCATTGTGAAGTGGCCTAAAGGTCAGTTCCTAGGGGAGGGAGCATCGATTCAATTATTCTATCAGACCTACCAGCAGTATTTCACCAAAGAAAATAAACAGATGGAAAATAAGTACATGAAAAGGTATTCAACGTCATTAGCCATTAGAGATATGCAAATTTAAACCACAATGAGCTATTACATCACATCTACCAGAATGACTAAAATAAAAATACGACAATAAATGTGGACAAGGATGGAGAGAAACTAGATCACTCACACATTGCTGATGGGAATATATAAAATAGTAGAACTACTCTAGAAAACAGTTTGGCAGTTTCTTAAAAACAAACAAACATAAAACTACCTCATAACCTAGCTATTTCACTGCTGGGTATTTATTCCAGAGAAATGAAGACTTCTATTCACAGAAAACCCAGTAACATGAATATTTACAGCAGCTTCAGTCCTAATAGCCCCAAACTGGGAACAAACCAGATGTTCTTCAAGGAGTGAATAAACTAACTGTGGTACATCCATACCATGGGATAGTACTCAACAATAAAAAGCAATGTATCACTGATACACACACCTGGATGAATCTCTAAAGAATGATGTTGAGTGGCAAAAAGCCAATCCCACAGATTACCAAAAGGTATTTTATGATTTCATTTATGTAACATTCATGAAATAACAAAATTATAGAAATGGAGAACAGTTTAATGATTTCCAGAGTGGGGAAGGAGTGGGATTAGGGAGAGAGGTGGGTGTAGCTATAAAAGGACAACCTGAGGGACTCTTGTGATGGAAATGCTCTGTATCTGACTGTATCATTCTCAATATCCCAGTTGTAACACTGTACTACAGTTTGGCCAGATGTTTCATTGGGGGAAACTAGGTAAACGGAACATGGGCTATCTCTCTGTCTCAGCTGCTACATATAAATCTACAATTATCTCAAAATAAGAACTTCAGTTTTTAAAAAGTGAAAAAGGCATGAGAGGAAAGAAATCAAGCCAGGAGAAGATTTAGGCTGACTGAGCAAATAAGAAAATAGGCACTAAATCAAAGGACCCTTCTAATCCTCTGGTGGTAAGTGGTAGATGGGGATCATTTCTGTTTTCTCAGAGCAGACACAGGAGGGCAAATGCTTTAAAGGCTCCTAAGTGATTTCCTACTATTTATTTTTTCTTCACCCAATTTTCTTCTTTCCTCTGCCTCTAGGATCTTAGCGAGATCATTAGTAACATAGAGGAATGGGACAAACCCATGCCTTTTCCTTCTCCCTCCACTATAGGCCTGATTGAAATGACAAAATACATCTCCAAAGATGCCAGCTACACAAGGAAAAGGAAAGAAATAAAAGAAGCTAAGAAACAAGAAGGGCTGTGCAAGCAACCCAAGTTGTGTCCATCAACAGATGAATGGATAAACAAAATGTGGCATATGCATACAGTGAATACCACTCAACAATAAAAAGAAAATTCTGACACCTGCCACAACATGGATGAACCTTGAGGACATTATTCTTAGTGAAATAAGCCAATCACAGAAGGAGAAATACTGTATGATTCCTCTTATAATGAGGAACCCAGAGTAGTCAAATTCATAGAGACAGAAAATAAAATGGTAATTGTCAAGGGCTGGGGTAGGAGAATTAATGTTTAATGGGGACAGAATTTCAATTTGGGAAGATGAAAAAGTTCTGTGGATGGAGGTAGTGATGGTTGCACAACTTTGTGAATGTACTTAATGCCACTTAACTATACATTTAAAACTGGTTAAAATGCTAACTAATGTGATATATATATATATTTTAACACAATTTATAAAAAGTTAATTATAAAAAAATTAAATTTTTGGAGGAATACCATCTTTTCATTGAAGAAAAAATGTTTGAAATCTAGAAATTCAGTTTGAAATCACAAGTGGAACTCAGTTTTTTGAAGACTCAAAGCAACTTCCTGATAGCATCTTACTAGGAAAACCACCACATTGGTGAGTGTACACAGTCCTAAAAGATGCCCTTACCAAGAAATGTTGGCCGCACTTCTGGGTCCGCATCCCAGCACTGCTTCATGAGGCTGATAATCTCCTTTGGGCAGTACTCAATGATGTCATTCACATTTGGCCTATTCCCGGATTTAATACATATGAGTAGCTGCTGCTCATTGATAGCATCTGTAAAGCAAAGAAGAGCCTCAGTTAGACTTTCTTTTAGGTCCTGCTCTTCTTGAGCAGGGAGGTGACAGAACTTGGACCAGCCACTAATCTCTCTCTGCCTGGGACATAATTTTAGTAAAGCTGCTCCTCCGACAGGGGCAGAAGGGCCCTGTGGCTAGGAGCCACACAACATTTTAATTTCTGCAGATGAAAGACAGAATTCACAAGAAAGCTGCCTCCTGGTAGAACAGGTGGAATATTAATGAGTGACTTCAAATGTAGAGTGATAATTGCTACTCAGGAAGTACAAGGTTCTGAGAACACAACCTTCACCAGATGGTCAGAGAAAGCTTTGTGGAGTCCAGAAAAATAAGGAGTTATCCAGGTAGGAATGGGGAAGGAGGACTCAGAGAGGATGACTACGGGCTAGGGAAGTAGGATATAAATAGATTGGAGGTTCCATAAATTATGATGTATCCCAGAATCATGAGTAGTTCAGTATGACTGAGCATATTGCCTAAGGAAAGAGGAGTAAAGCTAGAGAAAGAAGCAAAAGCCAAATCAGAAAGGGCCTAGTATTGCATACTGAAGAATGTGAACTTTATCTTTAAGGCCCCAGTCTCTTGTAAGATTTTTTTTTAAACAGATCAGTGAGATGATTATATTTTCTTTTGGGATGACCAGTTGGGCTGCAGTGTGAGTGATGGGTGCCTATGAGGAGCCTACTGCAGAAATATGAAGGTTTTTGACTAAATAGAGTCGAGTGGTGATAGAAAGAAGTGGGTGGACTGAAGGTGTATCTTGAATCATATATATACTTTGACTTCGTAATTTTGGATGTCTGATTGTATGTGGGAGATGAGGAACAAGGCTGAATGACTAAGGTTTCTGGTTGGGCGACTCAGCAGATGGATGGTGATGCCATCGCTGAACATAACAAGAGCTGCAAAGCTGAGTGGGCTACTGGAGAGCAGGTAGATGAATTTGCATGAGGGGAATGTTGCTTTGTGGTTCCTCTGGTACATGGTATAGTTCTAACAGACAAGTGGATGTCTAGGCCAGGGCTAGAGATAAGAGATTTGAGAGGCATGGGCAAAGAGGTGATCACTGAACCAGGGGACCTCATAATCACCCAAAGAAGAATGGGTAGGAAAATGTTAGTTTAGACCAGCCATGGGCAAACTACGGCCCGCGGGCCGGATCTGGCCCGTTTGAAATGAATAAAACTAAAAAAAAAAAATAGACCGTACCCTTTTATGTAATGATGTTTACTTTGAATTTACATTAGTTCACACAAACACTCCATCCATGCTTTTGTTCCGGCCCTCCGGTCCAGTTTAAGAACCCATTGTGGCCCTCGAGTCAAAAAGTTTGCCCACCCCTGGTTTAGGCACTTAACATACTGAAGAATGACTACTTATGTATCTGTTCTACATGAACCATGTCTATCTCATCTTTACATTCTCAATTCCGGTTAAAATGCCCACAGAGGTTCTGAAATGAAATAACTCTTGAATGAAGGAGTGAATGGATGCAAGTCATCTGACATGCATGCTTTATAGGACGAAAGGGTAAGTCCTCACATGCAGAAGCCAGCAAGTTTTCTTGTCCAGGAAGAGTCCTGGAATTTCACAGTACCTCCTGAGCTTAGATGCATTACCACGGCTCCTGTTTGTCCTGTGGCCCCTGATTCCTAAACTGAAATTATTCATTCAGTCAATAATACTTTACTGAGCACCTACTATGTTTCTGGCACTGTGTATGCAGATACTTGGGAAATGGAAGAGAATAAATCAGATGTGGTCCCAGCCCTTGCAGACCTTAAAGTCTAGTGGGTAAGACAGACATTAAATGAACAAACCATTATAAATTTTAATTCACTTCATTGAAAGCCATTATCTCATTTAATGATTTTGATGAATACCCAAATCCCACTCCTGTATAAATGTCTTACTTTCATATGGCTCCTTGTTCGCAAATATTGCCCACAGTACTATGGCAAAGCTGTACACGTCCGACTTCTCCGAGGGCCTGGCATTGATGTCATTCAGGTGCTCGGGCGCCATGTAGTAGAGGGTGCCACCATTTTTCTTAGAGAGACTGTCCGCTTTCCTCTGCTCATTGTGTTCCTCTTTAGTCAGCTTACTCCACGTCTTAAAGGATGCAACGCCAAGGTCAGCTATCTGCAAGTGATCAAACCAACGGGATTGTTCTATGAAGATGGCAAGCAGATCAAATTTGTCTTGAAATTCGGGACTCACCAAATAGATTGGAGGCACAGTGAACTTTCCAGAAATGGTTGCAGTGGATAGTGTTAAAATAGCTACTTCTGAACAGACTCAGAAACTTTGTATTTTCTCAGTCATTTAGAAAACCTTCCTTAAGAAATGTCCATGTGAAGTTCTAGTATCTCAATTCTTATGTAACTGGAAAAAACAGGAAATCTGCTGGAGCAGTCGGTGGGAGGGGAGGGAAGGAGGTGAAACAGAAGACATTTCTGACATGAACAACAAAACACATTCGTCCTAATTTTTCATTGACTGTGCAATTGTTTTCCAATTATTTCTGGAGGAAAAACAATAATTTCTTCTGAGCATGCTTACATAGCAGACAGTGATGAGGTATTGCACCTTCTATTTTCCAAAACGGTGTCCGAAAGCCCATGGATGCTAGTCTCCAAGGGTCCCAAAGACACTGAGGACAGGGCTGTGCTGCTACTGGGTTGAGTTGGTAGCCTCAACTGAACCTAAGAGAAGATGGGAGGGGAAGGAGGAGAAAAACTGACAAAAAGCAGAGAGAAAAACACCAACATCAGACACAAAAACAGAAAGAAGTGGCGGGGCAAAACGACAGAACAATACAGTGACTGAGAAATCAAAGGTGTCAGTTTCACTTCTGCCTCTAAGAATCCAGCATCTGCAGATGAATTCTGGCATGTGGTTACGTAAAACCCACAGATTCTAACATAATAGATATGTTATTAATGTAAAGAAGGAACTTTCCTCTTAAGACAGGAATAAAAACTCATCAAAGACGAGGATGAAGTGTTAGGAGAACCCTCTAGCAAAGAGGAACGTCTGTGAAAACAGTCCCACAGTCCTCACCCCTAGGCCTCTTCCCCTTTCAGATTTTTGCACTTGGATCCCTGCTGCCAGAGCCAATTAGCTATGCTGACCCCACCTACTTAAATATAAAGTGAACAACAAAATCCCTTTCTCGTTTCCTTTCCTGCGATGAAAAGAGTTGGAGTTTTCAAAAGGAAACATAAAAAATGCAGATGAAAGTACATAAATCCATAAAAAATATAAACTCCATCAAGTCTGTGTCTTTCTTTTCAGTCCTTGGCACCGCCGTCACCATGAGAAACCGAGGCAGGTCTTCCTTTGAGTCACCATGTACACACATGGATTCACAGTGAAGACTTACAACTAAAATCACCCAAGCTTCTACAGCCTTTGGATTACGGCTTACCTTAATGTGAAAGTTGTCATCAACGAGGATATTTTCAGGCTTTAGGTCCTTGTGTATTACACCTTCTCTATGTAAATAGCGCATTCCTTCAATGATCTCCATAATTATCCTTCCTTTTACAGAAAGGGGGATGCTGATCTAAAACAAGTAACATTAAGTGTATGAAACGGAAAGGCAATCAAACACGCCAAAGCAATTGTTTCACTCAGGAGTAGTGGGGGCTGCACCTGAGGATGCAGTTACCTGACTCCTCTCCGCTCTGTAGCACTGTGGACATTGCAAAACAGGCCCCCTTTTGAAGAAAGTGTTCGTCATAGGTGCTGAGGGTATTAATGGTGTGCTTTTCAGTGTAAAACTAAAACTTCCATGACAATATGCTAATATATAAAAATTATATCCAAGTAAGCTCCTTGAGAATAAAACATTATTATTATTATTATTATTATTATTATTATTATTATTACTAGTAGCCCGGTGCATGAAATTCGTGCACATTAGAAGGGAATTAATTGCCCTAACTGGTTTGGCTCAGTGGATAGAGCATTGGCCTGCAGACTCAAGGGTCCTGGGTTGGATTCCAGTCAAGGGCATGTGCCTTGGTTGCGGGCATAT
>NW_006292916.1:200747-202595 GCF_000327345.1 Myotis davidii | reverse complement strand
GAGTAAGATTGAAACCCACGAGAATGTTGCAAACATCTTGATCACGCCCCTACTTTGCCTCGTGGCATCTGCTATAAAATAAAGACACAGCTTATGGGTACTGGTGCTGTCCATCAGAGGGGCAGTGTCCCACTGAGACCCGGCTTTCATTCTCTTATCTGTCTTTTATAAGCCTTTCAGCTGCCCCACTCAGGTTCACCCCATGCTGGCGTGGCACACTTTAGAAAGATCTGCCTCAAGCTCCCAGGGCGGGTTCCTGCCTCAAACTCCGCCCTTACAGGAAACAACTTAGGGGAGGGTGAAGCCGTTGCCAGGACAACCCCCATAGGACTGACTTCCTTCCACTCAGTTGCTGTTTGTCTGTATGTGACGAACACCACCCATGGTTTTTATATAAGTAGATTATCATTATTATTATTATTACTACTAGAGGCCCAGTGCACAAAATTTATTCACAGGGGGAGAGACAGGGTTCCCTCAGCTCAGCCTGTACCCTTTTCAATCCGGGACCTCTTGGGGGATGTCCGACTGCTGGTTTAGGCTCGATCCCAGGGATTGGGCCTAAACCGGCAGTCAGACATCCCTCTCACAATTCTGGACTGCTGGCTCCTAATTGCTCACCTGTCTGCCGGCCTGATCAACCCAAACTGCCCTGCCCTGCCGGCCTGATCATCCCTCACTGTCCCCCCACTGGCCTAGTTGCCCCTCACTGGCACTCTTGCCAGCCTAATTGCCCCCATCTGCCCCTCCTGCCAGCCTAGTCACCCCCAACTGAACCCTCCCACCAGCCTGGTCACCCCTAACTGCCCACCCCCCGCTGGCCTGGTCGCCTCCTACTGCCCCCCCCCACCAGCCTGGGCAGCATTATTCATAATAGTAAACAAACAAACAAACACAAAATACAATCTAAATATCCATCAACCAATGAATGGATAAACAAAATGTAGTGTTATCCATACAATGGAATATTATTCATCCATAAAAGCCACCCTGCCATCATGGTCGCCCCACGCAGACTGCTTGTTCAGTCGTTTGGTCGTCCCTCACTAACCCCACTACTGGCCTAGTCTTGGCGGCCATCTTGTAAGGGCATGAGGGTCAATTTGCATATTACTTCCTTATTATATAGGATTATTATTGTTTAGGATGCATGCTTACTACCTAGCATCCTGGAATGTTTGGTGAATGAATGGGTAAATAGACAAAAAAAAAATTCTCTATGGTATACTAATATGATGTTCTACTATGTATTAAATATACGAAAAATGTCATGGAAATGTGTGCATGAAATAATATTAAAAGAAAAAATACAAGGGAATGGGCTCATACCGATTAGAAACATGGAAAGATTAATCAATGAAATAATATAAGGTCCTTAATGCTGAAATGAATGTAATATCTATTTTATGACTTTATCAGGCACTTCAGGTTTTGTAGACTCTCAGGTTATTCTTAAAATTATATTCTAGTTACATGAACATCTATGTTAATATAGAGAATTCCAGTTTTTACTTATAGTAGTTAAACATTAGATTTGCTTAATATCGTGAAACAAACTCTGTGTGCGTGCACAGTTCCTAGTTTACAAACAGGCTGCTTCCTAAAAATGTATGTGCCTGTTGGCACATTCAAATGCTGGAAGTTAGACTCCCAAGTGAAGCCCTCAAATCATATCTGCGTCATTCCGCAGCTGAACTGCAGTATTTATAGCCTCATCACCACCACACCAAAATGGCCAGAGCTCCTCCCTTCTTCCACGGTGTACCTTTGCAGTTAGGAAAAAATTCTGACAAGCACTGTAGATCCCCTTCACATCCTTCTTTCTGTTTCTCTCCCTCCGTCCTCCTG
>NW_006292916.1:190310-200674 GCF_000327345.1 Myotis davidii | reverse complement strand
CATCAATGAGAGAGAAACATCGATCAGCTGCCTCCTGCACATCCCCTAATGGGGACATGCCTGCAACCCAGATACATGCCCTTGACCGGAATCGAACCTGGGACCTTTCAGTCCGCAAGCCAACGCTCTATCCACTGAGCCAAACCGGTTTCGGCCTGATTTTCTTGTTGAGCCTATTAGTGCACCTTATCTTTGCCTGCTTCTTTCATGCACCTGATCTTAACTAGTTTTGGAGAGAAGAGCAATCTGATCAAATGATAATACAATGTGTACAAGTGATTATCTTGTATCTTGTATCTTTCCCATAGGTATTCGTGAGAGATGTCTGTGACTGAGAAGAATTGGCATAGCTTCAGCAGCTGTGAGGCCAGGGGAGAAAATGGAAAAGTGCACCCACTTTCAATTTTAACTCATGACATGGCATTGGAGGATATTTGCCATAGAGACAATCATATCCCACCACCCCCACAGGCAATCTACGCTTTGCCAGACCCAGTTATTTGCAGTTTCCCAAATTTGGCATACTCTTGTTCCTTGACACATGCCATTCTCTCTGCCTGGAACACTTACCCCTAATTCTCTGCTTCAAACCCTCTACTTTTCCTTCAGATTTTGGCTCAAGCATCCTCCTTCTGGAATCCTTTCCTACCTGCCCCATGCTAGAATGTTTCTCTCCTCCGTGTTCCCATAGCACACAATGAAGTGGTCGACCAAAACATCACACACTATTTGCCCCCTTTACTTGTCTATGTCTTATTTGCTACTGCTTCCTGAGCAATTAGCAGAAGGCCTTCCTCTTAACAGATACATAAACTTTTAGAAATGCTTTAGACTTATTTGGTTTTGGTAAACTTCTTATTTTGCTGTTTTAAGTCTTACTTCTCCAGTGTTGTTGCCTCTAATGCTGTACATTTAAGCTGTAAGTTTTTTAAATGGTATCAGTGTGCAATCATTAATACTCCTTCTCATACAGACCTTGATAGAATACACTCTTTAATCAATCAATTAATATGTGATTGATATCCATTGTGCATATACCCCTCATAAGACCCTGGGCTTCATGCAGACAGGGTCTGTCTCTGAACTGTGGATCTCAGAGTGGCTGACAGCAGGGACGCAGGAGACTGTCTGCAGGGAGGAGAGAAGGGCCCGGCCCCCCTCTGGGGAGGGAGAGTCATGGAGGATTTAATGAAGGACTGACCAGAAAATCCAAAATATCTAACAATTTGCGAAAGGATTATTTTTCACCAACATCTACAAAAGAACACGAAGCACAACCGTCTCAGACAAGGGCATGGGGTCGCCATGCGCTCTGTGGGGGCCATACCTCGGCCTTCAGCACGTGCATCAGGTTGCCTTTCTCCATGTACTCCATCACCAGGGAGTAGTTCCCCTCCTCGATGATGATGCCCAGCAGCTTCACCACCCGCTCGTGTCTCAGCCTGTGCATCATCTTGCCCTCCTCCAGGAGGGACGCGTTGTACCTGTGGGAGGGAAAGGTGCTGTGAGGATGGGCAGTTAGCCCCTCTTCCCTTTGTGCGCCCGCCAGTGCAGCCCGTGCAGCCCGCGTCTCCCGGGCATCCTGGCGCACGTGCTTTTGTCACTGCTTGTTGTACTGGTCTCTGCCAGGCACTGACTACAAGCTGTAGAAGGCAGAGTGGTTTCCCTTCCCAGCGGCTGGCAGGGAGCCCTTAAGAAATGCCACCCTGCTGAGCGAATGAGAGAACAGTAACGTGAAGAGCAGCAGCAACACACGGTCCGAGAAAAGGACTGTGCTGGACAGTGTAAGGAAAACGCAGCCTCGCTCATAGCCACTGTGGCAAGAAGGGGAAGTGAAACAGCACTACCAACTGTTTTAGAGAGGGTTCCTGGAACCGCTAGTTAATGAAGCACTTTCTTTTCTTTTCCATACTTAGGGCTAGTCCTCACCAAACATGTGGAGCAAGTCTATTTTCACTGATCTCTCCCATTTCCTTTTCATCACCTTCCTCATCACCCTGATCTGCATGCCCCACACTGGGGATCGAACCCATAACCCAAGCATGTGACCTGACTGGGAACTGAACTGTGATCTCCTGGTTCATAGGTCGATTCTGAACCACCGAGCCACACCAGCCTGGGCTTTGTCTACTTTCTTCCCTTCCTTTCATGTCCATTATTAACCAGCTGTAACCTTTTCATCAACCAGCCTCAAAATCCTTGTCAGCTATACAGGGACAGTAACCACCTTGTAGAGCTGTTGGACATGAGCCGTATACTGACACTTACACCATGGGCTGTCTCATTCTAAAGCCAGTGCCAGCCTTCCCCACCACAGCCCTGCACCTCCGCAGCCTCCACCCCGGGGCCAGCCCATGGCGGGGCCACCCACCCAGCTCCCCACTCACTCTGTCCGCTTAGGCCCCGTGTACACCTTCTTCAGTATGACGAGCCCGTGGGACCTGTGGAAACACAAAGACACCTTCCCGAAGCCCCCGCTGTCTAGGTGTTCCTTCTCCAGGAAGTCACTGGATTTCATCTTAATGTCGTCCAAGGACATGTCTGGTTTCCTTCCGACGCTCAGAACGCTCAAAAACACACCACCTTTTCTGCACCTCAGAGCTGTGCCCTGTAAAGAAAACAAGAAACCACCTCAGTGCAGAAAACTCATTATACTAAAATCATGTGTTGGTGGACGATTTTTTGAGGACAGACTTATAATGAACGTTTCCCCATATTTCTAAGAATCACAGATGACCACAATTTTGATTCCTTAGATTTTCATTTCTGGCAACACACAGGACTAGAAAAGTTTGAACACCCTCCTGCTACAAAGGACCCATATATGTCGGGTAACACAATACAAACACGCACTCCCATGCACAGCTAGGTCAGCAGTAAGGAAACCCCAGGGACTGAACACACACAGGGCACTGGCCACAAGCCGTGGCCCACACAGTAGCTGCTGTGGACTGAATGTTCGGGGCAGCCCCAAATTCACACATTGAAGTCCAATAAGTAGTATTAGAAGGTGGGGCCTTTGGAAGGTAATTCGGTCAGGAAGGTGGAGATTAGTTTCCTTCTCTCTCTCTCCACCACGTGAGGGCACAAGAAGATGGCCAGTAAGGGAGCCCTCGCCACACACAGGTCTGCTGGCACCTTGCAGGTGGACTTCTCAGGCCCTAGGACTGTGAAAAATAAATGCCCTTTGTTTAAGACACCCAGTCTGAAATCTGTCCTAGCAGCAAAATGACTAAGATAGTGGCCCCCTGGGCACAACTAACTCGCTATCCATAAGCGAGGGACCAAAACCCAGATGGGACAAGAGCTGAGGTCAGGAAATGCAAGAAGAGGGTTGAAAGAAAGATCTCCCTTAACGCGGCACTCGGTGTGCTCCCCTACTCTTCCATGAAAGGATGGACTAGAAAAAAAGCAGTACATTAGCAAAGGAACTCATCTTACACTGAGCTTGGGGTATACAAAATGTGAATTCATAACTTTGGGGCTGTCCTCAGAATAGACTTGAGCTTTGAATGTAGCCAGGATTCTTATAGCCATGACTCCCCAAACCAAGAACTTTAACATAGAAAGTAGTCACAGACTGATGGCATCCCTGGATTATAATCCTAAAGCAAACACAACACAATCCAGCCAGGCCAGACAAGATTCCCAGAAATAAAGAACTAAGTTAACGTAGGCTCCCTTTCCAAAATTATAAAACACAAAGGAAAAGTTCATCATGAACCAGACTCAGCTGAATATTAGGCATTATAGGTAATTAAATTGCTGAATAGCTCTAAGGTAATTATGAACATAAGAAGGAATTTGAAGAATATCAAAAGAACGATGCACTATCTAAAAAGAACAGGAAGATGTTAAAAAATGAGGATTTGGAGAATCCGTACATCAATGCTATAAAGTATACAATGCATACAATTTCAAAGAAGAACTATCTGCTTCATCCTTCTACTCTTCTTCCATTCACTGTATTCATTCAGTTTCCCTAAACTGAAATGATAAAAATCCATGGGGCAGGACAAGACACTACTACACACTTAGCAGAATATACAAATAATGGCTAAACTATGAAGCAACTGGAATTCCCATTGTGTTGGTAGGAGTATAAAATTGTACAATCACTTTGGGAAAAGGTCTGGCAGTTTCTTATAAAACTAAACATATACCTACACTATGACCCAGCAATTCCAAGCCAAGAGAAATGAAAACATATGTCCCAAAAGATTTGTGCAGTGTTCATAGCAGCTTTATTGGTAATAGCCCCAAACTGGAAACAGCTATTTATCAATAAGAGAATGGGCAAAAAGCCCCTGTGGTATATTCATACAATGGAATACTAGCCAGCAATAAAAAGAAACAAACTACCAATACACACAACAATGTGAGTGATTCACAAATACATTGTGCTGAGTAAAGCCTTTTACACAAGAATGTATACTACATAATTCCATTTATATAAAGTTCTAGAACAGTCAAATTAATCTGTGTTGTTAAAGGAACACTGGTTGCCGGGACCAGAGTAAGGATTGAGTGGGATGAGGCATGGGAGACTTTCTGGGGTGAAGGTAATGTTTTAGCATCTCAGTGGGGAGTTAGGGTTATACAGGCATAAGCATTGGCCAATACTCAGCAGGTAATCTCTTCGAAACTGCAGGTACACTTTACATCAAAAGAAAAATGTGTAAACATATTGAACTCTGGCAAGTGGTGTGCATGCTGAAATACTTATGGGGAAGTATACTGATATCTCTGACTTACTTTGCAGACAGACTGGTGGATACAGAAAGGGATAAGTGATGGATGCCTATGCAATAAAGCAAACAGAGTAAAATTATGTTAATGGTGGATATGTGTGAGTTCACTGTAAAAACTTTTTAACTTTGAAGTTTTTATAATAAAACTAGAGGCCTGATGCATGAAGATTCGTGCAAGAATGAGCCTTCCTTCCCTTGGCTGCTGGCACCACCTTCGCTCTGTCCTGGAGCAGCCTTTCTGCCTTCGTTCCACCCAGAGCCGTCTTTCTGCCTTCCCATGCTGCCCAGAGGCCCAGAGCGGCTGGGGCGGTGCAGAATGCAAGCGTCCCACCCTGCTCTTGGCGCTCAGCACCTGCATATGCAAATTAACCCACCAGCTTTGTTGGGTTAATTTGCATACCCACCCCTGGTTGGCTGGTGGGCATCGTGAAGGTATGGTCAATTTGCATCTTTCTCTTTTATTTGTGTAGATGTTGAGGAGTGGGGAAATTTTAAGAAATAAAAGTACCTGGAAGGGTTTCTGAAAATGCCTGGGCTGACAGTGGTCTTGTGCGGTGGCCGGCTGCAGTTGGGCTCAGGTCACCAGCCTCTACACCTTGTACAAAGGCTGTGGGTAGGCCCTGCCACCCAACCACGTGCACATATCAGAACAGTTGAGGACACCATGGCACCTTCCTGTAATGTGAGTCATCACCTGTAATATGAGTCATCACCAAACAAGAGGCAGCACCCTTGAAAAAGTAGCCCATCTGTGGGTCAGAGGTGGGGGAGGAGGGAGGCTGTTCACTCATGAAGACTGAGAGGACACAGGGTCAAGCAGGCATTGAAGGTGAGAGAGTGGAGGCCATCATGATGGGGGGAAAAGCACTGGCCTTCCTTTCTCTTGATTGAAATCTAGTTCTGTAATTTATTAGCTCTGTGCCTTGGGTACTTCACAGAAGCCTCACTTTTTTCATTTTCAAAAGGAAATAATGATGGTGTCACAGGACCAATAAGGATTATATAATAACAAACATTTGAAAACACATTTGTCACCTGTTTTATGGCTCTGGCTCTGGTTAGGTATGGTGCCCACATTCATCCACATTCATCCACATTCATCCCATTTTCTAGGCTTTGCAAATGGCAACAGGCAACTGACATCACTTTGCTCAGCAGTTCTCCACTGACCAACCCTTGTGAATGTGTGCGTGTGTAAGAAATAAAACATATTTCAGCATTTATTTTAGGCCTCCTTTTCCATTTCTATAGATCCTCTGCAGCACACAGAAACCATCTCAGGAGGGTATTTTACCCCTCTCTTCCATTACAACCCCTTTAGGTACAGTCTTTTCCTAGCTACATGCTACTCATCCTTCAGGTCTCAGACTTTATCATACCTCAGGGAAGCCTGCCTGAGTCTTCCCATTAGACATTTCCACAGAACCCTGTATTTCTCCCTTGAAAGAGTTAAGACAGCTATAATTTGAGATTTCTAAGAAACCTCACAGAGGTGAGGGCATGAGTGCGGGGGTTTGGGGGGATAATGGGGAGGTAGTGGGGGGATAAGGACACATATGTGATACCTTAATCAATAAAGAAATTTTTAAAAAAAGAAACCTCACAGAAGGTAGGACACACTTACTCACTGTCTCCAGTGCCTAGCACAGAACCTGATACGTGGCAGTTGATCACTGAATGGACAATTATTTTTTTAAAGAATTCTTTAATTGTTCTAAAATAAACAGTATAGTTAAGTGAATTATGGCACATTCATAAAATGGAATATTATTTAGCCATTCAAAATTGTAGGCTGTTAGATATATATATGTAACGAAAGATACCAAAATGTTAGCAAGGCATATATTTGGATGGCAGGATGATTTTTATTTTCTTCTTTACACTTTTATTAGATTTCACAAATTTTCTATAATAAACACAAATTACTTTAATAATGACAATTTTTAAAGGAACTCAAAAGTTCTTTATTCTGAGGAATCAAATCAGAGATGCTGATAAAAATTATGTACATACAAGGATGTTCCCAGTAACCTACAGAGAACAAAAAACATATAGAACAATTTACATATACAGAGGAAAGAATAAGTTATGGCCCATTCACACTCTGAAATACATCTAGCAGGCTTCAAAAATGATTTTATATGTGAATATTTAAAAACATTTAAGAAAAACTCAGATTAAGGAAACATGTCCTGAAATACACCTATTGGGGTATAAAATTTCAGTTTTCTGAGTTCTATTTGGATCTCTCCTTCAGCTCAGGTCTTACCTCCCCAAATCTGCCAAGACAACTAAGACTTGAAGTGTCTCCTGTGAGCATGATGCTCCCGTGAAGCCCTCTAGGTGAGTCCACTGCACTCTGTGAGGTTGGTTCCCGTCCCAAGTCAATTCTCCTTATAAGTCTGGCAGTTTGCTGGTTTAGTCTGATCTTTCTTAATCTATTAACTTTTCCATTGTTTCCAATAATTTCTAATTTTTACTCTTTACTCCCTTTTCTTCCATTAACAATTCAACTTTATAAGCACTAAGTATCTTAGAAAGGCCCTGTCAGTGATTTACATACCCATGAGTCACAGAAACACTGCGTGTAGGCAGGTATAAACCACCTTATAAAGCCACGTTACACAGCAATTAAGGAAAGCACACTGGCCTGTTATCTCATGTTATGACAACTAATTGTGTCCACTATAGTGGGATAAATGGATATTGATGCAGGGACTCAGAGAAGCAAAAGTTTTCCACTGATACTGATTAAAAATTCCAAGAAATTTCATGAAGTATCTATCTATAAGGCAGTTGACTCTGTATATTAAATTATTCAGACCTATATTCAACTAATGTTTGTCAATTATATCTCAATAAAACCAGGGAAAAATATAAATGAAAAATAATAACCCCAAAACAGGCAGAATTAATTTATGGTATTAACAGGTGGGAGACAGGAGATAGTGAATGAGAGGAGGTATAGGGGGGTTTCAGGAGGGATAGCAATGCTCTATTTTCTTAATTTGAGTAATGTTCACTTTGTGATTCTACATACAGCTGTACAATTATGATTTGTACATCTTTCCTTACATGTTATACATCAATAAAGAAGTTTTTTAGTCCTGGCCAGTTTGGCTCAGTGGTTGAAGGGCCAAATTCAATTCTGGTCCTCAATTACAGGCTTGATACCCGCCCCAGTTGGAGCACATGTGGAGGCAACCAATCAATGTGTGTCTTTCACAACAATGTTTCTCTCCTGGTCTCCCCTTCCCTTCCACTCTAAAAATCAATGGAAAAATATCCTCAGGAGAGGATTAACAAAAAATAAATAAAAGTTTTTAAAAGACTTTAGAAAATATATTTAACCTTTCAGGGGTAGAGGATGATTTTTTCAATTCAATGACCATAATGAGTCTGACAAAAAAATGTTGGCTGCTTACCTACTATTGCCCCCACCCACCCACTGCCCTTTCCCTGCTAATAGGACTCTGACTTTACTCATATATCTAACTTGGACTTCTCTAAAGTTTTATGATTATGTAGCTTGATGCTTTCCCCAGATGAATGAGAACTCTGAGCAAGGAAGAGCCAAATGATGAACAAGAGACAAGACTGAAGAAGGTTAACCGCATTACCATGTCCATTAGCACACTGTGACACGGTGAAATAAGTTTTAGTCTCATTAATCCAATTTATAAACAAAGAAACTAAAATTTGGAGTTGAATGAGTCACCTGAAGTGGCAGAGCCTTTGACTCTTCACTCAAACTTCCACTGTTAATTCACTAACAACATGCTACTTCATCTAGATAACAAACCATAATCTGTCCTTGTTAAAAATCAGATGCAAGTTCCCAGTCTTGTAATCCTGCTCACCTATATTAAATCAGTATCCTAAAATCACAAATATGAGGAATATAGACTAAATTTTAAAAACATGAAAATATATGGTTCAAAATAAATATTCTACAGGTTAATACAATCACTTTTGCCAAAGTATAATATCCAACCAAAGCATACGAAGGTATATTTTTCAAATGAAGGTATATTTTTCAAATTCCCAGATCATATTAATAGTATTAACATGTTATGGATTAATAAGCACCAAATAATAGTTTGCCATTTTGGAAATTGGTATTTTAAGACTTTTTATTAGCTTTTATTAATAATATTCACAATCCTGAAAGTGGAACGTATCTCTAGTGGTCAATATACGGCAGATTGAGGGAAATGAAAATTAATAATTGTCATTGCTATTTTATTAGTAATAATGATGACAATACACCCTAAATTTTAAACAGGCACAGTCTCCACTTTTTGCATTTAGAAGAGCTTCGGTTTTCCACATTTCTAATTAACTACCATTTCTTCCTTAATCTAGCACTAACCAGGTGGTTACAAACTGCAAATCAAGTACTGTCACTCTACATTCCAAAGTTTACTCAGAGCCTTGATTTCTTCAAGTGTAAACCAGGGAAGAAAGGGACTTCTGCAAAGCTGGTTGATTATAACAGCCTCAGGTTTTATCAGAAATAAAAGTTCTGAGCAAGGAAGCGACAAACCATCAGCAGGACACAAAGAGGAGCGTCACCCCCTACTCACCCCGACACACACACACTCCCTGCGGGTTTTTGTCAAATGCTTTTAAGGATGGAACTAATCTTCTTCATAAAAGCAAATGCCACTGACCACCGAAGAGGTCTCCTAGGGTTATGACATCAGCCGCTTTGGGCAATAGGGCTGTTGACTCTTCTTTCCCATTTGCTAGTTCACGTCTAAAATTATGCGAAAATGCTTTTGATTGTGCTTGCAACCCGCTGTGTCCCCAAGTGCAACAAAAAGGTCCTTTCAAAGGTCGGTAAGAAGTCCCAGGCAGACACACCTACTGATCCTCTTATGGCAACAGCAAAGGCGACTGTAACTTACTGAAACCGCAATGAAAGCTCATCATTCCCACCAAAATAATAAAACCCAAGGTCCTGTCGCAACGTCACACAGCTTTCGTGGCCGGAGGGGAGGTCTCCGCCCTCGTACTGCTTTACGCCAAAAGCTCCGAGGCGCAAGTGGCTAAGCCTTGGACAGTCGGCCTTGCGCCCGAATTCCGGGAGCGCGGGCGGCGATTTCTAGGACTACGTAACATTTCCTTTCCGTGTCCTCCCAACTCGCTTTAAGAGTCAAGCTGGGATCCTTTGGCCGGAAGATCTCGGGGAGCCCGCCGACCTAATCCTCCGGAGCAGGAAAGAGCGGGGAAGAGGAACTCGCCCGACTTCCGGGAATCCCGGCTCACTCACAACGACTTCCGGAAACGTCGCGGGGCCCCACCCACCACCCGATGGGCCATTCGCCGCTTGACTTCGGGGCCCCGCCCCCAGCTCACCTGGAGCCCGCCCATCTCAGGCCCCACCCCTTCCCATTTCGCGGAACTTGTCCGTTGCCACAGCTGCCTTCGCGCAGACGTACCAGATAGTTATGTACTTTCGTTTTCGCGGCAAATCTCTCCAAGTTCGAGGCCGAAGGAAACAGTGATGGAATCGGTTACTCTGTTTTCGCGCCGCCTCGCAGAGTCGCACCCGGGAAGCACGCCGGAGCCTGACGGAGTCCGCAGGGACAGCCCGGCGGGGGCGGGGAG
>NW_006292916.1:188751-190238 GCF_000327345.1 Myotis davidii | reverse complement strand
GACTGCTCGCTCTGCCTCCACCCCCTGGTGGAGGAAGACGGGGCGAGCGCCCGCCCTGCGCCACGGCGCTTTGTTCCCCGAAATCTGTTAGCATCCCAGCCTCACTCTGAAGCGGATTGGGAGGCCAGGAAAGAGGAAATGTTACCTGGTCCTAGAAACCTCTGCCACCGGGAGAGGCCGCTCGGCGGAGTGGACAGCGCCGGTGGGTTGCCCGGGGGGTGGGTTAACCTAGGTCCTAGGCTAGGGGATGGGTTAACCAGAGGGTAGGATTCTGAGCTCTTCGTATAGCAGACCTAGACCCTCAGGCAAATTACCCTCTTCTTTCTTCACTTGTAAGTTGAGGCTAATAAAATCTCTGGGGCTGTGGAGGGAGAAATGTAATTATTTATTTTGTAGCCTTTTAAAATGGTAATGGGGAAGTCTCAAGCAAAATGGAAAATGCTTGCTATAGTGCTGTATTAAAAAGTCAGTTATACATACTGCATGATCACATTTTGTAAAAAGATAGTCACGTGAATGAGAAGCTACAAACTGAAAGAAATTTTTTAAAAAAGTTTTGTCTAATAACTTATCCAAAATACATTTGACCCTTAACTTGGCTTTGTACTTTGTGGGACTACTAATATGGGATTTAAAAAGCTGTTTTTAAGTGGACCCACGCAGTTCAAACCCACCTTGTTAAAGGGTCAAGTGTATTTCTATGTTGGAGGGCGGCTTAAGTTATACCCACATTTAGGACAGCTTGGGTGGTGGGTTCCCCAACACCCCCACCTCTTGTTTAAGGGTCAACTAAAAACACTCAACAATTAAGAAAAGGAATAACCTAATTAGGGAATAGACAAAATACCTGAATAAACATCTGAAGATACAGATGGCAAGTAAGAATGTGAAAAGATGCTCACCATTATAGGGAATTGCAAATTTGAATAAACACCGGGATACCACTCTTACATATGTACTAGAATGACTAAAATCCAAAATACTGACAACACCAAATGTTGGTAAGGATGTGGAACAACAGGAATTCTCATTCATTGTGTGAATCAAATTGGGAAAGCCACTTTGGAAGAAAATTTGATAGTTGTTTTTTTTTTTAAAGCAAAAACTGCCTTATCATATGACTCAGCAACCACATGTCTTGGTATTAACCCAAATGAATTGAATATTAGTTCCAAAAAAGAAATGTGCTATCAAGACCCCAAAAGACATCTGAACCTTATAAATGTTTATTTCTAAGTGAAAGACGACAATTTGAAAAAGTTCATAATATGTGATTCCAACTATAACATTCTGGAGAAGGCAAAATTGTGGAGACAAAAAAAATCCATGGTGGTCAGGTTTGTGTGGAAGGATGGGTCAATAGGTGGAACACAGGATCTTAGGGCAATGAAATTATGTATGATACTACATTGGTGGGTACATTATACATTTGTCAAAACCCAAAATGTACAACAGTAAAACCAAATGTAAATTATGGACTTTGCTTA
>NW_006292916.1:153923-169727 GCF_000327345.1 Myotis davidii | reverse complement strand
GGTTGGTTGCCCGGGGGGTGGGTTAACCTAGGTCCTAGGCTAGGGGATGGGTTAACCAGAGGGTAGGATTCTGAGCTCTTCGTATAGCAGACCTAGACCCTCAGGCAAATTACCCTCTTCTTTCTTCACTTGTAAGTTGAGGCTAATAAAATCTCTGGGGCTGTGGAGGGAGAAATGTAATTATTTATTTTGTAGCCTTTTAAAATGGTAATGGGGAAGTCTCAAGCAAAATGGAAAATGCTTGCTATAGTGCTGTATTAAAAAGTCAGTTATACATACTGCATGATCACATTTTGTAAAAAGATAGTCACGTGAATGAGAAGCTACAACTGAAAGAAAATATTTGAAAAAGATATGTCTAATAACTTATCCAAAATACATTTGACCCTTAACTTGGCTTTGTACTTTGTGGGACTACTAATATGGGATTTAAAAAGCTGTTTTTAAGTGGACCCACGCAGTTCAAACCCACCTTGTTAAAGGGTCAAGTGTATTTCTATGTTGGAGGGCGGCTTAAGTTATACCCACATTTAGGACAGCTTGGGTGGTGGGTTCCCCAACACCCCCACCTCTTGTTTAAGGGTCAACTAAAAACACTCAACAATTAAGAAAAAGAATAACCAATTAGGGAAATAGACAAAATACCTGAATAAACTTCTGAAAATACAGATGGCAAGTAAGAATGTGAAAAGATGCTCACCATTATAGGGAATTGCAAATTTGAATAAACACCGGGATACCACTCTTACATATGTACTAGAATGACTAAAATCCAAAATACTGACAACACCAAATGTTGGTAAGGATGTGGAACAACAGGAATTCTCATTCATTGTGTGAATCAAATTGGGAAAGCCACTTTGGAAGATTTTTTTTTTTTTTTTTTTTAAAGCAAAAACTGCCTTATCATATGACTCAGCAACCACATGTCTTGGTATTAACCCAAATGAATTGAATATTAGTTCCAAAAAAGAAATGTGCTATCAAGACCCCAAAAGACATGGCTGAACCTTAAATGTTTATTTCTAAGTGAAAGACGACAATTTGAAAAAGTTCATAATATGTGATTCCAACTATAACATTCTGGAGAAGGCAAAATTGTGGAGACAAAAAAAATCCATGGTGGTCAGGTTTGTGTGGAAGGATGGGTCAATAGGTGGAACACAGGATCTTAGGGCAATGAAATTATGTATGATACTACATTGGTGGGTACATTATACATTTGTCAAAACCCAAAATGTACAACAGTGAAACCAAATGTAAATTATGGACTTTGCTTAATAATGAATGTACCACACTGCAAGATGATGATGGGAGAGGCTTTGGGGGACTGTGTGTGGGGGTAGAAAATGTGGGAATGACTCAGCAACCATGTGGCTTGATATTAACCCAAATGATATGAAAGCTTATGTCTATATAAAAGGCTGCATATAAATGTTTATAGCACCTGTATTAATTGCCAAAACTTAAAGGCAACCAAGATTGTCCTTCAATAGGTGAATGTGCAAAAAACAAACAACAACAACAAAAACCACCTGTGGTCTACCCATACTACATGATCACTCACTTTTGCTGTGAAACTAAAATTGTGTAAAAAAAAAAAAAAAAGGCTGTAAAAAAAAGTTACATATATGATGAAAGGGTTACCTATTCATTTAACAAACATTTCTAGTGTATAGCAAATATGTACTAGATACAAGAATATCTGATGGTAGATACAAATGATATAAAAAGGCATTCATTCAGATTACCTGTTGTAGGCACTAAAGACTTGGTTGTTAATAAATGAAATATCTCTACCCTTAATGGAGCTTACATTCTAATGGGGAAGATGAATGAACGAATAAACTATGTAGTATGTTGTTAGCAAGTATTAAGAGAGAAAAAGCACCAAAGTTGGATAGATATTCATATATGTGTGGGTAATATATCACAATTTTAGATGGCGTGGCCAAGGAAAATCTCACTGTAAAGGTGATGTTTGAGTAAACAACTCAAGGAAGTCAGGGAGGAAGCCATGAGGATATCTTGGGGATAAGCATACAGAGCAGAGAAAGGGGAACAAGGGCAGAGGCTCAGAGATGGGAGCAGAGGGAGGAGGCACATGTGGAATAAACAAGACAGTAACAATAGAGGATAAGGTCAATGAACAGGGAAAACTGAGGACTTAATGGATGATTTAAAAAAACAAAACAAAAACATATATATAAATTTCAGAGAGGAAGGGAGAGGAAAGAGAAACATCAATGATGAGGAGAATCTTTGATTGGCTGTCTCCTGCATGTCCCCTCTTGGGGATCAAGCCCGCAACCTGGGCATGTGCCCTTGACCCGAATCGAACCTGAGACCCTTCAGTCTGCAAGCTGACACTAGCCACTGAACCAAACCAGCTAGGGCTTATGGGCGATTTTAAGAAGATTGCTTTTTATTCTGAATGAGTCGAGTAATTGGAGGGTTTTGTGCAGAGAAGAAGCATACTCTATAATAGGATTGAAAATAGACTGCAACGGAACAAGAGCAAGGCAGGAGGTTATTGCAGTAGTGGAGACAGGTGAGGATGGCTTGGATGAGAGTGATAGCAATAGAAGTAACAAGAAATTGTCAGATTCTGGATAAAATATGAATGTGGAAGTAACAGGATTAGCTTAGAGATCAGAAACTGTGGGAAATAAAATAACTGGAAAGTTTTTTTCCCTGAGCATAACTTGAAGGACAGAGTTGAACAGTGCAAACAGCAAGTTTGTGAAAATAGATCTCTGTTTGAACATGTTAATTTGAGATGTCTATTAAACATCCAGGTGGAGATGTCAAGTAGGCAGGTGGGTATCTGAATATGGAACTCAAGGAAGGGGTCCAGATTGAAAATGTAAATCAGAATGCCATGGACACATAGATGGCATCTAAAGTTGTGAGTCAAGATAAGAAGGGAAAGAATGTAGATAGAAAAGAGGTCTGAGGAATGAGGCCTGAGGTCCTACAATATTTATGAATTGATGAGATGGAAGAGCAGCCACCAGAAAAATAGGAGGAAACTAGGTGTGTGTGTGTGGGATCCTTAAGAGAATTATTAGTTGTGCCAAATACTGCTAATATGTCAGGAAAGATGGACTGAGAATTTACTATTGCATTTGGTAACATGGAAATTGTCAAAGACCACAATAATGGAAGTTTTAGTGGTATGGTGGGAGTAGATTCAAGAAAATGTTTGAGGACATGGGGAGAGAGACTAAGTATAGTTAGGTCTTAAAAAGGAATTTTTCAGAAAAGGGAATAATGAGATGAATAATACAATAGAGGTGAAAATGGTGTAAAAAAATTTATTAAGATCTCATATTTATTCTAAAATACTTCACAGTCTTTTGGAGAGACATTTTTTTCCCCATACAAATGTTATTTAATAAGGGGAATGGTAAAGGTATGTGCCAGGTGTTATGACAACAGGAAAAGGTTCTACTTATCAGGATAATAATTCTCAAGAGGAATAAAATCAGGAAAGACTTCACAAATATGAGTATTCTGGTCTTGATAGAACATACAGAATGAATCCTTCCATTGAAAACAATAATGCAACATGGACAAAACATGTAAAATGACTGCTTGAAGGCATTGGAGAGCAGCTAACACAGGGAGGACTAAAGAGGCTACTGTCCTTGAGAAAGAAAGCATATGAAGTGAGCTCCATATTCATTCCCACAGCATTTTCTCTCAGGGCATTTCTAATTCTGTGTAAAGGGTAGTAGAGCCCAAGCAGAAAGTAGCAGTCCCACTGGTTGAGTAGGTCAGAATCTGGAACCTAAGCAGCAAAATCTTAGGTGGGTACTAAAGAGAAATGACTCCAAAATTGTCCATTGAAATTATACTGCAATGACTGGCTGATAACTAAACTGCACATTTGTAGGGACAGACTCCAGGAAACCCAGCAGGCAAGAGCAAATCAAAGGCTAAAAAGCTGAGCCAAGTTTTTAGTAGCTCCATAAAACTAGCAAAATAGATGTTGGAGTTCAAGCCCTGCTAAGCTGGAGAGGCTCTGAGGAATACTCTAATCTTTCTATCAATATATCAGAGAAGGGGCAGGCCGTATGAGTCAAGACCATGCTTGTTTTAATCTGCCCAGGCTACCATAACAAAATACTATAGACTGGGTAGCTGAAACAACTCACATTTATTTTCTCATTGTTCTAGAGCAGTGGTTCTCAACCTTCTGGCCCTTTAAATACAGTTCCTCATGTTGTGACCCAACCATAACATTATTTTCATTGCTACTTCTAAACTGTAATGTTGCTACTATTATGAATTGTAATGTAAATATCTGATATGCAGGACGGTCTTAGGCGACCCCTGTGAAAGGGTCGTTTGACGGCCAAAGGGGTCGCGACCTACAGGTTGAGAACCGCTGTTGTGGCTGGATGTTTAAGATCAGGATGCCGACATGCTCAGTTTCCGGTTAGGCCTCTCTTTCTGGCTTGTAGGTGACCACCAGCTCACATGACCTTTTAGCGGCAGCGGCAGGGAGCTGGAGGGAAAGTTCTATGGTGTGTCTTTTCATAAGAGCACATATCCCATGTGAGGGTTCCATCCTCATGACCTCATGTAAACCTAATTACCTGCTAAAGAACCCATCTATAAATATCAGCACACTGGAGTGTTAAGGCATAAAAATAAGAATTTGGGGTGGGGGGCACAATTTAGTCCATGGCAATGTCCTCAAAGTAAGAATGTGACTCAAGAATAAGGGCAAAGTAGCACAGCTCTAACAAAGCCTGGCTCTAACCCATCTCAAACAGGACCACAGTAATTTGCTAGTACACTTTCTGCTTGCCAGAGGAAACAACCCCTTTTGAACAAAGGCAACATCATCTGCACCTCTACATTTTCTCATAGTGTCTGGCATCCAGTAAAACAAGAATGAAACATGCTAAATATAGCAGAAATTACTTTTTTAAAACAAGAAAAGACAAGCAAAATAGTACCAATGAAAATACAGATATTAATCAGAAAGGGACTTAAAATAATTGATAAAATTTTTTAACAAAATAGATGAAATAAAGAAGTCTCACTAGAAATGTGGAAGCTGTTTTAGAAAGTCAAATGGAGATTCTAGAACCTGAAATATATTTAAAGTTAAGAAAGCAAGTGGATGGGTTTAAAAAGCAGATTTTACTAACAGGATTAGTGAACTGAAAGATAGACTAGTAAAAAATAGCCAGAGTGAAGAACAGAGAGAAAAACAGATGGAAATAGAAAGGAAAAAAGAGGACAAGAATCACATGGAACATGATGAAAAGGTCAAATACTTGTGCTGAAATATCAGAGGGAGAGAATTGGAAAGGAGACATATGAAAAATTACTGGCCAAAGTTTTTAAAAATTTAATGGTATAATTAAACAACACGTTAAAGAAACTTTACAAACCCATACAGGATAAATACAAAGAAAATTACACCTAGACACAGAATAGCTGAAAAAAAAAGCAAAAAGAAAATCTTAAAAACAACTGGAGAGAAAAGACCTACTATCTTCAAGATGGTAACAGCAATACAGATGGCTGACCTTTAACAGAAGTTAAAAATAAGTTGTCACCTTTAATGTGTTGATAGGGGAAATATATATCTGTATCATCTTCCAACCTAAAGTTTTACAACTAGATAAAATATCCTTCAAAAAATGAAAGCAAAATAAACTCCCCGCCACCCTCCCCAAACAAAAGCTTCAAGGATTTATTGCCAGAAGAGCTGCATTACAAAAAAATACTAGAGAGTTCTATTGGCTGAAGGCAAATAATCTCAGAGAGAACACAGAATGACAGGAAGAAAAAAAACATACTGAAAAGGGGAGAAATGTGGAATCCTATATAATAAAAGTCTAATATGCTAAATGTTTGGTCATCTGGTCTGTTCAACCAATCAAAGTGTAATATGCTAATGATATGTTAAGGCTGCTCAACCGCTTGCTATGATGTGCACTGACCACCAGGGGGCAGATGCTCTGACTGGTAGGTTAGCTTGCTGCTGGGGTCCAGCTGATCAGGATTGAGTGGGCTGGACATGCCCTGGAGCTCTCCTGCAATCCCTCCCAGCTGGCCAACCTCCCATCCTTCCACAGCCCCGATCATGCACTGGTGGGGTCCCTTGGCCTGGCCTGTGCCCTCTCACAATCTGGGCAAAGGAACCCCCCATGCCCTGCCAAGTGCACAAATTTTGTGCACTGGACCTCTAGTAATATAAAGAAATGTTGAATGTTTAAAACAACAATCATGATGATGTTTTGTGAGCTTTAAAACATATAGAAATGAAATATATGATAATTGTACAAATGAAATTTATGGTAATTGTGCAAGATGTAAGCAAATGAAATTAAACTATCTTTAGTTTCTAGAATTGTTTGTGAAATGGTAAAAATATTAATTTGTGGACTACCTATCTCAAAATAAATGGTATAATTTCTATAAGATTAATATAAAATGTATACATAAAAAGCTTATACAAGGAAATATAATAATATAAAGCATTTTAATAATCCAAAATCATGCAACGAAGAGAAAATAAAGGAACAAAGACAGGTAGGATAGCAGTGGCCCTGTTTAAAAAGAGAGCGCCTACCCAGCTGGCGTGGCTCAGTGGTTGAGTATCAACCTATGAATCAGGAGGTCACATGACTGGGTTCCAGGTTCAATTCCCAGTGTGGGGCATGCAGGAGGCATCCAATCAATGATTCTCTTTCATCATTGATGTTTCTCTCTCCCTTTCTGCAATCAATAAAAATATATTTTAAAAAATAATAAAAAGAAAAAGCCCAATGACATCAAGAATGAAAAACAGAACATCAATACAAAATTTAAAAGGATTAAAAATAAGAGATGATTATTATTAACACTTTTATGTTATTAATATAATAATGTAGATGAAATAGAGAAGTTTCTTGAAAAACATAACTTGCCAAAACTGACCCAAGAAGAAATAGAATATTGGAATATTCCTGTGTCTTTTGAAGATATTGAATAAATCATTTAAAATCAAACAAAAGCCCTAACCGGTTTGGCTCAGTGGATAGAGCATTGGCCTGCGGACGCTCTCCTCCTTCCCCTTCCTCTCTGTAAAAAATCAATAAAAATATATTAAAAAATTAAAATAAAATCAAACAAAAGTCCACACCCAAATGACTTCATTGGTAATTTTTTCTGAATCATTTAAAGATGAGATAATAAAAATTATACATAAACTTTTCTAGCAAATAGGAAAAGAGGACTCTTTCCAAACATTTTAATAAGACTAACTCAACCTTGGCAGCTAAACTTGACAAAAACAGCATCAGAAAAGGAAATTACAGCCCAATATATCTCATTAACATAAATGCAAACAATTCTAAGTTAGATATTGTCAAATTGAATTTAGTGACATGTCTACAGAATAACACATCATGACCAACTAGGCTTTATTCCATAAATGAAATATTAGTTTAACATTAAAAAATCAAAGCAATTCACCACATCACAGAAGAAAAATATATGATCTACTCAAAAGATGCTAAAGAAGGAAGGATAAAAATTCAAGACTTATTTATAATAAAAACTTTCAAAAAATAAGAATAAAAGAGAATTTTCCTAATTGGATAAAGGATATTTACACCAATGTACAGATAACATCATACTTAATCATGAAATATTAAAGAATTTCTTTTGCAATCAGGAGCAAGACAAGAAGGCCTACTATCATCACTTCTCTTCATAATTGTGCTGGAGTCTATCACCAGTGCAATAAGGAAGGTAAAGAGCGTTAAAACATAAAAATAGCATGGCTGATGTGGCTCAGTGGTTGAGCGTCAACCTATGAACCAGGAGGTCATGGTTTGATTCCCAATCAGGGCACTTGCCCAATTGTAGTTCCCCGTAGGGGTCATGCAGTAGGCAGCCTATCAATGATTCTCTCTCATCATTAATGTTTCTATCTCTCTCTCCCTCTCCCTTCCTCTCTGAAATCAATAAAGATATATTAAACAAACAAAAACATAAAATAGTAATGCAGAAGAAATAAAGTTATTATTTCAGATGACATGATTATGTGTGTAGACTATTCAAAAGGATCTAAAACAAAATTAATAAGTGACTTTAGTTAAGATCATTGGATTCAAAATAAATATTAAAAAGCATTTCTATTTCTGTATCTAGCAAAAAGCAAATAAAAGATAAAGATACAAGAGCCACAGCATTTACAACAGCAGTAACATTGGGACTCAGTAAAAAATATGTAGGACCACTAAGAAGAACTATAGAATATTACCAAGAGACATGACAGAACACCTAAATAAATAAAGGGATTTCTCTCTAGATTGGAAGACTCAATGTTAATTCTCCTCAAATCAGTTTTTTGGCTAGTGCTTTTGATGTCATGTCTAAAAACTCTTTGTGTCAGCCCAGGTCACGAAGTTTATTCCTATATTTTCTTCTAGAAGTTTCTTTTTAATTTTTCAATTACAGTTTACATTCAATATTTTGTATTAGTTTAGGTATACAGCATAGTGGTTAGATAACCATACACTTTACAAAGTAGTCCCCAGTATTTCAAGTACCTACCTAGCACCATACATAATTATTACAACATTATTGACTATGTTCCTATGCTTTATTTTACATACCATGACTTTGTTATTACTACCAATTTATACTTCTTAATCCCTTTATATTTTTCACCCAGCCCCTGATCCCCCTTTCTCTGACAGCCATCAATCTGATTTCTGTACCTATGAGTCTGTATTTATTTTGTTTGCTTATTTTGCTCTTTAGATTCAACATATAAGTAAAATCATATGGCATTTGTTTTCCTCTGTTTGACATTTCACTCAGTGTAATCTCTAGGTCAGTGGTTCTCAACCTTCTGGCCCTTTAAATACAGTTCCTCATGTTGTGACCCAACCATAACATTATTTTTGTTGCTACTTCATAACTGTAATGTTGCTACTGTTATGAATCGTAATGTAAATATCTGATATGCAGGATGGTCTTAGGCGACCCCTGTGAAGGGGTCGTTCAACCGCCAAAGGGTCGCGACCCACAGGTTGAGAACCGCTGCTCTAGGTCATCCATGCTGTTACAAACAGTAAGATTTCATTCTTTTTTTATGACCAAGTAACATACATATACATATGCATATGCATATGTATATACATATACATATACATTACATATACATATACATGACAGCTTTTTTATCCATTCATCTAATGATGGGCACCTAGAGAAGGATCTAATTTCTAGAGTTACTACATTATAATAGTCAAATGATCAGCTTTCAGCAACAACGACAACAACAACAAAACCCCCCACAATGCATAAGCAGACACAGAAAAGTGTGGATCAAACAAAGGAACAAAATAAATTAACACAAACTATCCCTAAGTAAGTTGAGGTATAGAACTTACTATCAAAGACTTAAAAATAACTGTCTTAGCCCAACCAGCATGGCTTTGTTGTTGAGCATCAATCTCTGAACCAGGAGGTCATGGTTCGATTCCCAGTCAGGGCACATGCCCAGAGTGTGGGCTTGATTCCCCAGTGGGGACATGCAGGAGGCAGCCGATCAATGATTCTCATCATTGATGTTTTTCTCCCTCTCCCTTTCTCTCTGAAATCAATAAAAGAATATGTTAAAAAATATATATTCAGAAAGACAAAGAAAAATATGGACAATGACCAAAGGAAATCAGAGAAATTATGTGTGGACAAAATGAGAATATTAATAAAGAGATAGAAATTATGAAAAGGAACCTAACAGATACTTTGGAGCCAAAGGTACAATAACTGATATGAAAACGTACTAGATGTTAAACATCAGATTTAAGCAGGAAGGAGAATCAATGAACTTGAAGATAAGACAATTGAAATAATCAAGCCTGAGGAACAGAAAGAAAAAAAGAGAAAAATGTGAACAGACCCTAAGGAACTTGTGGGACACCATGAATTGTATTAACATACACATTATGGGAATCACAGATTAAGAAAGATTGAAAGAGGTAGAAAGAATATTTGAAAAAAGAATTTCTCAATACTGACCAAATTTTATGAAACTCATGAATCTAAAAATCCAAGAAGCTCAATAACTCCAAGTAGGATAACCTCAAAGAGACTCACATTATAATTCAACTATTGGAAGACAAATACAAAGATCTTTAAAGCAATGAGAGAAGGGATCGTATACAGGGGATCCTCAATAAGATTAACAGCTGATATTTCATCAGAAGCCATGGAGGTTAAAAAAAAAATAAGAAAAAGAAAGAAAGAAAAAAGCAGGATGACATATTTAAAGTACTGAAAGAAAAACATGTCAACTGATAATTTTATATCTGGAAAAGCTGTCCTTCAAACGTGATGAAGAAGTTAAGACTATCAGATAAACAAAATCTGAACTCTTTACCATTTGATCAGTTCTCCAAGATATATTAAAGGGAGTTTTTCAGGTTAAAATAAAGGACAACCAACAGTAACTCAAAGTAGTATAAGAAATAAAGTTCTCTAATAAAGCCATATACATAGGCAAATATAAAGCAAGTGTTATTGTATTTTTGATTTGTAATCCCACTTTTTACTTCTTACATGATTAAAAAGATGAATGCATAAAATCAATTTAAAATCTAAGTTATAGGACACATGATGTATAAAGACATAATTTGTGACAACATAAATGAGAGAGAATGGAGATATATAGGAGCAGGTTTTTATATTCTTTTGAAGTGAAGTATGCATCAATTCAAGATAGCTTAATTTAAATTTAATACGTTAAATATAATTCCCCATGGTAATCACAAAACATACCTGAAAGACTATACAAAAAAGGAAATGACAAGGGAATTAAAATGATTCATTAAAAAAAATTGACTAAACCTAACAGAACCAATAATGGAGAAAACGAGGAACATGAAAAGCCATGGGACATACAGAAAACAAATAGCTAGATGGCAGAAATATGCCTCTACTTAATTACTTTAAATGTAAATAGATTAAACTTTAATAGAAACGAAAAGGTTGGCAGAATGGATTAAAAATATGACCTAGTGGTACCATCTCACACCTGTCAGAATGACTATTACCAACAAATCAACAAATAACAAGTGCTGGTGAGGATGTGGAGAAAAAGGAATCCTCATGCACTACTGGTGGGAATGCAGACTGGGCTAGTCACTGTGGAAAGCAGTATGGAGTTTCCTCAAAAAATTAAGGATGGAACTCCCATTTGACCCAGTAACCCCATTTCTAGGAATATATCTCAAGAAATCAGAAACACCAATCAGAAAGGATATATGCATCCCTATGTTCATAGCATCACAATTTACAATAGCTAGGATTTGGAAACAGCCTAAGTGCCCATCTGCAGATGAGTAGATTAGAAAACTGTGGTACAGCTACACAATGGAATACTACGCTGCTGTGAAAAAGAAAGAACTCTTACAATTTGCAACAGCATAGATGGACCTGGAGAGCATTATGCTAAGCCAAATAAGCCAGTCAGAGAAATATCACACGATCTCACTCATTTGTGGAATATAATGAACAAAAATAGATCCAGAGACATAGAAGCATCAAGCAGACTGTCACACCTCAGAGGGAAGGCAGAGGAGAGTGGGGGTGGTGGTCTAAGAGATAAACCAAAATACTTGTATGCATGCATATGAGCAAAACCAATGGACACAGACAGTAGGGGGATGAGGACCTGTGCTGGGGGGTGGGAGTGGCTGGGGAGATGTCAATGGGGGGGAAAGGAGACATATGTAATACTTTAAACAATAAAGAATTTAAATTAAAAAATGACCTAGCCCTGTCTGGTATTCTCAGTGGTTAGAGTGTTGTTCTATGCACTGAAAAGCCATGGGTTCAATTCCCCATCAGGCCACGTGCCCAGGTTGTGGGTTGATCTCTGGTCAGGTACGTGTCTGGGGCAGCCAATCAATGATCCTCTCTCACATTGATGTTTCTCTATGCCTCCCTCCATCCCTCTTCTTCTCTCTCTGAAATCAATGAAAAGCATATCCTCAGGTGAGCATTAAAAAAGATGTATGATTGCCTAACCAGTGTGACTCAGTAGTTGAGCATTTATCTATGAACCAGGAGGTCACAGGTTCAGTCCCTGGTCAGGGCACATGCCCGGGTTGCAGGAGGAGGCAGCCTATCAGTGATTCTCTCTTATCATTGATGCTTCTATCTTTCTCTCCCTCTCCCTTCCTCTCTGAAGTCAATAATTAAAAATATTTTTTAAAAAGATCTATAATCAAAGCATATGCTATCTACAAGAGACTTACTTTAGATTTTTAAAAAAAACTAATAGATTGAAAGTGAAGTGATAGAAAAAGACTTCCATTTAAATGGTAACCAAAATAAAATTACGGTGGCTATAGTAATTTCAGACTTTAAAACCGAAATTGTTAAAAGAGACAAAAAGAACATTATATGTTAATAAAAGAGTCAATTCCTTATGATTTAATTATGAACATATATGCACAAAACAACAAATCCCCACAATATATAAAACAAATATTAACACAATTTAAAGGAAATAGTGTGTTTTACATTAATAGTTGAACACTTTAATATTCCACTTTCAATATTGGATAGAGCTAGACAGAAGATTAGTAAGAAAATAGAAGACTTTTGTTGATCTTTTCAAAGAATCAACTTTTGGTTTCATTGATTCTTTATTTTCTATTTTATTTACATCTGCTCTAACATTTATTATTTTCCTCCTGCTAGCTTTCAGCTTAGTTTACTCTTTTTGTTCTAGTTCCTAAAGGTACAAAGTTATATTATAAATCTGAGATCTTTCTTCTTATTTAATGTAGGCATTTAAATCTATAATTTTCCTTTTGAGCACTGTCTTCACTGAATCCCACAAGTTTTGGTATGTTTTGTTTTAATTTTCATTCATTTCTAAGTATTTTCTAATTCTCTTATAATTTCTTCTTCGGCCTGTTTATTTTTTAATAGTGTATTGTTTAATTTCCATTTAGATCTGAGTTTTTCAGTTTTATTTCTATTATTGTTTACATCAATTATCATTGATTAGAAGTTTCATTCCACTGTAATCTGAAAAGATACTGTGTATTACTTCAATCTTCTTTAATTTATTGAGAGTTGTTTGGTCTTAAAAGGGTTTTTTGTGAAGAATGTTCAACATGCACTTGAAAAGTGTATATTCTTTTGTTGTTGAGTGGCGTGTTCTCTATATGTCTGTCAGTTGTAGGGTGTAAGGGTGAATTTTGCCAAACATTTAATAATTCCAGAAAATAGAACATTTTCTAATTGATTCTATGAAGCCATCAGTACCCTGATACCAAAGCCAGATAAAGACATCACAAGAAAACTACATACCAATATCATTGTGCACATTAATGCAAAAATCCTTAACCAAAAATTTGCAAACCTAATCAAACAGGATATCTAAAGGATTGTATGTCAGAATCAAGTGGTACTCACCCAGGAATAAAAGGGTAGTTCAATATGTATAAAGCAATCAATGGAACACACCACATTAATAAAATAAAGGGAGAAAAACGCATCACATAATGATCTCAATAGGCACAGAAAAAACATTTGACAAAATTCAGCACTAATTCATGGTGAAAACATTCAGAAACTAAGAATATCAAGAAATGTCCTCAAGCTTCTGCCACCATGGCATCCCTGGGGTCATTGGCATCTTTCTCCCTTCTGTGCTCCCTTTCTTGTCTGGACATCTGGCGTGAGATCTCAGACCTCGGGTGATGAAGATTTGGTGCTTCAAAATGTCTATCTTGTGAAGCATAAAATAGAAAAGCAGCAAAGAAATGGAACTTGCCTAAGCCTTCAACCAAAGTTTTACCACCTGCTCAACAGGCCACACAGAGAGGTTCCAGATTTACCTGAAGAGCCTCCTGAAGCAGCTCAAGAAGTAGTTACCGCTGCTGTCCGGTGTCCAGGTGAGAATGTCCTGAGGAGAAGGTTTATATTTATTTATTTATTTAAATATTGATTGATTGATTGATTTCTGAGAGGAAGGGAGAGGGAGAGAAAGATAGAAACATCAATAATGAGAGAGAATCATTGATTGGCTGCCTCCTACACACCCCACAGTGGGGATTGACCCCACAACCCAGGCATGTGCCCTGACTGGGAATTGAACCATGACCTTCTGGTTCATAGGTCGATGCACAACCACTGAGCGATGTCGTCCAGGCAAGGAGGAGGTTTTTAAAATCCTAAAGTTCACAGCTTCTATTTGACTGGATGATTTGGGTACCACACATCCCTATAAAGCCTTTCTACTTCCTTTCCTAGAGGCCCATGGACGTGTAGGGTGGCCAGTCATTGCAGGACATAGGAATAACTGTGGATACTGTACTCAAAATGGAAGAAAGAGAGCCAAGCAACTAGAAACATGAACTATCTATTCTACATAAAATCAGTTATGTTATGACCTTACAGGACAATAGAGGATTCACATTAAAATCATGCCATACCTTGACTGAGCTCAAAGCAGTGGGGATATGTGGACATAAAGGATTAGGAAAGGAATGCTCTCTGCATATAATGATTTTGGAATATGCTATTTTATAATGTACCAAATGAGAGCTTGGTAAAAATGTATACAATAAAGCTCTCAATAACTTATTTTGTTCAGCTGATATCATTATCATTATGTTGAAAAACAAAACCATATGACTTTGGTTTCTGCCTCTTCAATCCATCTTAATTACACTATATTTCACAATTCAGTGAAACCCCTCATAGTCTTACAAATAATAATGTTGCTTCTGCTGTATTCCTAGAAATTAAAAACTTTAAGAGAATATTCAAAGCTCCTTACAGCTTTAAAGTTTTTTTAAGTATATATATATATTGCTGGGGTCCAGCCCCAGCAGGTCCAGGGGTCCCCAAAGGTGTGGACGGAGTTGGTGAAGAAGGAATGACATGGAGACAGCATTCAGTTGATCAGCAGCCTTGCCAGGATCTCTAGCCACAATCTCCAGCCAAGTTCTGTTCAGGGTCTCCAGCAAAGTTCTGGTTAGGATCTCCAGCCAGGTTCTGTGTGTGGCCATGTTCTCTCGCTAGGTTCTCCAGCCAGGTTCGGTCGCCAGGTTCTGTAGCAGCATTCAGTTCATCAACATAGTTGGGTTCTCTAGCCAGGATCTCCAGCCAAGTTCTCCCGCCAGGTTCTCCAGGTTCTCCAGCCAGGTTCTGTTTTTTATTGTCTTGTTACATCTGTATTTATACCAGTTGATTTTAATCCTGTCAATTTCTATTCCAAAGGTTAGGGCATTTTTTATCTCCATTACAGGGAGTAAAGATTATGTAGCTTAAGAGTGATTGTTCATAGTTAAAGTAATTAACTACCCGCCTGGCATTTAGTTAAGGAGTTTTATTCCCTCCCTTACTTCAGAGAAAAATCCCTACCTGGGGAAACAACCTTTCTCGGATAGGTGACCTTGGTAAAAACACATAGTGCCAAGAAGGTGAGCAAACATATTAAGAACAGTATGCCATATATGCCAGGCCCCTTGAAACAGCAAGGATGGACTGGCTCCCGGCAATATATATTTTTTATTTTTTGGGCATTATGACTTTTATTGTGACTTCCCTCACGTCCCAGCCCACAATCATTTGCTATGAATAATATTTTCAGAGCCACCGGACTTTTGATTTAGGGCCTACAGGACCTTTTTGGCTGGCAAGTTCTATGCTATTTTTCTTGCATAACGTTCACCCGTAATACATCCCCTACAATTTCCAGTTTTCCTGAAGAGGGAGAAATCAGAGTCCAGTGAAGCATTCAGTACAGAACCCTTA
>NW_006292916.1:148359-153729 GCF_000327345.1 Myotis davidii | reverse complement strand
TTCTTGCTATTCATCACTTTGAATATTTCTTAAGTATATTTTTATTGTTGATACTAGTACAGATATTTTGTCAAATGCTTTTTTTTGCATCAATGAATATAATCATGTAGCTTTTCTTCCTTAACATATTATTGATTACATTGATTAATGTTCAAATATTGTACCAGACTTGCTTGCCTGGGATAAAGCCCACTTTGTCATTCTGTTTATACATTGCTGGATCTGTTTGCTAATTTTTTTGTTGAGTATTTCTACATTTATGTTAAAAAGTATAGAGGTAAGCCCTAGCTGGTTTGGCTCAGGCTGAAGGGTACAGGGTTCGATTCCAGTCAAGGGCACATACCTGGGTTGCAGTGTGGGAGGCAACCAATTGATGTATTTCTCTCATATCAATCTTTCTCTCTGTCTCCCCCCCCCTCTCTCTTTCTCTCTCAAAAAAAAGGTATAGCTATAGTGTTCTATAAGTATAATGATCTAAAATTTCTTTTTTTCACTGTCTTTGTTTTTGCTATCATGATACTGCGAGCCTCATAAAATGAGTTCCCTCTTTTATTTTCTGGAAGAGATTGTTTTCTCATTTAAATAGTTGGTAGAACTCACCAATAAAACCATATAGGCATAGAGATTTCTTGTTTGAAAGGCTTTTAACTATAAATTCAATTTCTTCAATAGTTACAGGACTATTCAAATTATCTATTACAACCTGGCACATTTTAGTAGTTTGTAGTTTTCAAGGAGTTGGTTGATTTCATTTAAAGTTGGTGTGTATAGAGTTGTTTATAGTATTGTTTTATTGTCTTATTCGTGGTTGTTTTTTGTTGTTGTTGTTTTTGTGGGTTTTTTTGAGGCAAATATTTTAATCCATGCCCAAGAAATGTAACTAAAACAAATAGATTTGGGATCGATAGAGTTGTGTTGGCTAGGATGTGGAAAAAGGGGAACTCTTGTGAACTGTTGGTGGGAATGCAAATTAGTGCAGCCACTGTGGAAAACAGTATGGAAGTGCCTCAAAAAAAATTAAAAATAATTCTGACTTGTGACCTAGCAATTTCACTTCTGGATATATAGCTGAAGAAATCTAAAACATTAATTTGAAAGAATATACCCCTATGCTCATTACAGCATTATTTACAATAGCAAAACTATGGAAACAACCCAAATGTCCACCAATAGAGGAGTGGATAAAAAAGTTGTGCAATATTGCTCCACTATAAAAACCCCCCACAATATCTTACCACTTGCAATAGCATGGATGGACCTAGAAGGTATTATGCTAAGTGAAATAAATCATTCAGAGAAAGACAATTGCCATATAATTTCACTGATATGTGGAATCAAAAAAACATTATAAATAGAAAAAACAAAACAGAAACAGACTCATAGATACAGAGAACAGACTGATGGTTGTCAGAGGGGAGAGGGTTGGAAGAGTGAGTGAAAAGGGTGAAGGGGTTGAGAAGTACAAATTGACAGTTACAAAATAGCCAGGGGATGTAAAGTACGGCATAGGGAATATAGCCATTAATACTGTAATAACCATGTATGGTGCCATGTGGGTACCAGAAATATCAGGGGGAATACTCTGTAAAGTCTTACTAGTTTCTGAATGTCCGTGGGTCTGTAATGACATTCCCTCTTTAGTAATCATATTAATTCTTGGGGCGGTGCTGGGGCCTGGAACTGGATCTAAGATGACAGTGGTGGTGGTGGTGGGGTGGGGGGGAGGTGTCGCAGGACCCGTGTGGCCCTGTCGGTGTTCCCCTGTGACGGCCTCTAACCTTCGGGGACTCAAACCTCGAGATCCAGTGGCGAACAGCAGGAACAGGGCCAGCATCGCCTTCCATAGTGATGAGGGTGAAGATGTGTGTGCTCGGTGTCCCGTGAGACGGAGGGCAGCAAGGCGGGCAGGTGGTCCTTCGTCCTCATCCTGGGCTGCAACTGCTTCCTCGTCCAGCTCACCACACCCACGACCTCCTGGAGACCTCCCGAGGCCGTACCGGGAGCTGTCGGTGTTCAGTGACCGAGAGTGGAGCAGCGCCCTGCAGTATTCCCAGTCTCATGGCCACCGGCGGTCGACCATTGCTGGGAGCCTCAGTGGACACATTTGACACCTGGAGCCTGATGGCCAAGTCTGTCAAGCACAGCGAAGGGCATTTGCACAGGATGGACATCCCCTGTCTGCATGCCGGGCTGGGTCAGGGTTAGGGTCGGCAGGGGAGGGCAGTTGGGGGCGACCTGTGTTCTTCATTCTGTTACTGAGATCATATTTTGGTTATTGCATTTGCAGTCCTAAATTCTGCATTTGTTTCTTTTTAATATCTTCCATTTATTTACTGAGATTTTTTTTACTTTTCCATTGGTTTCTAGAGTATTTGTGATTGGTAATTACAGATTTTGTCCTTGTCAGTTCATTCCAACGTCTGTGTCATCTTGGTGTTAGCATCTCTTGTTGTTAGCAACCTCTTTTTTCCCCCATGCAAGTTGAGATTTGGTTCTTGAATACCAGGTAATTTTGGATTGTTTTCTGGCTAGTTTGAATATTATGTTATGAAACTCTGGGTCTTATTTAAATTCCATGGAGAATGTTGTTATTTCTGTTTTATGAAGTAATCCCCTTGTTAATTAAGATCAGGTCACAAATTCTAACACATTTTCAGTGAGTGGTAGTTTCCATGTCAGTTCAGTTAAAGACTTTGCAGCGTTGCTTGGACCTGTCCTCCGTGTATGACACCAATGGCCCATCTGTGACCTGAGCAAAAGTTTATCTTTTAGCTCAGTTCTCAGTGTTTGATAGGCTGACTGGGCCCAGAGCTACATGTCTGTGGTCCAGGAGTCACACCTAACGTTATAATGCAGGTTTCCTGCACTTTTCTTTCTCCCTTTGTATAATCTCCCCAGCACTTCCTGCTTCGATGGGATTTCTATTTCCAGGCTGCAGACAGAAAGCTGGGCTTTAACTGCCCCGCTCTGCCACATGCTTTTACAAGTGCACTCACATCTGGGGCCAAGAGAAGGGAGGGCAGAAAGCAGCAGGGTTTTGTCCCAACCCCTTAGGACCACAGTGCTATTGATTAGAGAAGGTTTTGTTTCTTCTGCATGCCCCCTACTGGGGATCGAGCCTGCAACCCTGGCATGTGCCCTTAACCAGAATCGAACTTGGGACCCTTTAGTCCGCAGGCAGATGCTCTATCCACTGAGCCAAACCAGCTAGGGCTTTATGCCTAGTTTTTACCTTGTTGGGAAAGGCATCCACTATGGGCACTGAGTTCACTGTAGTTTCTTACTGAGCATGCCCAGGATGTTTGAGTGCTCAGGGCTTGAAGTGGTCAACCTCAAGGGATGCGTTAACATGTCTCCCCAGCAGAGAGCAGGCTTGCCTCTGCTGTCTGTAAAAGCAGCCAGTCCCCAAGCTCGAAGTCTCTCTTCTGTAACCCTCGATGTGAGGGCATCCATCCTGTGCCTTTGCATTGCCTTCATGGAACCCAGGGGCCTTGAGGAACCAACACAAAAGAGTATGATGCACTCTAGCTTCCGCAGTAGCCAGAGTGCATCATACTCTTGTGTTTCTGACCAGAAGTCTCTGCCTTCTACCTGCATCCCCAAAACAGGATCTAACGGGCCTACTTGATAGCTTGTACATAGGGTAAAACTTTAGCATCTGCCCAGTTGTTGGCAATTACTATTTCTTATATGCAAGGGTTTTCATGATCAGGTTTCATAAATTGTGCATAACACCACACTTACTTTTTTTCTACTAGGTTTATGCTGCTACATCAAGTGAAATAAATTAATTTGTTTAATCAACCCATATTTAGGATTTTTTCCCTTCATTTAAAAATAATATATAACTTGGTAATTTTTTAAAAATATATTTTTATTGATTTTTTTACAGAGAGGAAGGGAAAGGAATAGAGCGTTAGAAACATCGATGAGAAAGAAACACCGATCAGCTGCCTCCTGCACACCCCTCGCTGGGAATGTGCCCGCAACCAAGGTACATGCCCTTGACCGGAATCAAACCTGGGACCCTTCAGTCCGCAGGCGGACGCTCTATTCACTGAGCCAAACTGGTTAGGGCTAACTTGGTAATTTTAAAAGTACTTCTTGAGGATAAATTCTCAAGAATGTATAAAAAGTATTAAATGTAATGAGCATTTTCTTCATAAATTGTCTTGTTAGAAAAAAATTAATTGTCTTATTAGAAAAAATTATTTTGAAAGAAAAATAATAAAAGTAGAAGAAAATGAAGCTTTATGATCATATCTATGATTTAAAAAATTGTAAGTGGTGAATAAGTTCCCCAGATTGTATCTGGGGATATGAACTCAGCTATCTTCAGAATTACAGAGTTAGAAAAATTTTATTTTACTGTGTAAAATATGAAGCACACTAACTCACGAAAGTTCTTAACCATCTGGGTTGTCTATCATAAAGCCTTTATTCACATCATGAAATGTAGCGATCTAGGTCTAATCAGGAGACAGGAAGCACACAATAGGTTAAACAGAAGTTTAATATAAAGAATTATTAGCTATGAAAAAAAGTGACTATAAGATACAAGGCACCTCTATCAGGTTCCCTTGGGCTGAGGGACAGTACACATGGAAGGGCAGAGGGTTCAGAACTGTTGGAGCAGGTGTGGCTCAGCCCACAGATGGCAGAGACATGTGCTGGTTTGTTCAAGCTGGAGCTGGTCTGGAGTTGCTGGATGAGCAACAGTCCACTTGGGAGAGTGCAGGCAGATGAGCAGCACCTGGCCTGGCTGATAGGGACCTAGGTGTGCAGACCCTCCCTCTGGGGCACATGGGGCTTAAAGGAATTCTGTTAATCACAGCAAATATATTAAAGGTGGCATTCAAGGCTGAGAGGCAATAAATTGATAACACATTAAGTACTGATATATTCAACCAACTTTTTTTGAGGTTTTATTTAACTACTAGTGGCCCAGTGCACGAAATTCGTGCACGGGTGAGGGTATGTTCCTCAGCCTGGCCTGCACCCTCTCCAATCTGGGACCCCTCGAAGGATGTCGTACTGCCAGTTTACAGGGATCGGGTCTAAACCGGCAGTCGGACATCCCTCTCACAATCCAGGACTGCTGGCTCCTAACCACTCACCTGACTGCCTACCTGACTGTTTGCCCCTAACTGCTTCTGCCTGCCAGCCTGATCACCCCTAACCACTCCTCCGCTGGCCTGATTGATGTCTAACTGCTCTCCTCCTGGCCTGATTGCCCACAGCTGCCCTCCCCTACCGGATCCACCTCCTCTGTCAGGACCAGCCTTCTCTATGCTGCGCAGAGCTGTGGGACCCCCAGGCCTCACCGCGTGGAGCAGCCATCGGGCCCCGCCTCTTCTGTGTGTGTGCACA
>NW_006292916.1:137522-145564 GCF_000327345.1 Myotis davidii | reverse complement strand
GCTGTCATATGCTCAAACTTCAGTGGAAGTCATGAGAACCTATTATTTTTGCCTGCTCCCTCCTTTACATTGGAAATATTCTTTTTTACTCAGAGGGACCTTAACTTTGATGTAAGGGATTGTTTCTATTGCCAACTGTTTTCTTCCTTGCCAAGTAAGAGAGATGTTGTGAACTCTTCAGTGATGCCTTCCCCAGGATATTTGCAGATGTGGTTGGGAAAAGTCATTTCATCCCCAACCTTTGCATCTCAGGTGCTGAGGTGCCTGAGGTGCCGTGGCGATCACGGGGAAGCAGGCCAGATGGCACCCCCACCCCGGGGGAACAGGGGTGCGGGCTGGCCTGCGCCCGGGCTCTCTCTCCCTCCGATCCACAATGCAATCACCGACCGCAGGCATCCCGCACCCCTGGCTTGGGGTTGTTGCCTCACCTGCCGCCAGGCTTTCCAATGGCGATCACCTTCTGGTGGGTGGGCAAAGGCGGTCCTGCCAGCTCTTGCCTGCTGCCTGGGTTTCCAATCCCATTCGCCTCCTATGTATGCAAATTAACCGTCATCTTGGTTGGCAGTTAATTTGCATATCGCCCTGATTAGCCAATGGGAAACATGTCGGAAGTATGGTTAATTACCATGTTTGTCTATTATTAGATAGGCTTAGAGGCCCGGTGCACAGGGGAGGGGAGTCCCTCAGCCCAGCCTGCACCGTCTTCATCCTGGGACCCACTGGGGGATGTTCATAGGGATAGGACCTAAACTGGCAGTCGGACATCCCTCTTGCAATCCGGGACCGCTGGCTCCTAACTGCTCACCTGCCTGCCTGACTGGTCGCCCCTAATAGCCCTTCCCTGCTGGCTTGGTAACCCCTAACTGCCCTCTCCTGCCAGCCTGGTCACCACTAACCACCTCTGCTTTGCCCCAACCACTGTGGCTTTGTCCGGAAGGATGTCTTAAAATGGTCTGGTCTAATTAACATATTACTCTTTTATTAGAATAGAAAGTATAGATATGGCTGCGGGATCGGGCCTAAACCGGTAGTTGGACATCCCTCTCGCAATCCAGGATCTCTGGCTCCTAACTGCTCACCTGCCTGCCTGCCTGATTGCCCCTAATCACTCTGCCTGCCTGCCTGGTTGCCCCTAACAGCCCTCCCCTGCTGGCCTGGTCACCACTAACCACCTTTGCCTTGGCCCCTGCCACTGTAACTGTCTGGAAGAACATCCAGAAGGATGTTCGGTCTAATTAGCATATTACTCTTTTATTAGTATAGAAGTATAGATATGCCTGCGAGATCGGACCTAAACTGGCAGTTGGACATCCCTCTCACAATCCAGGAATGTGGGTTCCTAACCGCTTATCTGCCTGCCGGCCAGGTCACCCCTAACTGTCCTCCCCTGCCAGCCTGGTCCCCCCTAACTTCCCTCCTCTGCCAGCCTGGTTGTCCCTAACTGCTCTCCCCTGCCAACTTGGTTGCTCCTAACTGCTCTCCCCTGCTGGGCTAGTTGCCACTAATTGCCTCTGCCTTGACCCCACCACCATGGCTTTGTCCAGAAGGATGTCTGGAAGGATGTTCGAAAAATGTCTGGTTTAATTAGCATATTAGCTTTTTATTAGTATAGAAGTATAGATATGTCTGCGGGATCAGGCCTAAACTGGCAGTTGGACATCCCTCTCACAATCCTGGACTGCTGGCTCCTAACTGCTCACCTGCCTGCCTCCCTGGTCGCCCCTAACTGCTCTCCCCTGCCGCCTCTGCCTTGGCTCCCGCCACCATGGCTTTGTCCAGAAGGACGTCCGGAAGGATGTCTGGTGTTATGGGTTGGCTCAGCGAGATAGACCACCGACTCAGAATTTAAATTTAAGAGCCTTTATTAAGCTGGCCAGCTGACCACAGTCCCAGCACTCTGCCGAAGCAAAGGCTGAACTGCAGTACAGACTGCAGAAGTTACAGCGTTTTATCTGCAAAACCCACAAAGTTACAAAGCCTTGTTTACGCAATTAGTTCCCAACACAGTATAGCATCATTACCTTCCTATCTATGTTTTCCGGGAACAGAGAACACAGCATATTGAGGAGGGACCATGAGACCATATCTCAAGACCTGACATGATGTCAGTACCTTCCTATCTATGTGTTCCAGGAACAGACAGCATAGCGCGCCCTGTCTGGCCGAAGTGCCAGATATGCAGCCCAGTACACTGGTCTAATTAGCATATTACCCTTTTATTAATATAGATAGTTCCACCTGGCCACCATTTGGTGTTGAATGTCATTGCCCAAGTACTGAGGGGGTGTGCAGTGGGTGGGCTCTGCCTCTGGGCCCACAGTACCACCATCTCTTTCCTGTCTTTGTTTGATGCATCCTCAGGAACAAAACCTATCTGAGGGGCAAGGAAAAGACTTTAGCTCTACAGAAGCTAAAGTGCTCAAGTCATAAAGTCAGAAAAAAAATGGATTGGGAACCACCCCTCACAGGTCCACTCAGAGATATAAATTCTCCAAAGCCCTTCCAAGAAGGATTAAATGCCAGTTAACTAAAAATAGCTCCCGCCCCACATCAGGTCAAAATGCACAGGACATGCAAGGTTTCCTATAATTAAGATCCCTCCAACTTTTCTGATTTCTGACTGTGGTGCAGACAAATTATGGCATCAGTATTAGTGAAGTGACCATCTAGAGTCCCTCACTTCTGCAGAATTTTAGTTCTTAGAACCACTAACCAATCTTCTAAGTAAAAACATTCTCCCCTTAGAAAGAGCACCTCCCTCCTACCTTGTTTTCCTTTAAGCTCAACCTCATGAAGCAATTGTAGCATAGCTGCACTTTGTTCCAGATATGCTGATACTGACTGGACTCTCCTTGGCATCTGTCACCTTGTTGCACCTTGTTACAGCCTCAGCATAGGTGTGCACAGTTCGCCACACAGCAGGGAACACAGTGCAAAAGTTTAGTATTGGACTCCATCCAGAAGGGTTCAGTCAGTCAGCTCTCAGAAGGCCTCGTTAGAAGGCACTGCCAGCTAGTCATCCAGCTTTTCCGCACAGTGCTAGGCTGACAATGATTAGGGCAGAATAGGTTAGCATTTACAAATCCTAATTTTATTTCTATATTCAGGATCAACTCAATAACTAACAATCGATCATCGAGGACTCAGCGGCTGCTGCTTCGCACGGAGGCGAGGCAGGAGGTGGAGAAGGTTGGCACACAGCTGTGAGAGCAGGCCCCATTCTTCATCTACCTACAGGAAAACCACTAAGGACACCTACTTCATAGCCTTCTTGTGAAGATTAACGACACACTCAGGTGAATTACGTAGCACAGTGCATGGCACTGAGTGAGCAGTCTATACACTTTAGCCATTGTTCTCATTCGCATTTAATGAAAAAATGCGCTTACCTTCTGGGCTAGGTGTCTAGAAGCGGTCTGGGATTGCAGTTGGGAGGCACCCATGTGTGCAGACTCACGGAGTCCCTTAAATACACTGACCTGAGCACACCCAGGACCGAGGCTTACTACCAGGACCTGCCACCAGATGGCAGCAGACGCACAGCCTGGCTGTCCTGGCCCCGCTCCAGCCCTTGTGAGTCCAACTGTGGGCTCAGATCCCGAGGCCCTGGAGGCCCACCCACTTCTCCGCGGGCATGCGCACATAGTGCCCCAGCATGCGCTGCTACGGACAGTGGCTTCACTTACGAACGGTAATTAGAATCAGTATCTTGGGAAGGTGTTGACTCAAGCAGGCCATTTATCAGTTTGTGAAGCAGATTAAAAAAAAACACATAACAAACAAAAACCAAAAATCACCAAGGTAAACAAAGACAAGGAGGAGTTTTCTTAAATTCTCCAGACTTGTCAGGTAGATGGCCTGTTGTAAACCTAAATGACCTGATAATCTCATTTTGGCAAAGCCAGGTGCAAGCTGGCCTGTGGCCATTAAGGGGGGGGCGGGGGGGTGGTGGTGGCATCGTGAGGAGGGCGCTCTTGAGTCACCCAGAGGACAAAGGGCCCTCTAGCCACAGTTAGCCTGGAGACTTGGAATTTAAAATTTGTGATTCTGGAGGTCTGACTAAGCAATCAGATTTGTGAATATTATTTCTTGATGCACATTACCAAGTATATGTGCGGTATGTACACCACACTGCAATCTGAAGATACCTGGCTTATCCCATATTAAGAAATATTAAATATACTTAATAGGAGGACCAAAAGACAGAGAGAGAGAGAGAGAGAGAGAGAGAGAGAGAGAGAGAGAGAGAGAGAATAGGAGGAAAAGCAATCCTGAAATATCACCAGATTAGCTTCCTGAATCTTCTCTTGTTCCTCAAGTATATCTCTGGCTGCAGACATTTTCTTACAGTCTCCATGACCGCCCAACTCACACCTGAAGAATCTGGGTGGCAGAGGGTTCCTGGGTAGAGATGTGGCACACCTAGCTATTCTAGCCCCTAGCCAGTAGGAGATCCTCCCCAGCAGACAGGGCGAGAGCAGTCCTCTGTCTCCCATTCCACATGTGTTCATTGGTGTTCTAGTTTGTGCTGGGCACCAATGGGTTTTCAATCCTGGTATGCATTTTCATGGCCTAAGGAATGGATAGAGAAATAGGAACCAAAATATGTGTAGCAACATGGGAAGGAGCTCCTACTTAGACAGCTATATGTGTCCGATCAACTCTGGGAAACAGATTCCGGCCAGAACCAGTCAAAACCATAATCAAAATCTAAGGCACCGGTGTACATGGAGGACTTGGGGAGTTAGCTCCACTGAGGTGAGCCAGGAAGACTCCTCAGACAGGGCATTTTTGAATGGAATTTTGAGGGCTGCCTTGGATTTTCCAGAGACGAGTTTGAGAGGTGGCAGGAACGGGGTCATTCAAGGCAAAGCACTTGACCGTATGAGAGTTCTTCCCGAAGCACGAGGCCTATGAGTGCCAGGGTGGACTGTGCCAGAGTTTGTGGCAGCCAAGGGAGGGGCAGGGAGTCTTTACAAGAAAGCAGACTAGGGGAAGGTCGGCCCACGTCATGGGAGGTCTTGGACTTCATCTGGAAGCAATGGGCAACAATGGAAGGTGTTTGCACTGGAAGGGGACTTAGAACATGCTCAGATTTGTGTTTTAGAGACATTCTTTGGGAGCAATGTAGAAAAGGGCAAGGGTGGAGGTCGGGCAACCTGTTAGGAGGTAATTATATGATAACAAGAGGCCCAGTGCACAGATTCTTGCACTGGTGGGGTCCCTTGGCCTGGCCTGTTCCCTCTCGCAATCTGGGACCCCTTGGTGGATGTCAAAGAGCCGGTTTTGGCCCAATCCTCACAGGCCAGGCCAAAGGACCCCACCGGTGCATGAATCCATGCACCAGGCCTCTAGTGTGCATAAAAGATCTTTGGTTAATCTCTTCCCACCCTCCCTCCAGCAGCAACTTAACCCACAGCCGATTCCTCGAGGAATCAGGCTCCTTCCTCTACTGGTCAGAGCGTCTGCCCCCTGGCGGTTATTGCATGTCATAGCTACCTGGCGAATGGTCGAACAGTTGGATGGTCACTTAGGCTTTTATATATACAGATAAAAACTTTCAGGGCCCCATGTGGCCCAGTCTCATCAGGCTTTCATGCTAAGAAACAAAACACAACAGCTAAAAGTTATTTTTTTAAAATAACATTATTAAAAAACAATTCCAGTCTTTTCTTCTGCTTCTGAAAAATGCTAAAGGGAATGCAATTTAAAGCACATAGCAACACATTGTGGCCATTTTTTCTTCGTCAGCAATCCACATGCCTTAAGTGTGAGTAATTGGAGAGTAGGAATTCTGTGTCTTGTTTTTTCTTGAATCCACAGCTTTTAGAATAGCATTTGGAGCTTAACAAAGCTCTGTGTAGGTATTTTTTACTCCATGGTACAGCCTCTCACATGCAAACCTAGTTCCTCCCACTCTCAGCCCACCTGTCCTACCTCCTTCTTCCCAGTTTCCCCATCTTTGCACCACCAGACCTGGGAACTCACCTGACAAGATCTGCGCTCTTCCTGGAGGCTGGTGGGAAGCTTTGAGGATAAAGATGAAACCCTTCTGTGGCAAAGAGGCTGAGGACACTCAGGTACTAATGACTTCTACCTCCATCTCAATTGGTGTCTCCAGATGAGAGATGATAAGGACTAAACTCAGGCACTGGCAATGGGGAGGAAAGCAAGAATGTCTAAGATGGACATCACAAAAGCCACCTGCAGGACTGCCTCCCTGAAGACCGGAAACCTGGAGCGTTGCCATGACTGAAAGAAAGACGACTTTGATGTATTCCCTGGACACCCATGTGGCCTTGAAAGTCAATGATAGAGTTACTGTTTATTGAGCACATACTCCACGCCAGGCAGTACAATACACTAGATGCCTTTGACACAGAGACATTAATAAAGTCATATACATAACGCCCATGTAGTCATCTTACAGAGATGGAAACCGAGGCACTGAGAAGACAGGTGATTTGCCTAATGTCACAGAGTCAGTAAGCGTCAAAGACCAAGATTATTAAGCTACGTGTATTTGCTTAGGAGTTTACAAATACTAGTTTGTCTTGGGGTGGGGATTAGACTCTGTCCTGGTGTCATCTTTATTTTTATAGTTTGTTTTGTTGTCTTTCTTTTTTTTAGTCTACTATTGTTTGGGGTAGAAAAAAGAGAGCATGATGTAAAAGACAGAGCATGGAAAAAATCTATCAGTGTTATTGCTTTAGGTAAACACTTGTGACTTATTAGCTAATAATTTCAGATAATGCTATGTTGGTCAATCAACAAAACTATTAGCAAATATTTAAATGCATCACCACATTCAAAGCTGAGAAATAACTTTTTCGTTTGATGTAGTCCCACTTGTAGTGGTAGGACTCTAGTCAAATTACTTCAACTCTGTAAGCCCCTGTTTGCCCATCTGTACAAATGGAGATAATAATGACAATGGACACACTGCCAGCTCATCCTGGGAGAAATCAGCACAAAATACAGGCCTTCCATCAGTGGCTCAGGAGTTCCAGTGACACATGCTCTGATTCCTGATAAACTTTGTCCTTTTTGTTTTTAATGAAACAAATGACTATGAATTTACATTTCACTGCATCTTTCCATTTTACAGAGAGAAAGAGCAAAAGGCAAAGAGAAATCAGACATACTGTACTTGTCTACACATCAAAGTCGTTAGCAGCCCCAGGACTGGACTATTGGGATCCCAGAGAATATAAGACTGTTTCTGGGACCTCAGGAAAAAGATTCCAACATGGCAGGACTGAGGGCCTCCTGGCCTCTTGCACATCATGTGGGATAACTATGCAAGGCCAGACTCCCCTTATCTCATAAAAGAGAAACTGAGGCCCAAATAGGTTGATCAGATAGTTCAAGGCCTCTCAGTCAGTTACTGGCAGAACTGGTATTGACCTCGGGACTCTGTACCGCCTTCTGCTGCCTCCCTCAGTTCTCCACTATGACCCATTCTTCAATTCATGCTCCTCCTTTGTGCACTAGACACTATGTATTTAACCCATGTGGTGAGAGAAGAATTGGAAAAATATTACTATAAATTTTGGTCTCATTTTATACACTTCTATGTGTGATTTTTTTTTAAAATTTAAATCTTTATTGTTCAGATTATTACATTTGTTCCTCTTTTTTCCCCCATAACTCCCCTCCTCCCAATTCCCGCCCCACCCCTGTCCTTCCTACCCACCCACTGTCCTCATCCATTTGTGCACGATTTTTGTCCAATCTCTTCCTGCATCTCCCACACCCCTTTCCCCCCAAGTATAGTCAGTCCATTCCCTTTCTATGTCCCTGATTCTATTATAATCACCAGTTCATACTGTTAATCAGATTCTTTATTCACTTGATTCTTAGATTCACTTGTTGATAGATGCGTATTTGTTGTTCATAATTTGTATCTTTACCTTTTTCTGCTTCTTCCTCTTCTTAAAGGATACCTTTCAGCATTTCATATAATACTGGTTTGGTGGTGATGAACTCCTTTAGCTTTTCCTTATCTGTGAAGCTCTTTATCTGACCTTCACTACTGAATG